>NW_011948423.1:4363487-4373484 GCF_000503995.2 Ceratosolen solmsi marchali
ATTATTATTATTATTATTATTATTATTATGTAAGCGTCGCTCGGCCTCACCTCTCTCATTAACATTTGTATTTCTCGACAATGCTAATAATTTGATTCTCTCTCATAGTCACTTTAGAAATATAAATAATGAAAATAATAAAAACATTCAGTTGGTCGCTATAAACTTGGTAAATCCATTAGGTGCAAAATTTTATTTTTCCTTCGTTTTGGCGACTGTTTTCAGCATTATTGTCTTTTTAATAATGAAAACTTCTATATAAGTGGCGAAGACAGGTTTAATATTATTATGCGCTCGGTCGGAAATTTAAAAATTTGCCTCTGCATTAAAATAGGTAATGAATATAATTATAATGTAATAATGTTTCAGCGGATAGTGATAAAATTCTACAATATACGAATATTGCTGTATTAATCACTGGCAGAGACCAAATTAACTTCTCGCGTATGAATGAATTGATATTATTAAGCCTGCTATGGTTTAATTATTTTCCTTATCTTCGTAAAAGGGTCATTTGGAAAGGAAGCGAGTAAACTTCCCTTCAAAATAATCGAAAAATCATTTTAAAATGCACCATCTGCTTAACGACTTTGATTTATCAGATAACGTGGTTTTGCATAATAAATGCAATGTGCCACGGCGCACAGTCTATCTCACTTTATAATAACAGATAAAGCAAAACATTGCTAGATTCTAACTGCTGGATAAAACAATGCTTAAATCAAATTTATTTTTATCGTGATGCATTTTATACTGGTTTTTACATATCTCATTTGATATTGAATATAAATAAGAATTTAATTAATGCTCACGGTAACATAAAATTTTTATATAATCGGCACCGCGTATTTGCAAATATAAAATCTGTCAAAAATGCAATTATTAATAATACTGTTGTTTTATCGTAGGTGGAGGCTGTGCCGAGCTTATTTGGCCCGGGAAATATAATTTAAAATAAAGCACTTTAAAATTAATCTGCAGTGCAGTTGTATGACCGCGCACTCGCCTATCCCCAGTACTCAATTTAGCAAAACCATAAATTTAAAAGGAAATATAGCTATTTCGAAGTAGAGTGAAAAGTAGCCGAGTGCATCCAATGTTGACGACTCTCATTTTCAGTGTTCTTCGCACCGTCGTCGTCACACTGGGATCAGCAGGAGTCGCGTGCAATTGTCGAATCGCTGGGGAAAATTAGCAAATGGCGCGGGCTGGCATTTGCCAGACACTGTATGTAGGCGAATGTGACGTGACGTTTGCAAAAAGATCGGCGCCCCGTTTGCGCGAACGAACGCGCGCGATTCGATGATTTAAAGCCGCTTTCCCTTTTTGGCCTTGCGCGCGTCTCCATAAAAACAAGAGCCTGACAATTCTACGTAAAATATCGCGCGAAACATTGAAAGTATCGTAATGTATAGGCAGGCCACAATTCAATTTATGCGTTAATCAATGATTTATATGTTTTCTATACGTGTAGCCATTGCTGTTGGATATTCAATAATAGTCGACGATATATTAAATCCGAATAATCTATGATTATCGTCAGCGCGACGATTGAAGCACAACCATTATTATTATTGTTATCATTATTATTATCATTATTATTATTATTATTATTATTGTTGTTGTTGTTGTTATTATTGTTGTTGTTATTATTAGACTATATTAATAGGCGAATAAAGAACTTGGACGAACTATATGTGTGACGAGGATGTCAGCGATTCGTATTGTCATCCCATTTATCAGAATTACCTCAATTATTATGGATTTCGACATTTTTCATTAATTTTCTATTATATAGCGACACGGCATACATGTAGTTATTTATATGACGTATGTAATTACAAAGAAAAAACAACGGAAAAAAAAAATAATAATATTATAGGATTTGATCGGGGCCAAGCATTGTTTATTAAAAATTGTTTATAATTCTTTTGCTTATATTTTTTTATTATACTTTTGAGTGTGACATTTTATAATAGTTAGAAAGTAAGTTTTTTCTTACTTCGATTACTTCGATTAGAAGGCTTCACTTATAGAGAGCAATATAAGACTTTTTATTTATTTATTTATTTATTTATTTTTTTTTTTTATTCATGTAGTTTATTTATTGTAAGGTGTAGAAAATGTTCCAATAAGGCGAGGAAAATTGAAATTTCACGGCAACAGATTTTCTTTAGCAACAAGCCTGACTCTCTTCTCTTCTTTTGCAAATGCGTGACAAAAACTTATGGCTTTTGATTATATCGCTTATAATTCTAATGTAAACAATTTTTCCGAATTTCCATTGGCAAAAATAATATTGAACTAGTATTGAAATATAAATTGTGTTTCACCTGAAATTATTCGAGAAATTAGTAGAAAAGGTCGAATACAAAAAATTAATAGGCTCCGGAGGATTTCTTATACAGCGGAATTGCTATTAAAATTTATGAATTTCAATAAAGTCGTTCGTCTTCCAATGAGCGGACGAGTATTTAATGCGCCACTTCTTACGTATTTAGTCAAATAAAATTTGCGTATTAATGATGAGAGGATGATCGACTTATCGTTCGCTAAATTCTGCGGTGACAGTGCGACTTATTATGTATGCACGTGAATTTTTTGTGGCTCGAATCGCTATTTCGATAATCGAACATCTCAAAATTAGTCGACTTTGACTATTAAATTCATTGATATTTTTAATGATATTTGAGGGAGCGATTACGTATTATCCATACGAAAGGATTTACTCTTTTACATTATCAGTTTTATTTTTCACCCAGCTTTCTTCAATCTTTATTTACCGCGCAATTTATTCCTCAATAATCAACACTCATTATCCATTTCATTTTTTTTTTTTTTTTTTTTTTTTTTTTTTTTTTTTTACTTTTTCTTTCAGATGCGATATGAAAATCTTCTTTTTTGTTAATTTTCGTTGAAAGTAATTACATTATATACGTACAGTATGGCAGGCTGGGCCATAGTATGGACGATAATGAAAGAACCTCTTTAAAGTTTCAATGTAATCAAGATAAAAAATTTAGAATTACGTTCATTATAAGTTTAGTGATTTTTCGCAGAATACGGGTACAGGAAATTTACAAACCAACAAGATTATTCTTTGTAAAACTGAACTGCAAAATTAAAAAGATATTTTTTATCCACCTTATTATGGCAATTATTGGTCGGCGATTGCGCATTAAATCTCGGACATTACATATGCCAAAGAAGAATAAAAAAAAAAAAAAAAAGAAAAAAAGAAAGAAAAAAAACAATGTTAAAAAGCCTTGGAAGCTATTTCCCTTCGTGAAAAACGATTATATTTACAATTGTAAATAATTTAAACTGGCGATCGATTTTATAAGCGTTGTTGCTCAAATCCTTCGGATGTAAAATTACCCTAGACAAGTAGCCGAGAATCTCCAGAACTCGTGTTAAGCCGAATAGTAATTGAAGTACCGCGGAAATTATGAGAAATCGTAAACGCGAAAAGCAGGAAGAAGAATCATGGCTAATGACCGATTGACGTTATGAAACGCATTATCCACTTGGCTCATTTACGGCCTTTCGTGTATTAGATTTTATCGTCTCGCGTCTATACTCGCGCCCCTCTCCCTCCCCCTCTCCACTGTCACGCAACCGCTCCTCCATCTCCCCCTCCCAGCCAAGCCTTTCCCACTACACGACTACGGCAAAATTTCCGTTCGCCCGGAGTCGCAGACCTGCAAAAAAGCCTGATTACTCGTCGCCCGTCCTTACAATAATTCCTGGCTCCAATTGCGCGGCTCTAAGAGCGCGATAAATTTTTGCAGAAGGGCCCCACGCCCCCGAAAAGAGAGCCGGAAGTCGTCGAGGCGTAGAATCCCGGCTAGTCGTCTCCGTGCTTTTGAATAATTGGAATCACGTGCAGCCAACTCACGCTGAATATATTTTAAGCTCGACACGCCGTCTTATGTCACAAGGGGATTGCCGCGCGGGGCTTCGCAAAAAAGTGCAATACGAAAGCCTCGCGTTCGCTTAACAAGCCCAAGGAATTAATCAGCCGCGCGAGACACTCGTGGACTAGTCCCTCGCCACCACTCCCCCCCCCCCTCCCCCTCACCCCCCCCCCCCCCCCACCCCCCCCCCCCCCCCTACCATCATCTGTACGACCCCTCCCCGCCCCTCGCCAACAAGCCGGTAACGAGTTTTTCAGCTGTATTTTTTTACCGGCCCTTGCCAGTTCCTCTTCTTTTTTCTGTCTCCGTCTTGCGGGCGCGCGCGATCCTTTTTGTGTGTCACTTGCGAGAGCCGCTGCGCTGCAACGAGCGAGCCTGAATAAGATTAATTTGAATAGTTAATTTGCGCTCTATGTCGCGTTGGACAAGGGCATCCAGTTGAAAGAAGTACACCGCCCGAGGGCGAACCATTTCGGTTGTCTGGATGTTTGCTGGCTGAAGCCAGGAGATGGATACAATTGGATTAAATGCTTGGACAAAGTCGCGCTTCTCCGTACTTTACAATGCAAATACTTAGGATGGACTTGCTCCGATGCTAAATAGTTTCGACTGCTTTTCAACGTCGGGTTATTGGGCGTACGGGCGGATCATGTTTTTGAAAAAATGGCTGATCGTGCGTGGCCGAGGTTATCCGCCTGTTCTCTGGTCCAATCAGTTGGTAACACGAAAGGAGAGATCGTCGAATGTTTGCAGGAATAACTATCGCCGTCTTACGTTACTTTCCAATGCTAAACGGAGCTGAAGACACAGCCCGACTGTTTGCTTGTTACTTCACTTTTTATCGATGGCTCTAGACGTATTTATAATTGGCTAAAAATACGCCATTTATGTTTCTATTTATTTATAAGTACGTTTTCACAATTTTTGCGTATTATTTTTTCCGTTGCTGCAGCACTACTATGTATACAATGGATGAAGAAAGTGTTTGCTTAAAATTTGGTATAATAACTGTTAATGCACGCGAAACAGATGGTGAATAAATGAATTTTTCCCCGTCTTAAAACATGTTCATTTGATTTTCATCGGATCCCCGGGTGCACTTAAGCGAGTTTGAAATTCTTTTTTTTTTCTTTTCTTTTTTTTTTCTTTTCATAATGGATCCTGTATTTGTATTTAATCCTTTAGATATATATATATATATATATATATATATATATATATATAAGAGTTTTGCGTGTGTTTGTTGCTTATGATAGATATATGTATACGCATAAGCATAAATGTATAAGAATAAATTTCATTCTCGAAGAAATATACTTTGGGATAAACTTTATTAAGTAATTGGACGTATAATTGACTTTTTTAATCTAATATTTGACGTATGCATTCATTTGTGTATAATTATAATACTTAGTAGGAATAAAAAGAAATACAATACGCAGAATATAATGCTAGAGCTGTAAATATTACGAAAAAAATTTTTTGTTCTTGTTAACTGTAACGCACGAGCAGCCGTTACTGATTAAATCAAATTCCTCCTGATCGTAGTTGAATGGACTTAATTATCATTAATATATTATTCTCATATCCTTAGAGCAATTTTTATTTGTCGAATGTGCACGTTACGTTTATGTAAGCTTAATTGCAGACTAAATTAACTGAGCGGCCGTATGGTCAAAAAAGTATTTATTTTCATACAAGACCATTGCATTTGTGGAAGTGAAACTACTTATTAACCCATTTTGATCGTGAATAATTTCAAAAAATTTTCTGTATAGTTGTTTTTAACTTGGCTTGAGATACCGTACGCAATTAGATCTACAGATGGTAGATTATAAAAGTTGCTGCCTCTATTTAAGTACCACAACTAAATATCTTAGATTATATAATAATAATAATAATAATAATAATAATAATAATAATAATAATAATAATAATAATAATAATAATAACAACAACAACAATAATAATGTTAACAATAACCTACATATCTATTATCAATGCAATTTATTTATTTTCCATTTCAAAACGTAAGAGTAGATTGAAAATTTATTTAAATCAACTACAGATTTATTCAAGATGTACGCCGATGCATGCGTATATGCATACGCGCACAAAAACACACTCACACGCAGACGTATACCCATATCTTGTTTTGTATAATAAATAGGGCTATTTATATATATTAGTGATAAAGATGAAGAAAATATCTTTTCCTTTTATATTAAAGTTTCTGGTTTTATATATAAATATTGATATGTTAATTTATATGCTTTTGCGGATGAGAATTCAAACGACACTTGCATGAAAGTAACATGAATATGTACTCAATGCTATTGAAGAGCGCAATTACAAGTACATATCCAAGATAAATGATTTCATTTACTTGAGGACATCTAAAGGGAAAATCTGAATTCGTCGTACTGACAGCATATGTTATAAACTTATAAAATATTTAGACTAATTACACCACGCCGTAATACTGAAATGTCCATATGTGTGATGGCGCATGTGCCCGCGTACGTGAGTACGTGCGTGCGGTCACGTGGGCGTGTGACATAACTCCGTAACGTAAGTACAGTATAATCATAACAATAACAATAATAATAACAAAAATAGTAATAATAATTATTATTATAGCGGTAAACAATTATTAAATGCATTTTTTATGTATAAATTAATACGAACTGTCCTCATTAAAAGTCTTCGCAGAGAAAAATGGCATATGCGAGAAAAAAAATTACACTTTGCATTAAAAAAACTATCTATGCCATTCATCGACCACTGTGATATCGAAGTCAGACATTAATTTCACTTGAATCGCACCCGCCAGCCCCTTTAAAAAAAAAAAAAATGCCCACAGGACAGTGGAGCGGAGGGGGCGGCGGGAAGTAAAAAGAAAGAGGCGCGGAGGGGAAACGTGACCTGGGTTTAATCGAATACAAAAAGGACTGATAACGTAACGGGAGCGTCCAGTGCGACGAGGGAAGAAAAATGGCCAATGATGAATTAGGAGGGACAAAGCGCGAGGCGTTACATTGAGCTCGTTATGTATGATAATGGAGCCCCGTCATCACCGACTAGAAAATGAAAACTTATCGAGGCCGCAAAAGGAGCGCGTTTACGATGCCAAGGACGAGAGCAAAAATCGCGCTTCCTGGTCCTGGATTCTCCGGCACGAATCAGAAATACCTGTGCGCCCAGCGCCAAGCTTCATTTAACCATTTATGCGCGCTCTCAGCGAGCTTTGCCAGCATTCCAAAATCCCGCTTCGTTGTAATAGATCGTGGCGGCGGATTGGAGGGGGGGGGGGGGGGGGGGGGGGGGGGGGGGGGGGGGGGGGGGGGGGGGGGGGGGGGGTGCGGGTGTCGTCGAGACGGAGTTTAATTGCGCGTTAATCAAGAGCTTTCGGAAAAATTATGGCGGTAGCGCGAGCAAGTGAGATTTATCATGGAGCGGTCAGGCCGACGATGACTCTTATTCATTTGCTCTTTTGTGTCTGTCTCGGATGCCAATTGGGAAAGCCGCCTTTTTTCATTGGGCGACTCCATCCCGACGGCGATTTCGAATCATTTGTTAACCTCCTTATTACGCTTCGTTTCTCGATATGGAGACTATTGGAATTGAAGACCGAGGAAGAAAACTCACAGTGTTAAGGAACGATTTAAGCCCTCGTTATTTCAAAGAGAATTAATATTATCCACGACTATTATACGTGATGTTTTATGTCTGGGACTCGCAGGGCTTTGAGGTGGTATTAAAATAGCAGATATTACGTTCTGCATTTTGCGTTATCACGTACGATTCATATTTTTCACAGAGAAATAAACAACAATAAGAATAAACAGCAACAAAAACACGGAAATAATGTGCTGGGGAGTGATATTCATTTATTCAGATTTTTAATTTGTTAGAGTGTGTATTTTGATTCATTTACTTCATGCTCCATTCGATTTAAACAGTGTAATGCAGTTGACTTCCTTTCACATTCAATCAGCCATTTCACATTTTTCTTAAACATATTTTACCTATCTATCATGAAAATTATCAAAAAGGATGCTTCGAGCGCGGAATGGAAAAATAATTGATTCGTCGGAGGATTTTTTGATTGACGCTAACGGTATTACGATAATCATATTTTTTAATCGAAGAGCTATTGGATTTGCGTTTGACAACTTGCGACTTGACCGTGATTGATTTTTTTGTCTCGCATGTAACGAAATGTTGGATAAACAAATTCAATCATTTCGATCATTTTAACAATTAATGCGCGCCTTAGCGCGTCATTACTTATTCATTCATTTGCGCCAGTTCTCTCGATAGATTGAATATGACCGTGAATAAATGAATATATCCGTCGTTTGATCCACTTTTATGTAGACACAACAATTGCAGATAACTACTCATACTAATTAAAAACCTTACCGTCGGGTTATGAAATTTCAATCAGCATAAAATTGTTACACAGTATTCCAAATTCTACGCTCTCTGTTCTATAATTCGACAAGCAATATTTACATATTGAAAGCACATCGCCAGTAATATATTTCGCTTGCATACATAAATAAAGTGAAAACTGGAGGAGAAGGAGGCGGAGGAGTAAGAAGGAGAAGATGAAGAAAAAGAAGAAGAAGAGGAAAACTTATTTCCAGGGTGACTATAAAGCGCGACATAAAATACGACGTTAGCGGTGGCACACAAAAATTCTATTAATAATCCTTCTCTATCAAAGGAGTATCGGAAAGCAGGAGGAATGCACGGAGAGAGAGAGAGAGAGAGTGAAAAGACGGTAGATGAAGAGAAAAGCTACGAAGGCTAAACCACTCCCGGAGGACACAATAAAAAGCTCACCCCGACCTCCGGCACGGAAGTACCTCCACCCGTGTATCCGGAGTCGAGCAAATACGAAAAAGATCCCCTCGAGAGATCGAAGGACTCGCCGGCGCCAACGAGCCACTCGATCCCGACGCGTACGTAGGCCCGCCCTATGATACACCGACGTGCAATTATTTTATCGATTTGCTGGCGAATCGTAAGAATGCACGGCCCCTCGAATAATTAACGCCTGTGCCAGTTCGCACCGCGCTCATCGGCTGTCCATAGCTGCACTTTTCATTTCTCCTGCATAATACAACCACGCGCCTACTCGACTCCCGCACACTCCCCCTCCACCTCGCCCCTTCATAAATATTTCCTATCAAATAAACATAAGCGTCGCCCGCGCGTTCCCTATATTCTTCTCCGTTTCTTCATTGCGCGTCGCCAAAGCCAATTGTACGCGATGAATGCATTATGAAGCTTCGCGCGGGCCTTCATTTTTCTCCCGTCGTATTGCAAATCCATACCCTTACATTTTCCTCTCGACAAACCAATTGTTTATTTAAGAGACGAAATACAAAATGGGCTGCTCGACTCGATTAGATGTAATCTAGATGTAATCGATACGCTCGAAATGCCCACAGAAATATTGGACTTCCTCATGAAATTCGGAGTGGCTGCGCCGGAGTACTGCCATCTGCATTTCCGGTTTGTTCGGAAATTTGTAACCACTTGTACACAGACCGTAGCCTCTCTTCTCCTTTCTTTCTTTGCACTCGAGCAATTTTTCTCGGCGCTTCCGCATGAATGCGCAAATGCAAACGAATGGTCTAGTCGTGAGGTGGAGAGCGAAGGAATGAGTGGCGGATGGAGGCTCGGCGGAGGATCGGGGAACGAGGACGTGGAGGAGTTGAAGGAGGAGGAGGAGTAGGGGGAGGGAGAGCGCGCGAGGGCAAGATGAAAAAAAAAAAGAAAGAAAAAAAAAGAAGAACGATGCCGCCGAATTGTGCGCGACTGGGAACAAAAGTACAGAGTCGGCCTCATTAATATCATACGAATTTCACGCTCGTAAGTTTGCAAAATTGAAAGAGCCGACGAGCCACGCGGAATATCTCCGCGAATGCTCCCCAGCTGTAGCGTTCGCCAGCAACTTGTATAAAATTTTCAACTATGCTTGCACGACCCCTGCTTCACCTCCGGCACATACTCTCGAGCCCGCGCTCTCTTTCTCTCCTGCCGCCCCCCCCCCCCCCCCCCCCTCC
>NW_011948423.1:4373653-4378389 GCF_000503995.2 Ceratosolen solmsi marchali
CCGCCCCCCCTCCCCTCCATTACACCCCTTGCCCCTCCGCCGCCACCTCATCGCGAACACTTTGTTTTATTTTCGCCCGCACCCCCCGACCCCATTCCGAGCTCCCCTCCGCGCTACCGACTCGACGCGCGCCTCGCCGCTCGTTCTCTAGGGCCCGAGCGAGCCGGTTTTTCCACGTTGCAAATAAGGAACGCCAGCTTATAAACGCGTCGCACACTCGCTCGATTTCCCCACATTATTATGCGCGCTCGCGCGCGCGTACGTGCGCCTCGCTCAGCTTCCACATACAGCGACTATTGGGAAGCGAGCTTTTATTGGCCGGCTTTCATGAGCGATTCACACACCCTCGGCACTTGGAGACCGGCAGCCGTTCCCCGTCGGCATGCGCTCATCCACGACATTGGACACTCTAGCCCCGTCGACGAGGGGTTTCGCGGCTCGTCCCGGCTCGCTCGATTCCCCATCAATCTCGTCGTTTCCAGCTCGGGCTTTTACAGCTAAACGCGAGCGACTCATCCGCTCCCTTCGTGTCGGCCGCCTCGTAGTCAACGAGACTTCCACGGGGGTCGCGCGAAGTCTTGCCAGGCGCAGCCTACTCGATAATTTCCCTGGTGGGATCTCGCCCGACTAATTCCGCGCGATCATCATTCGAGCATTATGCGACCCGGTCACGATAATCACGATTGCCCCGGCCTTCCGCCGGCTGACATTAATCGACGAAATTTATTCATCGCGCACTTAGGAACTTTGTAGAGGCTCGCGGCACACGCCACGCCACGCCACCACGGGATTTCGGTTACCTATTCGGCATTCTCCTCCTCCTCATAATCGTGGTGTGGCGTCGGTCGAGTGCCAACGTGGCCGCTTCTTGGGCGGATTCTTCGTGAATTTAACGATTAGCCAAGATCTCCAATGCGTCGCTCAATACATTTTCTTGACAATTGTGAAACGCCGTTGGGTAGGCTAGGAGAGACGTCACGGAATTCCTGGCCTTATAGCGCAAAGTCATCGTGGAATAGGGAAAAACGATGCTCGTAACTGGCGAAAGAAACACGCAAGAGTAAAACCCCGAGCACTTTACAGATCCTTTACATCCTTTATAATTAACCCGTAAAAATATAAAAGGTTAATTAAAAGGGCTATTCTAAAAAGCAACACCGAAAAATCTAATTACCACGTCTCTTTGTGCCTTAATTAATGCATCTCGAAACGTCAAATATAATCGGCAAGTCGACTATCACTTGCAAATGAGAGAATTTTAACAATTAGCTCGTCGTCGAATGATTTCTCCCTTGGTTCTGTGTATTGTTCCACTGGCGGCACGAGGCAAAGCCGTCTTTGAATTAGTAAAACTGCATAAAGTATCGTAGAGACCGCGTTGATTAATCCGACGTGGTTAACATCGTCGAGAAAGTTGAAGGATAAATAAATAAGTCCGTCCCGATAGGTTTTGTTATTTGTTTTTTTGTTTTGTTTTTTTTTTGTTTTTTTTTTTTTTTTTGCTTTTTCTTTTCTTCTTTTGTTCGGCGACATAGCGGAGGAATTATTGCTCTCGAGGTCGAAGGAATCGACGTCGCCCGTCGACTTGTGTGCCCGCATAAGTAGTGCTACCGTCCTTGAAAAAGTGCCACGCACTTCTTAATAATGCACGAAATTGCCGAAGCCAGGAGTCGAGATGAAAAGGCCCTCGTCACACGGACGCCGTCGTTGTAATGGCTCTCGCGGACAAAGCCAAGTGGGGAGACACAGAGAGAGAGAGAGAGAGAGAGAGAGAGAGAGAGAGAGAGAGTGTGTGTGTGTGTGTGTGAGGGGTGGAGGGAGAAGCCGCCGAGAGGCTTCGTCATTTCGTAGCGGAGCCGTAGAAACAAATTATTTCTTTATTAATAAACGGGGATCGTAGCGGCGCCGAATAAAGAGTCGGTAATCCTAAACGCGCTACTCCTCGGCCTTTCGTAACCACTCTAAGCCTCATTAAAGCCTTTATCTTGTTACAAACGCCTGCACACCTCCAAAGAGCCCAGCTTCCGTTTTTACTCTTTATAAGTCTTGACGTGCACACGGAGGCGCACGTACATGCGGGGTTAACGTTTATCGGTGCGAGTTTTTACCCTAAGGGCACAATCGCATCTCGTAACAGCTTCTGCACTCGGCACCACAACGCTTTGCTGATCGAACTGTTTGTCAGCATCAGCGACGAGCGTTACGAATTCAAATGCAGTAGCGACGACGACAACGACGACGACGACAACGACGACGACAACGACGACGACAACGACGACGACGACGACGACGACGACGACGACGACAACTTTTTTCCCCTCCACGTTCTTTCTTTGCACTATCGTATTTGCACTACGGATATACGCTTACCTGTATAATATACAAGCCCAATGTACATGGAGGTGATGTGCGAAACATAGGCGAATCCAGTAGCTTGTATAATTGGAAAGGGGAGGAAGCGAGGCGAACATAGTAGCGTTTAAACTTGAGAGTTTGGAAAGTTGTATTGCTTGTAAATGCTTTTAGGCTTGTGCATATATAGTCGAGCTGGCTGCATTTAAGTTACTGTAGCTGTTAATCTAGGTGTGAGCATTTTTGCTTCTTATTTTGTTGCTAATTTGCGTAAACCAATTATACGTACTATCAACATTATTTAATGCCATTAGCATATATCAATGTTAGTAGCTAAATGTTATACAATCGTTATGTCAAAGAGATTTTACAATTCCTGAAGGCCAGGAATCGCAATCACGGATATCAGAAAAAGAAAAAAGCACTTTGATATTTTAAAAGAAGGAATATTAATTTTTCTATTTCTCTCTCTCTCTCTCTCTCTCTCTCTCTCTATATATATATATATATATATATATTTCTTCCGTTATTATGAATTAAGCTCGTTATAGTTCGGGTTACTTAGGCCGAGCTACTTAGTTCATTGAAAATGATATTTATTTGGAATTGATACTGTGACCAAGAATTCAATAGGTAAGGAGCTTAAGCGCTACCCTACCCCTGCGTGGCCTCCTCGTCAAAGTTTATTCATTCATAATTAATGAATGTAACGTTAATCTTCGTGGAGTTGACACGCTTACAAATACTAAAAACACGCAAATAAAATATGCACGAGCGCTTGTGTTACTTTTCCTTATTCATGCGTGGACTGGCCCTTGCCGCCATTTCGAATTAGCCTTGCATTACCTTCCTCATTAAGGAGCGAAAATAAACGTGTTTTAATGATTTGTTTTGTTTTGTTTTGTTTTTTTGTTGTTTTTTCTTCGCGAGACAACTCCAACTAATAGGACTTACAACTATTATTAATTTTTTTCCTTTTACCTGCGCGCGTGCGCGCGTATATGTACAGCGAAAATAATATAATTAAATGATCTATCGTAAGGCAAGTGAATTGTGAACGTGCGTATATGTACGAGCTATTAAAGCCGAAATTATGGCAATTAATGTGCGTCAATATTTTATGGTGAAATTCCGCGAATGTCTGAAAATAACAGTAGTGCGATATTTTCCCGCACTGTTCCCCACATTAGTTATTATTTCATGCATCAATCTCGTTTTCGTACATATTATAAGAATCGATAAGGAAGATTGCTACTATTCATTTTTCCAACACACACGCGCGCGCGCGCGCACACACACGAGAGAGAGAGAGAGACAGAGAGAGAGAGAGAGAGAGAGAGAGAGAGAGACGGAATTACGTTTTAAGAGTATTTTTTAAGCGGTAAGAAATATCTGATTTGAGAGAATTATAGATTTTGAAAAATGATTATATCCCGAGTAGTGAAAAAAATGTAGGAAAGCATCAAATGTATAATTATCAACGTAATAATGATAGATCCTGAGATTAAAAAGATATATTAGGGGAAAAGTGCCTCGAGTTGAGCTGAGTTGCCTCCCAATGGAATTAAAGGTTGAATAACGAATCTCCGTTACTTCCAATTACGTTGTATTGAAAATTGCACATTGAAACCGATAAAAGAGTCATTCACTCCTCGCAATAAACACACGAAGCTGGAGGATACGGCTTACGCGAGGCGAGTGCGGATTTAGATTATAAATGCCGGAGCGCCGTGAAAGACTCGAAAAATGATTTTACGAAGGAGATGCGGCTCAACGAGCACTTACCCTAGAAAATTCAAGCCCACGGTATCTCTTCATTTTTAGAGTGCGGGCTTCGCCTCGCTCCCGTGATCCTTACGCGGGGGACAAAGCCTCGCGGATTTCACGGTAGCAACAAGCCGCCGGCAGCGCCTCGTAAAAAGCAGCGCTCTTATTGGGCGTAAACGGTAGCGTATCCGCGATAAACGTCAACCTGGATTTCCCAATGCAATAATTCGCACGCGAGCCTCCCACGGCCAATCGAATGATGCACTATCCCACCCCCCTCCCCCGCCCCCTCTCAATCTATCTTCATCTCACTCTTCATCTCGCACGCGGTCATTGACATTCGTGGCTTTGTGCGATACGTTAAATAAAACTCGAAATATCGCGTTTTCATGCTCTCCTCCCCTGTCCTCTTTCGTCCCCGAGACAAGAGAGGAATTCGCGGGGCGAGAGAAAATCGATAGGAGTCGCGCGTGACGCGATACCACCGCTACGCTTCCTTCCGCTTATTCGCCTCTCCTTCTCATTATGTCCCGCTCGCTTTCTCTGCCTCTTAGACCGCGCGTTAAGTTTGTGGTTTGCCGTCGGAACGCACAGACCGTCTCCGGGATTTCTTTTGT
>NW_011948423.1:4378433-4410947 GCF_000503995.2 Ceratosolen solmsi marchali
AGAGAAACTTTGATCTCTCTTGGAGACGCTCATTGGTAGACCAACTTCGGCCCTATACTGCGAAACTTCCCAAGCACTCTGACATGTTAAGGAGAGACAGACAGAGAGAGAGAGAGAGAGAGAGAGAGAGAGAGAGAGAGAGAGAGAACAACGTACAAACTTTTCTTTACGTACTTTTTTTTTTTAAATAACACCATGTAACCGCACGTTATCAGCGGCACTCACTCAATGCGCCGTCGCATTCTAATCCGCCACTTGTATCTTTTGTGATTTTACGCGTAGATCCGAGGTGAAAAAGTAGGCTAACAAACTCTCGAGCATTCGAGCAGACAATTATTTTTGTTTCGCCTTTCTTGTCTCGGTAAGCCATGTGTATCGGAAAATATCGGATTGGCAAAGATATATCGTTAATTCCCTACGATTAAAATTCTCATTAAACGCGACTTCACTCTCCATTTATAAAGCGTAAACAAATTTTCTTTCTCTCTCAGACTGGTAAAATTTTATTCCCCATGCTGCTATTAATAAACTATGAATTTTGAATGGAAATCAAGTAATTGTTTATGCGCCTCTTTCCCATCAACTATAATATAAATTGAACGGTAATTTTCATAACACTGAGAATTTACAAACCAATTAAAAGTAAGAATAATTGTAATATAAACCTTGGATGACGTTAGACGCTGCATTATTAATAGAAACACTCTTTGGTAATTAGCCTCTAAGGAGATAGATTCAAAAAAATATCATAACTACCAGGGATTTATATTAGAAAATGTAGCCATGTAAGTATATATAAAAATCTCAAGATTACACTTGTGGTATCCCATTCTGATATAGTTAATGCACACATTTAATGGGATTTTCCATGGCGAAGACAGGTTCCGAGACTAAATCGTCACTATATAGTCGTAGCGGCAACGTCCACGCCTCGACTTTCTCAATATCGCTCGCTATGATTAAGCTCTTATTAAGACCCTCTGGAAATTATTATCCGTTAGATTTTTATCGATCTTCCGCCGGATTGATTGCCGAAGAAAGTAGTAGTCGAAGAAGCGCCCACTTCTCCGTGACACTGTGCGAGCAGCCATTCTGATTTTTCAATTAGATTTTTAGTCTACGGACGTAGTATAGAGTACGTGATGTGTGCGCGACTCTGCGAGCTCGTTTCATTCCGCAAATAGTGAGACTTCCTAGTCGCCTCTTCTTTCTCCGATCTTCGCGAGCACCGGCAACGCGATGGTCGCTTTTTCCCTCTAACGAGATGGCGCGGGTTTTATTGGAGTGGACCCGACTTTACGGGAGGCTAAAATATAATCAACAACCGCAAGGGTAACATTTTAACTTTACTGACTGCTAAGAATGGCTAAGGAGCCCTCGCGTCGTTTCTTTACTATTAACCGCATTTTTTCCCTCCTCCTACGTCTTTTTCTCGACTAGCGTCCGCATTGCGGAAAACATATTTTCATAGGCGCTCGAGACTAATGATAATTAAAGCCGATTAACCGGCATTTTCAATTATCGCCTAACGATTTCAATATCTATTATAAGATAATGCAATAGAAAGTACGATCGCAATTTTTATTAATTACACGTAATTGTAAAGAAAAGCGACGGAGGGGGGAGGGGCGAACAGTTACTCGATAAAAACGACATGAGAATTCATTTACAAGTTGTTCCACCTTTTCGTTTTTAAACAAAAAATTTGCAATTTTTACACAGCTGATTAATTGACACGGCTCATTCATTAGTATTTACGCAATATGGTTGAAAAAAAATTTATTTTCCTTTTCCTAGGATCTTTTTATCTACTCATTTCGAATATATAAACAAGCGATTTTCTCAATAATATGTATTAAGCCTTTATGGAAACGATATTTATGTTTTTATTTATTCTCATTTCTTTTACTTTACGCCTGGTATCAGATTTATTCAGTCGACCATTATCTCGACAAAAAATGTTGGCTTTATGACACTAAGAGCATTTCACTAATCTCTTCAGGTCTGACTGGTATTTTCATATTTATTTTTATTTTATTTTTTTTCTTCGGGGTTTTTCGCCTTCTTTGTTCTTTCGCTGAACTAACCACTACACTGACGCCTAATTAAATATAATGCAATAATTAACAAAGGCGAATGTATTTCATAAATTTATACCGATGTAACGCAAATGCGTAATGATTTATCAAAATAATTTAATAACCCAGATCGTTTAAAAAACAAAATACATATATAATCATTTTTTCGTAGTGGCATATACAAAAATACATATATATATATTCATTAGCTTTCACTGAATCATTTTTAAGCTAATAAATTTGTAAAATCTCTTACAAAAAGGATAAAAAGCAACTTTTAACGATCTAATCCTTTAAACATAATTAATTTAATAGTTATTTTAATTAAAATGCATACTGGTTAATATAAATAAAATATATGTTATTTTAATAAATTATTATTGAAACAAGTTAGAAGTGCGTATTTATTAAATTACGTAATCAAACTTTTCACTACGAGAACGAGCAAAAGTATTGACTTCGTAATTTAACGTTTGAGACTTTACTTTCATCCCTATACTAGCCGATAGATGTTTATTAAAATAGATTTTTCAGATAAAAACTCTCATCTTACCGCTTTTATAGTAGATTAAATCGCAATTTTACATATTATTTCAACATTTATTTAGCCCTGAATAAGACATGCTCCCATATTTTCATTAAATATAAGTCAAATAACACTGTGAAACGTTATTTATAAGCTTTCCTTATGTATGTGTATATATATATATATATAAACCCAAGACGTTGCACGTTATTTTTTTTGTAAAATGCACCTCTCCGATTACCAATAATAAATTGGCCCGCATTGGCTAGCCGTCCACAATAAATTTTCTTAACGAAACTAAAGCCTTAATGTTCAAACTCTGTTGATTTACAATAATTTTGAGGGGAAAAATGTCGGCATTATTATAGCGATAAACTTTGAAAGCCCAAATTATTAAATAATCCTCTCAATATATTGGAAGACTCGAACTATACATTTGCATTATGCATTATACGCTCATAAAATTCTCGTGATCCTCGATTTCTAACTTGATTGAGCTTTGATCGGCAATTCCGTCGCACGGTCGCGTTGGCAAATTCAGCAGTCCCCATTACAAAGTGAAATTCCCACTTGAAATCCATGAAAAAAAAACTCGCGAGACGACGAGCGAGGAGGGGTAGGCAGTAAATGTGGATGTCGAAGGGTGAGCGATTGCAAAAAAAAAAGAAAGAAAGAATGAAACATCAAGAAGAAAAAAAGAAAGAATCGATCGCCGCAAGAGGGACGTCCCTTATTACGCGAACTAGAAAGCTCGGCTCCGAGCACCTCTCGACCCTTTCTCCCCTCGAGCGAGAAATCGCCTTTTCGCAGCTCGCGGACTCGAGTATATCGTCATCAGGTGCACTTAGGTGGGATCGAGGCACGGCGGTTACCAGCGTGCGACCGCGGCGGTAGCTCCGATTTGTCAATCGACGGCGTTCCGGAGATAAGGGTCGGCGGGCACACGTACGTACAGATGCCGCGCACTTAAGAATTCGCGGATACGGCTGTGCCCGACGGGAGGAATTCGCACGCACAGACAATCGTTAATGTTATCGCGACTTCTAAGGTGTCGTAATGGCGGAAAAGGCCCCTCATACCTTGTGAAACGCTGCATTATAACTTTCGGCCCGAGCCGCATGGGTAAAGTATGAAAATCGTTAAATGCCTGCCATTATCAATGGCCATCTCGTTTATGCCGCGCATGGAAATCTCGACAGGTCGGATTGTGTACTAAGGTCCCAAGCCTGTATTCTCGGGTGGACTCTAATAGCCTTCATGCGCAATTTGTTCGCAAGTTTTTCGTGGACGTGCATTAGTCCGCCGGGTATTGATATTGTAGATGCGGTCATTAAAACGGACACAAGCGTGGTTATAAGCTCGTACAAATGTTTGGTCCGCATTAAAAATACGGGGCGCTTACACTTGTTAAGAAATCCCTTGGACAGCGTGCATAATACGCATCATCCATCAAACGCTCGATAAAATCAGCCCCAGGAGAGTAAGTTCGATGGATATGTATAACAAGGTACTCTCCGGGCTGTCGAAATAATTACTTATCGATACATATACAAAATGGCCCAGTCCCCTCCTTCCACGACTACGCGTTCCAGCCTAGGCGAACGTATACATTATCAACCTGCTCGCACACACACGGTGCGCACCGATGGAGAATTCGATCTCTTTGCTGCTCTGCCCATGTCACATGTGCATTAAATTTCTAACTACGAGCCGAGAGGCAAGGGCTCGATGAGAGAATGAGATAGAGATAGAGACAGAGATAGATAGATAGAGAGAGAGAGAGAGAGAGAGAGCGTGTTTGCTTGCAAGGTTATCTGTGTGTGCTCGTAATCGAGAGGGGCAAAGGGTAGTAGTGTGAAAAAAAGAAACAGCAACAAGGCAGGAAAGAAAGAGAGATAAATCCTATATTACACTGTTGGTTGTGTAGGTGCATCTAACACCTCAATTACGTCTGCCTCTCGTGTATGTAGCAAATTCCCATGGGGCATGAAAATGTACACGCACGCCTACATCGGCTCTTGCCACTATAATACGCACCACTGCTACTGGACATTGCACCGCACCCTCGCATTTTCTTTCCTGCCTTGTTGCTGTTTCTTTTTTTCACACTACTACCCTTTGCCCCTCTCGATTACGAGCACACACAGATAACCTTGCAAGCAAACACGCTCTCTCTCTCTCTCTCTCTCTCTATAGGTCTCTTATTCGTCGGCTCTCGGTTTTAGTCCACGCGAAACTGCCCTTTTCGAGAAGCCCGTACAACACGATTCTTCGACGTCGATAATTCCGGGAGTACTCGAGGCCTACCAGTGCATCTTCTTTCGTTCTTTTTTTTTTGTCGTTACTTTGATTTGTGAGCTAAAGACGACATGGACGGGGCGTCGAATCGAAGAGAAGCGCACACATCGCGTCAATAGCGTACGGAGTTATAATTCGCGATCACCCGCAGCGACCACCGCCTTGGGAAAAAAAAAAAAAAAAAAAAACACGGCACCATCGTACCAGCGCTTCCCTCAATCAATTATTAAATAAAGAAGAGGCAACGTTCGCGCGACCTTCTGATATCCGCAGGAGGCCAGGCGACGAGATCCTTCTAATACACCTGTCGCGGTATTCTCCCTGACGGCCGAGCGGGTCCGCAAAGTCGCGCGCGCCGATCCTCCCGCTAAGCGGTCCCCAGCTTCCTTCGCTCTACCTCGTATTTAAACGGCCGGACGCGCTAATAATGGTATTGAATTATTCATGGGACCTGGCGCGAACTTGGCCCGCGTGATTACCAGTTAACGAGGCAGGACCGAGCGCTACCTCCAGATCTCGAAACTACAACTACATGCCCGTAAGTGTGGACTTACCGATCGCTCGTTGATCAACGGGGCTCATCGCATCGGCCCGTCGGCATCATCGTCGGCGGCCAGGTGCTGCAGACCTGGTTCCCTTTTTGGCCGAGGCCCGGACGAGGGCTCGCCCTCACCCCGGGGCTCCTGCTCGCACTTTTACTACCGGCACCACCACGATACACTAGCGGCGGCCCACTATCTTCCTCTTTCTCTCTCTCTCTCTCTCTCTCTCTCTCTCTCTCTCTCTCTCTCTCGTCCTCTTTCTTTATCTTGGTGCCGCTGAATTTTAATCTCGGGGACGTTGGCGTGAATAGGTGACCGGGATCGGCGCAATCCTGCCGGGCCGATGTCTCGCGCTCAACTGGTTTCGTCCTCCTCTACACGGCGGCGGCTTCCCGGCCCGACTCGCGCGCTACGGCCGCACCGTCCGACCAATGGGCGCGCACCCGAGGAGTGAGAGAGAAAGAGAGAGAGAGAGAGAGAGAAAGAGAGAGAGAGAGAGAGAGAGAGAGAGAGATAGAGAGATAGAGAGAGTGAGCAGGAGCGAGCAAGGGAGATGTATCGGGAGGTAGATGTACGCGAGCTCTCTTTTTGCTGCACCTCGCGCTACGTAAGCCTGTCCCTTTTCTTGGGATACAGTGCTGCGACTCTGTCCCTTGTACACTTGCCCTCTGCCGCCCCTCCCCCTCGCGCCCGCCCCTCGTCGCCGACCCGCCCCACCTCACCCTACCCCCCAGTCTCTCGATCTATCTCTCTTTGCTTCTACACCTCGTTGTCGTCGACGTCTGGCATGCCGAGAGAGTAACGCTACGTCATCCGTGTATACGCGCGATCTCCGTCTCTCTCTCATATCTTTTAATATATAATCTTTGTCTGACTTTGATTTTATGTACGGATATTTTTCCTTTTCATTCCTCCGCCTCTGCCTCGTGCCCTGCCGCCCTCTACACTTTTTCTCTTACGCTCGTGCGAGTACTTTGTAGTGTATATTTCGCCTAACGCATGCGAGTGCGTGTTCCTTCGTTTCTCTTCATTATGCGCGTGCCATCCTCCACGCCGCAATATCTCTCGCGCTCTCATTGTACACGACAATTATATCTCTGAAAATGAGCGTTACAAGCACATCTACCTTTTTTCACTACTTACGGCTTTCTTCCTTTTCCCAAGACTTCTCCTTTAAACGCCTTCTTGTATCCGCGCGCCCATGTGCCCGTTCGTATTTCACCCTTTCTTCCTCACTCATTTATCTCTTCCTCGCGCGCAATCTCTCTCTCTCTCTCATCTGTCTTTGTCCTTGTCCCGACACTCGTCTTTTTTCCCCTCGTGCACCTTCCTTTTTCCATCTCTCTGTCTCTCTCGCTATC
Source organism: Ceratosolen solmsi marchali (assembly GCF_000503995.2). NCBI lineage: Eukaryota > Metazoa > Arthropoda > Insecta > Hymenoptera > Agaonidae > Ceratosolen > Ceratosolen solmsi. The sequence continues at coordinate 4,385,239 of NW_011948423.1, forward strand.
TCCGCATCTTCTCCTCACGTTCGTTCGCCACCTTTTTCCACTCCTTTCTTCGCCTCACCACTATCCCCTGTCCCCTCTACCTTACCCCTCCTCATCATGGCCCGTACTCACTTCCATCACGAGTTCTCGCCTAGAGTCCGATTTGTCCTCTACTTTGCTCTCGCTCGCACATAACACACACGCGCGCACCCAAACGCGCTAACGCACGCGCGCTCTCCGTATGTCTCTCTCTCTCTCTCTCTCTCTCTCTCTCTCTCTCTCGCTCTCTGTCTGTCTGTCTGTCTGTCTGTCTGTCTGTCTGTTTCCCTTTAGCTGCGGACCCACACTGGTACGCTTACGGCGGACTTGCAGTCCAGTGGCTCGCGCTTAGCTCCTCCATGAAGAATCCGGTATGTATGTACAATCCCGCCTAAAACACTGTTCATGTAAATCACTTGCGTTAAGTATCTGAATAGCTGAGACGTGATTGGAAATACAAGGGAGTTACGCGCGTCTCCGTGGTATTCGCTCGCACGAGCGAGTTGCACACTCGTATAGCGAATGTATGCGATGATAAAGGGAAAGAGATAAGTGCGAAAGCACAGATGCCACTCGTGTAACGCCATTCTTTCTCTCAATCTCGATTTCCCCTACTCGGGCGGGCAGATTTTTGATTTTTTTTCCGGAGAATGGAAATTGTCTCCCAGCGCGTTCAACTATGATTCTAAATTCCCAAGCAGGAAGAAGCTCCGTCAGCATTGTGATTTCGCTATCTTCCGGAAAGTCAAAATAATTAGTCTCGACGAGGATGAAAATTAACTTCGTTGGCTGCTGACGCTCTATCTTATTCGCTTCTTTCATTTTCCTCCTTTTGGTATTTACACTCGAATGCCATTGGAAAATCGGAGTTGAAGAAAGGATGGAGACAGAGAGAGAGAGAGAGAGAGAGAGAGATAGATAGATAGAGAGAGAGAGAGGTACAGACAGACCGAGAGGGTCGAGAGGATGGGTAGGACAAAGAATGAACATTCTTTTTCGTTTAATGAGAAGGAACTCAAAGCATCTCTTATTGCAAGAAAAATGTGTTCCTACGAATCGAGTCGACGGAATTTAATATGAAGAAAAATTAGTTACTTGCAAAGTCTCCGTCGTTATCGCTTCGCATTAATTTACCCGCTAACTATCGTATTTTTACCAAGATAATGAACATCTTAGATGGTCGACCTAATTTAAATTTAAATACGTACGTAGAATGACAATCTTGTAAAGTCAATCGAAACTTCGCAAACTGAAATACTCGTTGACATTACCAGATTGACATGCCTGCCTACATATTTACTTTATATTTACTTAGATTTATCGTTTACTTTTCTCTACAAGGATAATTGCTGGGTTTTGAATAACAAGCTACTAATTATATTTTCCATTCGCAAGAAAATAACGCATTTGCTGGATTTTATGTGAAAGATGTAGTTCGAGAATGAAACGTTATTTCATTCCATTGATAGCTTACTATTATTACTCCCCCTATAAATGCACAGTCGATTTAATTTATAACAGTTATATTAATTTACAACTATTGGGATGTAATTTTTAATTAAATCTGTACGACTACTTAATCAGAAAGATATAAAGAGATCTCTTCCAGATTAAAAATTATTTATCGAAAACTTTCTTCCCGACAAATTGTCGAACACGCGAGGAATGATCGAGCAACTGGATAAGCCCATTTTATTTTCATTAAACTCACATATAGAGAAATAGCGTCGGTATTTATTAAGGAGGCGAAGGAAAAAATTGTTAGAAAGACGTAACGTTAAATTAATTTTATTTTGCGTAATTTTACGTAGAAATTATGCCCGGGATGATAGGCTGACGACTTTAATAAAGATTGTTTTTCTTATTCTTCATTTCATAGACATTTAATTGTATTAATTTTTTTTTTTGTTTTTTTTTTTTTGTTTTTTTTTTGTTTTTTGTTTTTGTTTTTAATAAATAATTGTGCATTAACAGGGAAGAAGTCGGTAGCACTATGACTCTGTTTCATACAAATGTTAAAAATTATAATTCAACTGGCGCTCGAAATATGAATGTTTTTTCTTTGACAAGAGAAAACATTTTTCTCGTCGTATGTGGACGGACTCGTTAACCATCGCACGTCAACACATTAAATCCTTACAAAGAGCGTCTACTTATTCAAAATAAAGTCCAGGTAGATGAATGAACCGAATAGAATTCATTTATGCAGCATACATTTCTCCCGAGCCCCCGATAGACGCTTAAAGACTTTGTGTTCCGTTTGTCTCTAATTTAGAATGAAAATCGTGAGCATGTTGGGACATTGGCTGATTTCATGATTTCATGATGTAGCCAATGGGTTGAGAGTGTGAGAATATTCCATCGTGATACGTAAATCGTTTACATTTGTATATAATTATGAATATCGTGGTAGAAAAAGCAGGGTAGCCGCGGATGATCGCGTAACGGGGCTCGATTAACATTTCTTTCTCGCATTTAGATTGGGATACATTAGGAGGCCGATCATCCAAAAAAGCGAAGTGAAAATTACGCGAGGATTCCGACACGTTTTATCGGAATATAACGAGTCCGAGGCTGCGCATGTATATTCCAGCCGAGAGCCGCGTAGATTTTTTTGTCGCGCGTGCCGGCTACTAAACTACTCGATTCCCTTTTCTCTCATTTCCCCGGAGTCCGAGTTGCGCTTTTATACTCCCTTTTTTTCGGCTTCCCCATATCTTCGTAGCCACTCTCCGTCCCTCTTTATACACAGAGTCCACGGACAAAACACGAAGTGACAAGGCTACCTTGTGTGGGCCTGGAAAACGTCGATCTCCTCTGCTGATAAAATTGGACGAGCGCACGCCTCTTACCTCTTCGAAGCTGTTCTCGTGCCTACCGCTGCTCGCTACCACGACCAGAATTTCTTCATAATGTCCGATTTCACTCGAATCCCAGCAGCACGTGGCCACTATTACGGGCCAATGCAATAATGGAGTGGGTGGCGAGGCGAATGGACCGTGATTCGGGGAGAACGGGGGAGGGAGCCAGGGTAGGGCATTGGGTATTGCGGGTAGAGTGGCGAGGGGGAAGGGAGCTGGGAGAGGGATCGACAGAGAGAGAGAGAGAGAGAGAGAGAGAGAGAGAGATAGAGAGAGATAGAGATAGAGATAGATAGATAGATAGATAGAGATAGATATATAGATGGATAGAGAGAGAGAGAGAGAAGAGAGAGAGAGAGAGAGAGAGAGAGAAGAAACGCCTTTACTGAGATCGAGGATGGAAGAGAACGCGATAAGCTCGCTCTTTTCCTCCTCCTTCTCTCGGGCCTATCGATTCGTTATTGATGAGACGACCACGAGATTTTCGAGGTCCCATTCTATAATTATATCATTCCGTGACGATTATTGTTCTTTTGTAAGTGAACGCGGCGACGATGCATCGATGCCCTTCTAATGGGCTAATCGCTCCGCACAACGAGTAATTATACATCGTGCGAAGATTCCTTCGGCCACGTTGCGTCGATGATGTATCGTGGCGTTGCTGTTGAATAAGAATGAATATTGAGGAAGCGGCAGCACAAGGACGATAACGTCGTAGACGGCTTTCCGTCTACCAAAATGAAAATAGAAAGAGGCATTTTTTTATATCGTGTTTTTCTCGGTCCGGGACGATGTTTCTTGCCACGTGCGAGCGGCATTAATCGGACGAAAGTTTCGGGCACACAACAGCGTCAAAACATCAATAACGGCGGACGGTTTTATCGTCTGGAGTTGACGTGCCACGAAATTTCATTCGAACGTTGCAGAAGAGGAGTAAACTCGTGCCCCGAAATTCGAATCCTCTCCAATTAACATATTGCTCGAGCAACATATACGCACGCAGCAGTAATTGATGAATAATTTACGAATGCGCGCTAAACGTTGCATTCGAAGCCCGAGGTAATGCACGAGAAATTCAAGTTAGTAACACTGGCGCGAGAGTTGGCTTTAATCTTGGAAAAGTAATAGTAATAAGAACGACGTGGAAGGTGGCCGAAAGCAAATGCAGTCATATTTAATGTAACCTTCGGATGGCAATGGCATCGTATATTACATAATTATCTATTAGTCAATGAGTCTCTTAAATGCAAGGCGATTTAATAAGCTACGGAGCTGTAAGCTGAATAAAGAATGTAGGCAAGTTGAATACCAGACTTTTTTGGGTAATGCCAATGCTGCTTGATCGATGATTTACGAAACTACGGTAGTCGTGAAAAAAATGTACAGAGCCCGTGAATTATGATTATGAATTATGGTGCCTTTAAAATATTTGACAAGACTAATCGAACATAAATAAATTGACGAGGGATACGAATGGCTGCTTTTCTCTAATATTATAAAGAATGCATTCCGTTTTAATAGACCATTGTTATCGAGCGCCGTAGAAAAACTGTACATTTCATAATTATACCTGCAATGATAATTACAAAAGTTGTGAAATTTTGCCTTATGAAATTCCTTGCTTATCTTGATTACAGCGATCGGGCAAACATATATCATGGAAGCGTTTATAACCTTTTTTTCTTTTCTCTCTCTCTCTTTTTTTTTTTTTTTTTTTCATCAGCTATCTCACTCTCATCAAACGTAAGCATCCACGATCATACAGGTTCTCGCTATGTACAAATAGCAATACACATCCGCGGCATCTTATGTCAAGCATGCGCCACGCCGGCCGAGATATTAATCTCACGCTTTTAATACTTCTCCAAGGATAAATACATCCATCGAGTTTCCGAAAAGCCCTCACTTCCCACGGAACGGCGCGCAAGTTGCCGTTAACGAGCTAAATCACTTCATCTGACCGGTAAAAGTATAATAGGGCGCACAGTTGGAACTCTCGAGTCGCCTCCTCGTCACTCCAACAGCAATTGAAAGCAACCGACTCGATGTAATACCAAATAAAGAGAAAAAACAACGGGCCGTGGTATTTGAGCGAAAGGGCCGCTTTTATTGGCTTGGCTCGCGTTTTCGCGGGGCCGGATATCGCGTCCCATCATAAATCAGACGTGATCCGGCGGCCACTGATGCGCGTCACGGATGCGCGTGAAAAAGCCTCGGGCCCGATTATGCGCCTAGATTTTAAGACGGAACTACCGGCGTTACGTGCCCCGGCACGCTGCCACGGGCTTAGTGGTCGCGGCGGCGCCCTCGTTTTATTCGCCGGCCGGTTGTTCGCGGCCTCGTCGGGGCCCGAGATGCTGGAATACGACGCGGTCTGCCTCAGGGCCTATTAATCGGTGCCCCTCGAGGCGGATGCGCCGCGCAGTCACGTTTTGGGGATTATTGAAAGGAGCCCGGAGTAGCTCGTCGATTTTTCATGCGAGCGCGGCCGCTATCTTGCAGCTCCAAGGCCCGACGCTAAAATGTCGCTTCGATGGACCTTTTGGACGATTGGATGCAGCCGCATTATGAGTTGGCGCGTTTGTAAGGCGCGTTTGTGGGTCGTTGCCCCCCCCCCCCCCCCCCCCCCCCCCACCCGCCACACACGCACCCCTTTATCGCAACTCACATGCAGTACCCCGTCGAAAAATGTCCCACGCCGCGCCGCCCCCAAGCCCTGAAATAACATTAGATTCATTTTCGTGCGTACTGTCCCGGCACAGCACACAGCCTCCCCCGGGATTATTTCAGGAATTTGTTTAAGACATGCCATGGTGGATGACGGGAGGAATGCTGGCCGTCCGTCGAGTTATACGATTATGCGAATATTGTGCACTGTAAAATTTTATGCGGCATACGGGGGATACGTGGCTCCTCCGTGACTCTTGGGAAATAAAATAATTACGTTACTAATGTTAACATTTAAAGGTGATATTTTACCTTTTATTCGCTTTTAAATTTTCATGCCTCTTAATTGTCTTTTTCCTTTCCAAATACACATTTTATATACTGATAAAATAAATACTGCGCCCTTAAGGAACTTTATTAGGAGCGTAGTAAAAGGTAATTTTACAGATGCGGCAGAAGCCAATCTTTTGAAAGTTTCTATTTTAAAAATTATATTTTCATTGCAATTTTCTCTTAAGCTTTTCAACGCTTCAACGGCGAACGAATGGCGCCCATTTATTTTAACGGAACGATAAACGAGCCATTTGTAAACTTTTAATGCAATACATTCAACAAATAGTTAATAATATTATTGCGTGCAATTGTTAGGCGCAATTTGCAAATGCATAATACATTCGGGCTATCTAATCCACAAAAATTGAGCGTTATTGGAGATACTTCAATTTTACCGAGCGTACAAACGTGAGAAAAGTAATAGTTTGGGACAATGCGTGTAACGATAGTGACGATAAACCGAAAGTATTACTTTTTCTTCGTCTCCATTTCATGGAAAGTAAACTAAACAACAATTGGATACGAATATGACAAACTAAAGCAAATTCATATGCAGATTGCAACGACAACAAGAGGCAAACCTAAATCGATAAAATGTATACGGCATTTTTTGTCTCTCCATTTCCTTCCTTTTCATTTGTCAATAAAACATCAAACGCAATAAATAAAACTTATCGCGCGATAATACAGTGGACGTGCTATTTATTTCAATTCATAAATGATATTTTACAAAAATAGGATGGAACATTGTGCGTGGTTGATGTTTTCGTCCGTAAAGCCGTCCGCCAATTTGACACACAAATCGGTTTAACTCGGGGCCGCCTATACGCGCACTCACGTACGCGCGTAAATCTATACATACATACGCGATATCTATCTAATAGAGGAGCTCTTGTCAAAACAACAGGCAACTATCTACTCTCCACCCCTACCCCACCTCCTTTATCCTCACCACCGTTCAATCGTAAACGGCTGTTCAAATTTCTAACCGTATAATACGACAGGCTTACTCGTTAGCGTAAATAGCGCGTTTTAAAGTATTGAATAAAAAGCAAAATGACGACGTATTAATAAAGCGTAGAGAATCTCTCTCTCTCTCTCTCTCTCTCTCTCTGTCTCTCTGTTTCATCTATCTCTATCTTTGAGTAACTAGTGCCCATCACGCCGCTAGCCTTTTACTCCCCCGTTTCTTCGGCCATCTTCTGCACATTCTTTTTCGGGCTCGCTAAACTGTTTCGTCTTGCGCCATTCCCGCTCTCGAGCCGAGGCGCAGCCACGCTTCGCTTATCATAATATATTTTAGTCTCCCTTCCTTGACTCTTTATTTTTGATCGACTGCGTCTCCGGGACAAGCTTTTGATGCTCTTCCTTTTCGCTTATGTAGATTTATTTTTTGTTTACGAGCCCCTCACGACGCTTATTGGTTTATATCCTGACTTCCGCTGCGAATGAAGTTTCGCTTCCCTTTGTGAGCCGTGGAGAATTCCGCCCGCGTTCGAAATCCGACGTTGGCAATAATTTTACCTACACTGGATAACGGCATCCATCTTTCCGCATGACAATGACTTAGATGCGATCGACGAAATAATTGCGGCCGTATCTCTCGCTGCAAAAGTATATTAATAGTTTGAATTTATGTATCAGAGTTTATGTGAGGTAGGGCGTGGATTTGGATGGGTTGGGGGGGGGGGTTTAAAAATTTGTTGTTTTTTTGCTTTACGACGTCGAGTATTCCCGCGAATATACTCACGATATTGCATCCGAATGGGACAATGATAATTAGGTCGATCGTGCAAATATTTTCCATGTCGAGCAATATAAACTGCACTTGATTAAAATTTGATTGGCGCTTTGACTGGTATCGAACATTAATAACTGATTGCAATTGTCCAATGTCACCTGTGCGCACTGCCCTGAAACTTCAAGATGCACATAGCTCATAAATTTGTTATGGGGCACGATTTAATAACGATAAGCGCGAATACAAAACAGGAGATAATCGAGATGTATTTCGAAAAAGGTTTATTTATACGCTGTGCTGTATTATGTCCTGCGATGCTTCATAATTATTCCACATGATTCTTCAACGTTCCGCAGCTATTCCGAACTATTCTTAGTATTCCACGTATCAGCATTCTCTGTATTCTTAGTACAGAATGATTGCAGAGCGTTGAACTGTTGTTAGCATTTGAAGAATGGTGGACGATTTCTGTGAACACTTAATCATCTGCGAGATTTTTAATTATTAAATAACGTGGCGTTTAAATAGTAACAAATTGCAGGCAAATTATGTTTTCCAAAATTCATTTATTAATTCATCTTCATTGTTTACAAAGTACAAGATCATTTACAAGCATTTATTTTGTAGCTCAACCAATTTTCAAATTACAAGATTATTACGTTGAATTATAGAAACGATATTGATTATCCTAGCACTGTAATTGAGCAGAATACATTAACATTGCGGCGCACCTAATCATTATAAACTATGTACAAAATAAATAGTGATCGATATTTAATTAATAAAGTCCATTGATTAGGTTAACTTTCTAGTTAAATTGGCTGATAAGGCGGTCAAATATTGACCCGATTTCCATCCATTATCAATTTAAAGTTACCGTCAAAGATATTGGACTCACTCGGCTTAAACTCGGACTCACGGCTTACACTGGCCAAAGATAAAATCATTTATCCATCAATAAACCGCGTCTTTTACTTTAGCTGCACTGTACTAACTAACGATACGCTTATCGAATGTACAAAAAAGAAGGGAAGAAAAAGGAAGGAGAGAAAGAGGAAGAAAAGAAAAAAACAAAAGAAACTATTATCTCGTTGTTTTTCTCTCTCGTGCGGATTTTCAAACGACGACCAGCAGAGATATCAGTAACTGGTTAAGATTTCTGCCGCTGCAATTCAACATTTCTCAGGAGGAGTGACCGTAATTTCAGCTTTAATCTTACTTAGTCGAAACACGTTTTTCCGCATCGCGTACACAGGCCAACAAATGGAAACGCGCGCTCGTACACGTGAAGTATGCAAATCTAGATATCCGACGTTTCACAAATTAAAGTGCATCGAACAGTGGCGCGTATATCTATCATTTCGAGAAAATAAAAAGGTCGGTCTCCCGCATCGAGTGCGACGGTAGCTAACGAATTTCGAGCTCGGCAACCGCCCCTCTCACGTCCTCCTGACTCCGGCCCGCCCCGTCGTCCCCGCGAAATTAAATTATTATTAGCGTTAACGGTGGAGAGCCGCGGGCTCCGCGAGCGACTTCTATTGCACGAGAATTATTGCGAAGACGTTTCCATAAGCCGTGCGCGCAGCGAGTGTTTAAAAAGTGCGCGCCACGTTGAGAAAATCAGCATTAATTTAAAGCGCGAGTTAATTATTCCGCTCAATTACCGGGCGAGCACCACCACCTACGAGAACAGTATCGCCGTGTCCAATCGGCTAATTATCGCTCCCGCGGCGACAATCACCGCCTTCCTCACATCTCCGACGACGTCTGAGAGAGGCTATCGTCCTGGCTGGCCATGCTCCTGCTGTCCTTGTTCTTCACGAACTCGAACTTCTCGGCCATAGCGAGCAGCCAGATGTAAGAGTAGAGGAGATCATCCACGCGATCCGCCGCTTTCTTCAAGGAGGGAAGGGGAGGTTACAACAGCATCGAGAATCGTGTATAGCTCTTAGACTCCCTTTTGTACACCCTTTCGCTTCTTTTCTTTCTTTCCTTCTCTCTACTACCACGGCCCTACCGTCACCCCCCGCCCACCAACGGCCTCTAGCCCCCGACCTCACCACCACCCCACAGTCTTCCGACTACTCACTCCTTCCTTTTCTCTTGTTTCATGAGAAATGCATGGGCAAGAGCTGACCAAGTCGGATATGTACGTATTGTATGGATAAAAATCTACAGACCCAATGTATTAATGTGGCCGTTCCAACGCTAAGGAATTCGCCAGTTTACTAGCATTTACCTTTATTTATACGTACTGTTTTATACGGCACGCGATAAATTATCGACATACTGAAAGAAAAAGAAAGAAAAAAAAATACATTCGATGATCCGATTGAACTTTATATGTTAAAGATTGATTCTTACGGAGTATTGATTTAGAGAAACCGAAACAGTAAATTTACGTGGATTATAAGTCACGGATTATGCGATTTAAACAAGCTTTCGGCTATCTGCGAGAAAATATTCAAAACCTAACGTCAACAATTTATAAATTTACTGCAAGTTTTTATTTGATGTATATCGGCAACTCGATAAAATTCTTTCATGCATTGCTTTGTGTTCATAACAGAAGTGAGTAAAAATAAATATGGTGTGAGATGCGAAAGTTTTGAGAAAATGTACGGTAGACTGATTTATCTTTTCGACCGAATAAGCCAACTCTTTCCTATGTGTTCTATGAAACTTTATTTTAGATGAAGACATGATAAAATCTTTTATGGAAAAGCATTACCCAAATATTAAATAACTCAAATGTACTCTTGTGCATTAAAAGTTTCAACGGAGAAAGTGATAAATAGGAATTATCCATATCGTAGGGCTAATTGTATAGTGGATACATCCGCGTACTATTACTATTAATCGAAAAGACTTGTGCAATTGAATATGTAGAATTATTGATGAGTGAAATTATCGACAATTATTAAAGTTCGTTAAAATTAAGAAATTTAAATTAAGAATATATTTAAGTAAATGACTGGCTTTAATGTTTCTCTCTTTACGCTTCTCTCAATAATTTATTAAAAAAAAAAATTTTTTTCTAATTCACACGGCTTACAACGATTTACAAAATTAAATCTGAAAAACTTTCATTTCCATTTTGTTCATTTTACCGTGATTATTTTTTATAAAATACCACATTCAATTATAATTTTATGCATTAATAAAATACAATTATCTTCTTAAAAGATTAAAATAAAATTTTTCATTTTTATCACTACTGCTCTGTAATATTCAATATTTTATTTAAAAAAAAAAAAGTTCTTTTCTTTCATTCTTTTCTTTTGTTTTACTTTTGTTTTTTATGTCTTTTCCTAATTAGATATGAGGGATATTTGACAGCGTACGCTAAAAATAATTCTGTAATCGGGTAAAGGTTCTCGTGAACAGGTGAAAACGTTACTTTTTAATTCATATATGTATGTATTCATTCATACTGCAATAAATTATCCGCTCTAATAAATTACGTCGAATAAATTTGTACAAACGTTAAAAATACAAAAATATGGTTAATACAATTTAAAATATATATTCGAACGTACTTTAAATATTATATTTTCTGTACAAATCACATTATAAAAAAGCAAATTATGACGCAACAAAAAAAAAAAAAAAAAAAAAAAAAAAAAAAATAAAATTTTAATTGTAATTAAATATATTAAAAAAATATAAAGGAATAAAATTACTATTCTATCTGGAAAATAACAACACATAATGGAAAAAAAATCTGAATATTTTCTGAATAATAAATTCTATTATATTGTTAAATTTACTAAGTAACAGTGAAAAAGTTATGTGCACGCGTTTGCCTGAGACCCCATGTACATGAAAATAAAATTTGTGCCGACATTCTTAATTTAATATTGTAACACTGCTTTACTTTATTGAAAACTATAATTTACGTCAAAAAATATAAGGCATTCCTTCGTGAAGAAAAAAAGAAAAGGCTTTGTAAATTTTAATAAATAGTTGCAGTAAGTTCTAACTAATTTATTACTTTTCATTTTTACACAAATTAAAAAAGTTTATATTATAAATTAAGTTTAAATTATAAATCATCAGAATGTTATTTAAGATTTTCTTAAATTTCAATTACTTAAATAATATGAAGTTTTAAACAACTCTAAATTTTTGCATCAAATTAATTCTAATTATTTTATACATAACCCAACATAGCCATCATATTCTGTAAAATTATTCACAGTTTTGATAAAATTTTCAAACAAATTTAACGCGGCCATTTATAATAATAATAATAACAATAATAATAATGTAAAAAAATTTTAATATATAAATGTGACTTTTTTTTTTGTTTACTTAAGTAATATTACGTTTATTAATATTCTTATAATATTGTATTTTACTTCCTCCTATTAATAAAAAAGCAATAATTAATTTTCATTTCTGTCCCTTTTACTCTCTATTTCTCTCTCGCTTCCTTAAATAGCTCATAAAATAGCAAATTTAGAATAAGGATTCATTAAAACATAAAAGTATGGTTATTATACAAATGAATAAAAGTAATGAATATAATGATAAAATATTCGACTATTAAAATAGTAAAATACCATTGTTCGCGTTAAGTGACAATCATATTAATAAATTTATGATTAAAATGAAAAAGAAAATATTAAAACGTTATAAATATTTAAATCATATTTAAATTATTTTTAAAATTTAAGTTATACTACAATTTTTTCTTTTTTTACCTCGATTAATTTATAAAGAAAATGCTTGTCTCGCCGATTATACTGAATCATAAATTGCAGCAATATTAAATGAGTAAAGATAGAAATCAGTAATCATATATTCAGAAAAATAATTAAGAATAACTTAGAGGATAGTAGTATTACTTGATTTCCAAACATTGCAAACGTCACATTTATATTTTGAAAGAACATATTTAATATTAATGTATTTTCTTCCCCGAGTCCTTTTGATTTCTAAGAAAATATAAACAAAATTTTCACGATCATTATTAATATCATCATCATCATCATTATTCTTATTATTAATATCATCATCATCATTATTATTATTATTATTATTATTATTATTATTATTATTATTATTATTATTATTATTATTATTATTATTATTATTATTATTGTTGTTGTTGTTGTTGTTGTTGTTGTTGTTATCGTTATTTGCTATTGTTATTGTATAATTATGAAACTTCATAATGAAAGCGTGAAAGTAAAATTTATCGAAGATAATTAATTTTCCTTTAGAACTCATTTCAGTAGTTTCAGTTTCCCTTTGAGCGATATTTAAATTTTCAATGTTGTGTCGTGAAAATGTATTTTTTTTACTGTTTGTATGTATATTTATGTTTCAACTGATAAATAAATTATCAACTGCATTGAGTGAATAATCGTTGTTGCAAAAATTATTGTACTGTCTTGATATATATATATATATATATATATATATATACATATAACAAAAATGTCATGTAATTTTTAATTAAAGTGTAATTAGACGCAATCGCCATTGTGACTAAAGTCTAGAAGGCGCAAGAATTGAAAAACTTCTTAATTATTTAAGTTATAAGTGCGATATAATTTGCCTTTATATGATGTTGTAAATTCATAAACACATATAGCAGAGTGCGGTACGTAAACTTTTAGTTGAACCAACCAAATCGCCGAGTTCCGGCCACTAAATACACACAACTCCCATCTCACGTACGCGTTAAGTGCATAAAAGCAAAGTGTCTTGTTACTGAAATTTACGTAACAATAGAAAACTAATAATAAAAATTATTTGACATTTCTAAAAGCCTCGATATGTATTTGGGGGACACCATACGTATGTTGCAAAAGCTTTTTATTCTCAAGAATATTATAAACAATACTTTTACTTTGTAACGTTATTGATAAGTATGCATTGAGGTACGAACGTATTATTATTATTATTATTACGTTACCATGACTTAAATTTACACGTAAATAATGTCAGCGAGTAACGCTATGTATAATGATTAGATAGAAAGATATTGTTCAGTTACTTAAGTTCCTTTTTTCAATTGCAACGGACAATTGCACTCCTATCGATAATTGCACTCGTAATATCAAGTATATTAAGCTGCTTGTTATTGAGAAGCTAATTGGCAAGCGTTAAACAAGCTCAGAGATTAAGATACGAAAGAATGTGTAAAGCGACGACTACCATTGTTTGGAAAATTAATGATAATCTGCACGCACTTACAGGCTGACTCGAAAAATTCGCTGAGCCGTAAGAAAATGTGAAAAATCACCGGCTCCGCTTTACTGCGATGTACGATTTTAGTAGTGACGCGTAGTATTTTATCTAGCCGCCATTTCACAAGATTAAACATCGCTCCGAGCTAAAGAGGTTCGCTTTGTGCAACAGAGTCTCGGCCTCCCCTACGCGTCTTATTAATGTCCTCTTTCCCGGCGAAGATTATTCAAAGGGCATTTGCGGGCAGCATCTATGAGCTTCCGCATGAGATTAGGCGCGAACAAAGGGGAAAAATAAAAGTACGTGGGGTGGGCCGGAGGCAGCCATCGAATGGTCGAATTTCATAGCGTACGTGCTGTCTCACCTTAAGGTTGTCCTCGAATTCCAGCTGCACTTCGCCGTCCAAACGCTCGTTCGTTTTCGTCCTAATACCATTGAGGGCCTCGATCATGAATAAGGCCACGGATTTGTCGTGCATCATCTGGAGTCCGAAACTCGAGAGGATCACCTCGGCGATGCCCAGATCCAGATTTACCTTCGGGAAAAGCACACATACGTATTAAGGACGATTGACGTGCACAATTCTGAGTAACGTGGGGGAGGTTGGGGGGGGGGTTAGATCTTCGGAGAGGCTTTTAAATCGCATTACGTTCTTTTCTTCATTGGCGACGAACAAAGGGGCGCGCACATCCGACGGAGGATAGCCGAATAGCCGATAAATGCACCCGTTCTGAAAATATCAAAATGTCTCGAAGGCTCGATTGGTCCGCTCGAGCCTACGCGCTTTACTTCGCTATTTCTTAATTTATCGGATGGGAGTCTTGGACGGTGTCGCATGCACGCCTAATGACTTTGCATCGAGAGCTCTCGAGAATTCTTGATAAGTTAAGGTCTTTTCGTGTAGAGCGAGACCGTGGCAATATTATAATTCGACGCTGCCTTATGTTACCATAGGATTATTTTATCGAATAACTGATTGGATCTGTAAGTAACCGAAAATTAAAATACCTTTTCATTACCATTTATCTCGGGCTTTAACTAATGACTTGTTTATGCCCTCCAAGACTTTCTTTTAATTTTATAAATGGATTTTGGCTCGGCAAACAGCCGCATTCTAATCATTATCTATTGGTCGTAAATTCTTGGTATATTAATCAATGGGTATTAATTATAATTACGAGATGTCGAAGAGCATCGAAAAGAAATCAATTGTTGTGGGTTTTAGATGCTGAACCATACCGAATGCTACTCTCGTAAACTGAACCTCAAAGCGAGATTAAATTTTAATTTGAAGAGAGAGCGAGAAAGAGAGAGAGAGAGAACAACAACAAAGGGAGAGAAAATTTAAAACTTTAATTACAGCAAGTGGAAAAAGCAGAGCTTACATAGGTGTCTAATTCGTTAGTAAATTAACAATCGGTTTTACATGTATTTCCAATCAATTCGAAGGCATTGACTTTGCGTGGTAACTAAATAAATAGAAATATTCAATATTATCGTTGACGAAAGAGCGCGAGCGCGCGTATTTTTAATGTCGCTAGTCTAGCGGAAGTTTGAAAAAGCTGCGGAACGGCGCTCTTCTCTACTGCCACGCGATTCTCTCGTCCCCGGATGAGAAAAGGTAATAAATTAAAAATGGATGCCGAATAAATAAATAAATACGTGCCTTGCGACTAACGGAGTCGTTGAAATTGTTCAGTCGCTTATGGACTTTAAGGGCGACGAGGATCTTGGAGAAGATGTTGACGCGCGAGAAGTCACCTCGTACAGTGATGAAGTAATTGTCGTAATCGAACTCGACGTCGAGCGACGACTCCGACAGCTGGAAGTGCCACCAGATTTCGGGCTCGCGTCTCCTCTTGCGGTCGAGGTCATTGCGCACGACCCGGAGGCTCGGTAAGAAGGTTGGCGTATTGTAGATGATGCGCCGCAGCGCGGCCTTGAAGCGCTTGTGCATCGAGCCTTTGGGTGGATCCAGGAAGGCGTCCCGGCCGAAGGGGTCGTAGCCGAATTGGCACATGCGACGGCGCACCTGGCGAGTCTTTGCCTAGCGTGAAAAATTCATGAATTTTAGTAATTGTCTTACTCGACTCGTAAGCTAGGTTCTTACGGACGTAGTTGGGAATTGGAGCGCGAGCTTCTACATTGGGTGTATTGGGCTGTGGTGCCCCGTGCTTTGGTATGCATGAGAAATGCGAGATTAAGGAAGGAGTAGAAATTAGAAGTATGAGCGTCAGTGGGAATAAATTAGGCCACCACGTTACAATTCATTAGGTTTCCTTGCCGATTTACCCGTTAATTTACGGTAACAATAACACAATTTTTTTTTCCCCCAAAAGCCGCTAATTTTATCTCATTTTCAAAAAATGTAATATTAAACTTCACGTAATAATTGCAACAATAAATTAGTACATTAACTAGTTAAAGTAATATCTATAGCGTAACAACAATTTATTTTATTGTTGCAAGAGCTGCGTAACCCAAATTCATTAATTTTATTATGTTATTTACGTAGGGTTACTATGGCAAAATTTGCTTGCAGTACGCGTGTATAGCTTGGAAAGCATAAATTTACAGAGAAAGATGTTAATGAATAATTGCAACGTTTCTTTAATCAACATAAAGTTTTTATGGAAATCAAATTATAAAATAGGACTTAAAATTCCGTTAACATCGTATACGCAGAAGGAAAGCTTACGTAAATTTCTAAATTTCATAATATTTTACAGGCCTGTTAATACATCAAAGATTATTATTACATTTATATACTCAAAACTATTACGAAATATTTAACACGATTAACATTTTCTAAAACTGATTATATATTTTATTTATACGTAATAATAATGTATTACGTTATTAAGTATATTCTTAATTTATGTGTAATGTACCAATACGAATGGATAATAAGTTCGCATTGAAATAATTTACAGTACGATTCGTGCTTCTACTTTTTATTTGAATATTTTATTCAACTTTTATATTTGAGTTACTTGTTTAACCATTTGTAACCAATGTAAAAACCTCTAAGCAGTTTTTTTAGATTAAATTTACAGATATCGATTACAATAGAAATTGTTTTTTTTTTTTTTTTTTTTTTTTTTTTTTTTTTAATACAGATTAGGAAATTATTTTTTTACATAATTGATACTCGTAGCAAAGGCGTGAACATTTTACATTGTAATTTTGCTTGCAATCCTTCCCCCTTCACTCACACTTTCTTCATTTTATCATTTGTTCTCGTTTTTCACTACTCCAAAGCAGATTATCGAATTAACGTATTCTTTTTATTTCGTGCAACATTATCCGTCAATGGATCTTCACAATGGAGTTATAATTTAATGATTGCAATCGGGATTACTTTACATTTGTTATACATCTACAATCTGATAAGTTTTCTAAAATAGATAACCGATGGAGCTTTGTTATGTATGACGATGAATATTATAACTTAACACATCTATGCCAGGCGCGTTTTATTATTTTATTAAGATATTATTTATTACTAATATCATAATATATATGTTATAAGATTATATTATTATTAAAATGTATTTATATTTTAAGTTCTTTTTAGGATTTAAACAAAATATTGCTTAAAGTATTAAAATATTAAGAATATTTTAATTTTAAGTTTTAAAAATAGCATCTTGTCTTCTGAAATATTAAATTTATAATTTATAATTTCATTCAAAATCATAAGAATTAAAAAAAATTTATTTTCTCTACAGATGTATATAAATGTTGATAAGATTTAAAATAATTTGTGTATCTTCGATTTTATACATTCGATATAATGCCTTACATGGAATCCGAATCGATTTATTGTGAGATAACGAAATTATACTATACACCGTAAGCTGTTAAATTATTTCATTCGCTTTACAATATACCAATATCGGAAGTTTTCAGTATTGAATTGCGATCGCGAAACAGAAGATGTGGAAAGTAGATATTCAGAGTTGGGCTTATTAGATGAAGTAAAAAGTAGTAGTCTTCAACATAACAACCCGTCCGAAGATAAGAATATTTTTATTGATCTGTCATTTGGTGCTGTAGGACATAAAAAAACTTTAACATGCATAAATACAATCTAAATCACCTGATAATCAAACTTGTTGCTGCGCATGGAAACAATGCCATTATCATCGAGATTTTTTAATATATGGCGATTAGGCGTAAAGGTCTCGTTGCCGCCCGTCGTTCGGAGTGTGCAATGATACGTTTTCGTCACCGGATCCTCGTACTCGCTAATTTCGTTCTGCTCGAAATCGTCCGAAATATCAATTTCCGTTGTTGCCACTAGAGGTAGAATATCATTATCATCATCCATTGAATCTGATGACTCAACCCGAATATCTTAAAAATAAATTCGATATATCAGTGTGCATTTGACATTATTGTCTTCTTCTATAGAGTTGCTTTTTGCATTATCTAAAGTAATCAGGAGTGTCATCACCGAACAAGATACTTCTATCATTTAGGAAGAGTCCGCTGAAATATCCTAAGTACTAGAACCTAAAATTCGTAGTATCCTCTTTTTTTTTTCTTTTTTTTTTCTTTTTTTCTTTTTTTTTTTTTAACGATTAATTCAAATAATATAATGCTATTATTATAAAATCTTTTTCTACTTAATTTCTTTGACTGGCAATTAATATTGATTTAAACGTCGATCCCTTTTAAATGGCGTTGAAAAAGGTCTACCTATTTAATTTCCTCGAGAGAATAGGAATTAAAATATCTTTTATTATCTTGTCGTTGAAAGAAATCTATATAAGACCTTATTTACATCCGAGCCGTACAGGCGATTGAAGGGGCGAATAAATTAATAGATGCACAAAGGCCGCCGTTCTCACGCGTCTCGTAGCAATCGATCTCACGCCAGCTAGCGGCCAACATCGAACTAATCCCATCATAATAACCAGCCACGCCCTTTGTGTGCAATGCTGTATTGGCCTTAAGTATAGGAATCGTTCTTGGAATCGATGGTGGAAAATCCAAATTCATTACGTACCTTGTCTTTTATCCAATTGTTTATACCCATTTGCAGTGAAAGATATAAATAGTTTCAATAGTAATCCAGGAATGATTATTCTTTTCATCTAAACAGAAAAACAAAACAAAAAAAAAAGATATTAAATATTATCTATATTATTAATGCGTGACTGTTAAATTTAATAATGACCTTTCTAAGGGGAAATGAAAATTAAAGCGTTTGAATTTCAAAAGAATTACATCTGCTATTGTCCATTTTATGATAAAATAATCGCCGAGTTCTGTATGCGTCAATTACTTGTTTTTACATTCTGTTGGTAAGGTAGATTTATCTACTGCAGATACATACTTTCAGTCGATTCTCTACAGAACATTTCTCAGCTCCGAGCGCTGGCGACCTCACGTTTGTTCATATACATAAAACAAATCCGCGTAAAACACGTAATCCAATGGTACAACATCCAATGGGAATCTCATAGGTATATATAATTTCTTGTTCGATTCACTCGTTAACACGAGTAGTCTATATTTTTCAATTACAATAATCCATTGAAATACAGTAGTATCGTTAATTTTATGTTCTGTTACTCTAAATTTTTCATAACACGTAGAATATTTTCGTTCCGATATTTCAAAATATAAAATATTATTGAAAAAGAAAAAGATTTTCTATTCAATTTCATACAATACGATAAGAAAACAAAAGTAAATATAACAAAAACTTAATTATTTCATTTATATTAATTGTTTAGAGTATTTAAAAATACTTATTGTATTTATGTTGTAAAAGTAAATTTTGTAAATATTAATTCGAAATTATATAAACTTTTGGTAATTTTGATTCTATAATAATAATACATTTTTAAATATTGTCTTTTTTGTAAATTTCTTCTATGTAAATTTCTTGTATTTGTAAATTCATAATTTACATATATATATATATATATATATATATATATATATATATATATGTTATTTAAACATTATTTAGGAAACTAGAAATTATTATTTTATTTTAAGCATTAAAACACTTATTATTTGATTTGATAAAGAACATTTAGTTCTTGGATAATAGGACTATTATTAACAACGATTATAAGAAAATGGCTTATGATTAAATTAAAGCCCGAGCAAATAATTATTTAATTGAAATTATCGGTTGATTAGACCGTTAAAATATTTCAGGCCAAATTAACAAGCGGCATTTTAGATTGTGAGTTAATTTGTTATGGATTTTTAACAAAAATTTCAATCAATAGTTTTCTGAAATGTTTAATGAATTATTATTAATCATTACATGATATAAATATTATTTATATTTCGCTTATAGTAGTTAAATAAGTAAATAATGTTGCAAAATACGATTTTGTCTCATGTTGATATTTCACGAGTATCGCTACAAAATATTATTTTATACCTAAACTGCTAATATATATTTCATCTTTGAATAAATACAATTTGAAATAAATGATTTATGGATTATTACGAGCACATAATGTGAATATATATCATTTTTTTTTATAAAAAAAAAAAGAAGTATAATTCTATTATATAAAACTATTTCGAAGTCATAATATCTATTTACAGATACTTTTATTTGTACTCTAAACAGTGACGATGATCATTTTCTACTACCAGTTACTTTTATATGTATACGTTGACATACTTTTTCCGATATCAATCATATTTATGAAAACAATGACTGCATTAAGAAAGTTGCCTAGATGTCAAGCCCTTTAAAGTAAACATTCATTACTAAACTCAATTTGTATGCCACGACAACATAAAAGGAAGAATAACTTTGTGTCTTATAACTATTCATGCCAACTTCATATTGTAAATATATACTCCTTATTACGGCTTTCAGCGTCGCGCTTCAGAATATGGCTCAGAAATTTCTTGAAAATTTTCCCACGGCATAGAAATGCATTGTCAACGCATCAAACGCGACAGAAACGAAGCTTCTAACATCTCATTAACCACCTCTCTACACATCTTATTAGCAAAATGGCGTTATTGGCTCGATACGAAAATAACGGTTATGAGAATTCGCGCCAAAGGGCTCGGAGAAGGAGTTCAGTGATTCGTACTCCTCACAAAAGCTATGCGAGCAGCAAAGTATCGGCGTACTTGAAAAAAATTCCAAGCTATCCCATAGACACTTGGCGAGGACAAAATAACGAGGCTTCCGTGTCTAGAAAGTCAAGCGCCGTGGCTCTCGCTTGCTCTCGCGTTCGGACAATTTGATTACTCAAAAAGTTCGCGTGCACTCCTATCGATAACCCCGATCAAACGCAATCGCCCGCTCTCCCTGGGAAAAGGAAATTGGCCTATTACCGCCAAAGCTAGTCGCTAATAAAAGGAGGCTTTGATCTCGGCCCTGGCGAAATCATCTCTTCGTGTACGGACATCGCAATATCAAGTGTAACTTTCGGTCTCGAGATAGATTATAGCCGGACAGCCGAAATGCAAGTCGATGACGAAGATCCGCGCCATCTCTAATGCGTATCCTGGCATTTTATCGAAGACCAACGCCGACGGTCGTTTCCCCGCGGCCCTCTTTACTTCCTCTTCAATCCCAGGAAAATTACGCCCGCGTCCCCTACCTTAGCGTAGCGTCGATAACGGCTCCTGTATATAGAACAACCTGAACCTGGTCGTCGTCGCTCTAATGACGTTATCAATCGTGTTGCAGCCGAGCGGCGCTTTCCCTCATTCGTCCGACATATTTTCCATGCTATTATTAAAGTAAACTGGACCTCGAATGGACACGGCATGCATCAATTAAGAGGATTTATGTTTGTAATTATCGCCATTATTATTACCATTATCATCATCGTTGTCATCATCGTCGTCGTAATTTTTATTATTATTATTATTATTATTATTATTATTATTATTATTATTATTATTATTATTATTATTATTATTATTATTATTATTATTATTATTATCATTATTATTATTATCATTATTATCATACTTGTTTATTATAATACCTAATATTGTTATTATGATCCCTGCATACATAATATTCTGCTTTCGTAAACATTTTAGCCTGAAAATTTCTTTAGCCGACATGTGAACATCGAGCCAAAAGAAACTGTTCCTTTATTTCAAGAGAAAGTAGCTTTAATACATTTAATGCAAGCTTTTGAATTTATTTTAGGTTAGAAATGTAAGTAATTCGGTAAAAGATAATCGTTATTAGCGCTTTCTTTTACAGCTACGAGCGTTGTTATTCTTTTTACGGTCTATATTAACACACAATTAATAATATTAATATAAAAACTGTTTATTATTAAAGTAAATAACGTTCGTGTATGTTAATAATTCGATATTCATCAGCAACCATCATTCTACAAAGGACAATAATTCTACGACTACCAATTTCTAACCGTGAAATAGGATTCATTCTTACGATTAAGAGTTTCCCTAAGTCAAGTCATTGATACTAATTGACGAGAGCTTTCAAGATATAAAACGATTCATATCAATTTGATATAATATCCTATTTACTGGAATGATAAATTTTAATAAAACTATAATTGCTGATAGATACAACGGGTTAACGAAAATAGCCATGAATGTTAATGTAGAAATTGAATAGAAGATGGAGCAATGAGAAACGCATATCTATTAAATTTTATTTTCCTGCGACTCGATAGCCGGATGTAGTAAATAACAGTGTTTAGAAAATTAATTTACCTAGAAATAATCTTTTTTGTCAATTAATAAAAACAAACATGGATTTTAAACCAGCTTAAAAGGCATTCAACCTAATTATTAAATTTCCGTTACGAGAAACTTCTTTGCAAATTCCAACGAAAGTATTGCAATTAGGATTACAAACCGACCTATTTTGCTTATTCCTATATGTATAAATTAAAAAATATACTTAACCTCGTACAATTATAAATCTTTTATGAAAAATAATTTTTATAATTTTTAGAAAAACGTTTAACCAAACTGCTTATTTTTCTATTCAGATTCTCAAAAATAAAATGATAGACGATAAATAAATTCCATTCCAACCATATCATTTCAAAATATGACAATGAAATTTAATATCTCACAAGTACTTTTTTATTTCCATTCAATGTCAATATATATAACTTATAATTGATATAGAATAAAAAATAATGTTATATCATAATTTGTTTATTAAGTGATTTATTTTATACTTTCGGCAATTCAAGTCTATGCGCGAAGACTAACATTACTATTTCATTATAAATTCACATTTTTTGATGAATTTATTTATTATTATATAGATACGAATATTGTACAAAGCCTCAAGAAATTTTTAAATATATAATTTTGTCAAATTACTTCAATTGATCGTAGGAATATATGTACGGAAATATTAACTCCATATGCATGTCAAACAGCATTAAAGAAAGTCGCGTTGATTTGAATGAAATTTTATTTTCTTATATTTTTGGTTATAATCTCATGTCGCAACTCGATTAATTTATTAATAATATTAATAATAGAATTAATATTAAATAAAGTGAATTGTTAAATTTTATTAAATTTTATTCTATTATTACATTCAAGTCATAAAAAATGTAATTATTATTATCAATAAATAAAACTTAAATATTAATAAAAAATTATATTATTTAGTTATAATTTTGTTATTTTGCTCTTTTTATCGTTGCTCTTTCTTTTTTACTGTTCGGAAGTTGTCACAGATTGATAAACAAAAATTTTTTATATGTACCAATCAAAATTAAAATGAACAGTTATTTCTTATTATACAACTATATTTCTTGAAATTATGAAAATGTTAATGCTTGGTCACGAATATAAATTTATATTTTAGTATTTTCGAAAAGTAAATAACGTGCAAAAATAAAATATCAATTAATTGTTTAAGATAGAACTTTCCTACTTGAACTTTTCATTTCTGTGACTATTACATTACCAATAATAATCTATGATTTACGTGATTCATAAATAAAAAGTCAAATTAATGCGCAGTAAATAATTTAGTTTTTATATTAATATAATTAACGTCAAACTATAAAATTTCTTTAAAAAAGAAAAAAAAACTTTAAGACTAGAATTTCCAATATTTAAAAATATTCTACTCACGACTATCTTGGAGAAAATTATGTTACACACACAAAAATTCGCAAAAACATCCACTCAGTATGTAATCTATGCTTTGTTCTTATTTAGAACAATTGACTACTTTCACTATTTCTAATTTTAATTCAATCTAAAAGAAGTATTTCTATTAGTTTTCTATTGAACGATAATTGAAAAGAAAATTTTCTTATTAAAAAAGCAAGATCATCGCACACATAATAGTGATTTATAATATGCAGAACAATTAAATAATTCAGCTGTTTCGATTTATAAATTGCCGTTTATTCAATACATTAAGCAATAAATTCCAGAAATTTATGCTAAACTACATGCCTAGGAAAGGTATTTGCTAAATAAGAAATTATCTCCTTACATATAAACTGGTTTTTCTTAAAAGCTTGTTTTCTTTCAATTAATAAAAAAATTTTTTTTTAATTAAATTAAGTATTAAGAATTATAAAAAATATACTCAATCTAAATATTGAAATAGTAATGTTTTAAAACTCGTTAAACATTATTTATATGATTTTATAGACTTTTCAGGCAAAATTTGTAGTATTAAAAACGTCATTGTAAAGCTGATTTTAATGTTTATAATGTTGATGAAAATTTTCTTCATTACCAAATAATTTGAAAATAACATTCAAATTTTATAAAACTTATAAAATTCAGTTATATATGATTTTAATAGATTAGTTTACTTATTACTTCATTCAATTTAAATAGCTGAAATCTCATTAATCTCTTCAGATAAATATTATATATTTCTAATAACAATTTCGACTATATAAATACACTATAGGCTCAGAATTTCATTTTTAATTTGTTCGTTAAGGAAGATAACAGAAAATTATCTAAAGATTAATTCTTTAGAAGAAAAGTTACTATTAAAGGCCCATTGTTAATTAATCATAGGCAGTACAGAAGAC
Source organism: Ceratosolen solmsi marchali (assembly GCF_000503995.2). Classification (NCBI taxonomy): domain Eukaryota; kingdom Metazoa; phylum Arthropoda; class Insecta; order Hymenoptera; family Agaonidae; genus Ceratosolen; species Ceratosolen solmsi. The sequence continues at coordinate 4,410,081 of NW_011948423.1, forward strand.
CAATAGACATTAGACCGCCAATCGGTTAAAGCAGGCTTCGAGTGGAATAGCCAGTTTTGTGTTTTCTTTATTTTATATTAATGAAAATTTTCTTCAACATTTTTACAAGTTTTTATTGGAAATATGCATCTTATTCGAACGAAAGTTAATAAAAATAATTGAAAATATATTATATAGTAAAGGGTTAGCTGTAGTTTATCATTATTAATGTAATATAATTAAATATTCTAAATAATGCAGTGGCTGTAGTGCGTTAAATGCATAGAATTCCTGAAAAACTGAAGACATCCTATGTAAAAATAGTATGAAATACTAATGAAATAAAAGCCTAATTTTCTTTTTTAAATTTTAATAATTCTTAAAAATCATATTGTAACATGTAACTAATCATAATTGAATACATACTTTGAATAAAATCTGTCACTAATTTATAAATAAATATGTCATATGTTCAAGACAAATAGTAAAAATTTTATTTTAATTAATAGAGTTATCTTCAAACATTTGAATACAATATTCTTACATTCTGGTATTAAAATAATTTTAGCTGTATCAGAAGAAACTCTCTCGCTCCCTCTCTTTCTTTCACTCTCTCTCTCTCTCTGTCTCTCTCTCTCTCTGTCTCTCTCTTTCGCTGTCCATGTGCGCATATGCATCAGACGAGAAAAAGCAATTGCATCAAAGAAAAATAGCCCTGCACGGAATCGTTTTACCAAATTGCCCATTTCATCGTTACTCTCATCGCTGGCGTAGAGCCCAGCGATACGCAGTGAACGAGCAAAATGAGAGAGAGAGACAGAGAGAGAGAGAGAGAGAGAGAGAGAGAGAAAGAGAGAGAGAGAGAGGGGGGGGGGGGGGGAGAGGGAG
>NW_011948423.1:4411290-4447554 GCF_000503995.2 Ceratosolen solmsi marchali
AAAGGGGGGGGGGGGGAGAGAGAGAGAGAGTAAGACGAGCGCAAAAGGTCGAAAACGAGAAAAATAAGAGAATAAGAAAAAATGGCATAACGACGTGGCTTTAATGGGCCAATTAAAAGCTGCGCTTAACATAGACACTCTGGCAATTAAAGTGAAAATGTCTGGCGCTTCGGCATCCTGAAAACTCACACAGATGCACATACATAAAGCGCATATGCAATACACGTCAATGAGTGATAGAGTGAAAGAGGAGGAGGAGGAGGAGGAGGGGGTGGAGGAGGGGGAGGGGGAGGTGGTGGTGGTGGAGGTGGAGGTGGTGGAGATGGTGGTGCGGTGCTGGAGGGGGAGGAGGGGGAAGGCGATGTCCTCGCATATTCGCTCGAGTTTACGCAATTGCGCTCAAACTGTTACGCAGACTTGTTCTATGAAGTATATGTACATCTATTCGTGAACGTGAAAAACGTCGGTATGAGTGTCGAATTAACATTCGAATCGCGCGGCTCCTTTGGCCTCATCGCCCCTGAACTGCAGCCCTGACGTACACCGACTCCTCGGTACAATTGTTTATATATAAATCAACACGCCCGCTTTCAAGGAAGAAACTTGTTTTCGAGCCATACATTACCTTTTTCGTAATTGATGATGCCAAATATAAAAAAGAACAATGTCTTATTGAGTTGCAAGGGGGTTGTATTTAAATTGAAATTTGAATGGTTCTCGTTTGCATGAAAATCTGCCGAACAAGGCACTGCTTACGGCTACGGACATAAATATCCGTTACTCTCAAGATCAGAGCAGAAGATTTAATGTGCTTAATACGATGAAAGTATATTGAAGAGTGAGCAACGACTTAACACAATCCCGATATTAACAATGACGAGAAATAAATTTAAATTGTTAATTAATAAGCATCAATAATTATTATTTATGCAAGTGCGTACTGTATATTAATGCAGTCGTATTCCTACAGTCGCATTCATCTTAAAGCGAGAGACTAAAGTAGCACAAACTTTCATTTTTGAATTGTAACTAAGAGTATGGACAATTTATTTATAAAGATTATTAAAAAATAATGAATAATAGTTTGTGTTTCATAAGAGAGCGAGAGGCTTTCTATGTCTAAGATAAAAAAAAATTCAAATACTAAAAATTTGAAACCAAAAGAATCCAAGAATCTTATATTTCCTGTAGAAAGTAGCGAGTCAAATAAAACGAGATAGTAATGATTACAAATATTATTTTTAAAGCTTCAAGCGTTACAATCCTTTGCTAGATTATTATTACATTCGATACTTAGTCGCGTAAACGTAGCTTTATATATAACAACAAGCTTTTATTTAAACGCATATTTATATAATTTTAAAAACGATAGTGTACAATTCAAATCAATATATTGAGTTTAATGAAGCGAGTAAAAATGTGGTTAACTATACTTTTACATAAGCACATGTACAGTCCGTATTATGTTGCTTGTGAAGAAATAATGCATTCACGATAATGTTCTTTCTCATAACTATCAAACAACAGTATAAAGTATAGAGGATGATAGTAAATAATATTGAAATAGCATTATAAGCATATGAAATTTTATAAATTGATATGCTTAATTGTAATCGAAAGGAGTTTGTACGCGAATTGTGTTCTTTACTCTTTTTTCTTTATGGCATCTTTAATTTTCGTATGATATCCCAAGCTAGATGAATGAAATGTAATCCTTAATAAGCGATAAATATGACATTTTCTAAAATATTAAATAATTCCTTTAACGTATTACAATTTACAAGCGCATCTGACTCTACACGATGAATCAACTCCTTAATTTTAATTATTTATTGACGCAATTTTTTATTGATCGTTTGATTATTACGGAGTCCCTACAACTGCAAGAATAAAATACAATGACAAATGAGAGATTGCGAATATCCCGGAATAATAATATATGAATCTGGTACGTGAGAAAAGTGCAAGCTAAATAGTGCAATCCTTAAGCGCGTAACTGGATTGACAAAAATCCAGCACTACAGACGTCGAGATCAGAAAGTGTAATTACGACATTTTGAAAAAACGACGTAGCCCACTTTGATTCGGCAAGTTGATCACATACGACTTTTCAGCTTCCTTAATGGTCCCTGAGAACGAGGTAAAAGTGGCAGAGGAAATCCAACGGTGCACGTGTACAAGAGAGATGGCAGCCCAGCGAACGAGGAGGGGAGCGACCCGGAGGGGAAAAGGACGGAAAAAGGAGTCCCGCTAGGAACGTCCCCATACGTACAGTCAAGCCCGATGCCAATTAGCGCTTCGACCAAGACACTCGTTGATTTGTGCTGTGGCGAAAATGCGGGGTAGTTTTTTGCTCGGGTACAATTTACCGCAAGTTCGCGAAATGCTGCTGGGACCGCGACATTGTGCGTCGATCTTCGGGCGAATTCCGCCGATAAATAAAAATGCCCCGTACCACTATAGTCCAGGGATTCTGGAATTTAGTGCTGAGGGCCGGTGAGAGGGTGATACGGCCATACGTAATATTTGAGGAGATATAGCCAACATGAGGCCTGGTGTCTATTTTAAAAACCTGGCCGTGAAAACCGACGCGTCACATGCTACCGAGTTGGACGGAATTGAAATTAAAACAAATGGTTGATTTAGGGAAGGTGAAGCCAAGAGTTTTTCCATTGACGCTAAGATGTACAGACGCTGATAGAAAATTTGCTTATTCGTCGGGGCTTGATCGATTTAATAATTTCATTGAAGCCCACTTTCAAGCGCAAAGCGATGCTGAAATACATTACCAAGCGATCTCTGTCCAAGCATTAACCAACCCGAGTCCTTCTCAAGGAATTTTTACCACATGACAGTAAAGAGAACGACCTCTCTCCTCAATAGTTCGTAACCATCTCGCGCAAATGTATACAAAGGGCTATAAACATATTGCAATATATCAACATGCTTATTCGAAGAAATTAATCTACATAATAACGTCGCTGTAGGTTTACAATCTTAATGGATATTATATATATATATATATATATATATATGCTTGATACGATAAAGTTGGCACTCAATATTTAATGCACTTTTCAAATTATCCATCTAATGGCATACATGTGAATTCATTTGTTGCATAAAGATTCTGAGAAACTCCATTGTATGCCATTTTGTTAATGATCAAAACATATTCTTGTATCTTATGCGTAATGCCTTGTGCGTTTGAAAACGCTGATTCTATATATTTTAAAAATCTAAATTTTTTTTTATTATACGAATTATCGGTATTTTCGCGTAGTGCGTATTCAGCGACTTCCCTTCGGAATCTTAGGTTTTAGTCTTGTAAGATTTTTATTTTGACTTTTAGTTATGTTCTAACGTCATTTAACATTATTTTTTAAATAATGGAAATGCTGATGGAATTCTCTTAAAGCACTTATCTAATAGTATATATTACATTCAAATAACTGTGAATTTTTCTAAAATTATTTTATTTCAAAACAAACTTATGCACGACTATAATGTTATTTAAAATATCATTTTTTTTTGTTTTTTTTTTTTTTTTTTAAGGAAATATAATCGATTTCCCATACCACTCCTCATAGTACCACCATAACATGAATTGAAAGTTAACATTAGAAAAAAAAATTCAATATATATTTACATATGACCAATAAAAAGTATTTTTATTATTATTTACATGATAATTATAAAATGTTTAAATTATATAAATTATATATATTTATATAAATTATATATATATATTATATAAATTATATAGATAACGAGTTTATTATTGCATTACAATTAAATACTGACATTACAAAGTATTTTGAACACAAAACTAAATTCATGATAAATATTATTACAATTATAAATTATACATTTTGTGATTATATATATTAACAATTAAGTAATTCAATAATTAATGTAATATCGATACATTTAATAAGGATGAATAAAATTGATTATTATGAATAATTTAAGAGTTCAAAATAATTTTTTATATTCAATATTTAGTTATATTTAAATATGCATGATTTTTTAATAAATTTATTTTTCAATGAAATTTATATTTTCGTAAGTGATAACAATCAGATTTACATAATAAAATAATTTTCAGGACAGGAAAACTTGTTCATGTGATTGTACATTTTCATTTGACTTGATATTCTAAAATAAATATTCTTTTATTCGTATTTAACTTTATCTACTTTAACGAATAATATTCTTATAATATGCATACCAAGTATAAGTAATATTATATATTTGATTTTGTTCAATTATATTATTCCTTTGATATTTTTACCATTCAACTCTTACATAATAATTATTGAATAGTTATCCAATAATGTGGTTAATATTAGTAAAAGTAGTTTTTACTAATAAAAATATTGATACTTTATGATCGGCTTTGCTCGATGCCGAAAGCTAAAAATAAAATAGTATGACAATTGAAGCAAACGGCACTATTTATAAATGAAGCATGGAATAAAATTATATTATTTAATTGAATTTAATTTAATTTGTTAAATTGCACTAGTAATATGTAATCTTCACTAATGGGTTTAAAATATCAAATAATTAATTAATAAATATTTATTTTTTATTTTAATTTTAATGTAAATCATATAATTACATATGTTTATAAATCAACCAACAACAATATTTCAATGCATTATCTGAATAATTCAGATTAATAATTTAACATTACAACATATTAATAAATAATAATGAATCGAATCATTGACATAATTCTAAATACCTGATAATACGAGTTATTTATTAATTTTTTTGCATTTAAAAGTTGTTAATATTCTTGATATTTTTAATTAAAATTAAATAAGAAATTATGAATTATATGTATACTATATATGTTTAGTACATTATATAATAATATAGCAATTATAATAAGATCAATTTAAAATTATTTAAAATACAATTTCCATACTAAGAAAAAATATATCAAAACATTATTAGTAAATAAAAAAAAAAATTTATAAAAATAAACTTTCAGCTTCAATTTTGTTAATAGAATCAACTTGCAAATTCGGGTTACCAATTTGTAATGATATTATAAAATAATAGATAATTTATAATACGATAATTTGTTTTCATTTAATCAATTGAAAAAATGACGAGTTACATAAATTGATCTGACATGCAATTATTATCATGTAAAGTTAAAGAAGTTTCAATTTTAATTTGATTTATTTTATAGAGCAGCACTATTTCTAAATTTGCTACTTCATTTTGGTTCTAAAGTATTTATATTTATATTGATAAATAATATTATTGTAATTAAGTAATTAATAAAAATTTTTTATAATAAATAAACAATTTCATACAATAAATAAACTATATGATACATTTGAATAAAAATTTATATACGAGTCAAAATATATTTAAGTCAATATATTCTAAGATAACTTGGATTTAAATTTATTTTAAAATATAAAGATTTTAAAGGAATAGGCGATATTCATATGATTCATATGATGATTTTTTCTGAAGGATACATGTAATTATAAAGGACCAAGCATCTTTTTTCAAAATTTATTCTCGAATATCAGTTGATTCAACAAAATTAATATTCTTAATTTTTTTATTATTATATATTATATGTTATATTATTATCAATTAAAATCGTCTGATCATAAAAACTACGCAAAAAAAATTTGTCGTGCATACATAAAAGTTAGTAATATACTTATGATTATTGTTATTGAAATAGTGCCGAAGTAATGAACTAGTAATGTAGGTAATAATATGATTAGAAAATATTGAATATTTGGGATAATGGAAATATCTAGTTATTGTTTTAAGCTTTTATTTACTGTTATAACATCTCATGGTACAAATCATTTTAAATTGTGGCATATTCTATGTAGCTCCAACTAAATATTAACTATGGTTAGCATCTTATTTAACTCACGATATTATTGTAATTATAATATTTAGTAATTAAAATAATTCAAAAAAATATATTTTTAATAAACTTCATATGCCAATACATTTTCTTCAGGTTAATTAAATAATAGATATATGTGACGTATATAAAAGGTATATTGGTATATAGTATAGTGGTATAGGTATATACAATATTCATGTTCTTTATGTGACTTATTGTTTTAATTAAATTAAAATATATTTCGTTGTGAGAGACATAATTCATTGCATCAATCTCAGATATAATGTCCGTAGACGTCATTTATTAATAAATGATAATTGGGTAAAATATAAATTCAAATAAAATTATAAAATTGACAATGAATTTTAAAATTAGAATTAAAATCAATAACTATAAAATAAATATTTTAATTTCTATAAATCGATTGTCATAAGATAAATATTTCATTGATTTTTCATCTAAAACTAATTGAATTTGAAATAAGTTTTTGAATATTTTAATTATTATATATATATATATATAATTAAATATTTTAGAAAGACAATTAAAATTTTGATTATTATTATATGTAAAAAAATGATATGAAAATTATTATATTTCGTATACATAAAATAGTATGGTATTTTATTTAATATAAAAAAATCAATAATAATAAATTATGTTATAAATATAAGTATAAATGTTTTTATTTATATTTTTCAATTACGCAATATAATGTTACATTAGTAAAATAATAAAGAATTAATACATAATAATTAATAAGAAAAAGGAAATGTATAGAATAACGATATTCAATTTTCTTATTTATACAGAAAATTTATTGGCAATAATATCAAAATTTAAAGATTTAAATGATTTTGATAAAAAAGACATAATTGATTTTATTAAATCTATAATTATTTTTTATAAAGAGTTTAATATTTCTCTATCGTATTGTGCAATGTTGTATATTAATATTTTTAATTGAAAAAACAATTACTAGTTATCGGATAAAAAAGGATTAATAAAAAAATTTGTCCTACATAACTTTGTAAAATGAAAAGACTTTATCAAATGCCTGCATCAATATATTTTAAAACTCCGTGCATGTTGATAAATTCTTATGAGCTTAGTTAGTGATAAATGTAATTGAATAATCTTTGTACTTACATAAATATTAACTTTATTATATTCATATTTGGCAATGATCATATACATATTTTATTAAGGTAAACAATGAAATTTTATGTTCTTTTGAATTTTTTTTTAGCTATTAGATAGAAATGCATATTTAAATACTCAGTAAAATTATCCAATTATAAAACTTTTTTTAAACGAATTGTAATTAAAAAACATTTTTAAAGAAGATATTTCAAGAAATTTAACGACAGAACTTACAAGAATTTGTGTCAATTGAAACTATTTAAAATTTCATAATAATAATTGAAATAAGATTTCATAATAGTAATTAACATAAAGTTTCCTCTTCTGACATTATTCATAAAATAATCGTGAAGCGGTAACATGAGCATATCATTTAAGTAAGAAATAATAAATTCTTTAACAAATTTTTAAAATCAATTTACAATTTACAATTATACTTCCGCCACAATAATATATAGAAAACGATTCTTTAATTTCAGAATTTTATTTAAAATATACGGGCTATTACTTTAACGTATGTTTAAACTCAAAAAAGCTTTACACTTCCATTAAAATCTTAAGTGTGTTTTGCGAAGTCTGTTTAACCGATTTTTATTTCTGATTAAAACTAAGGGAAAGTAACAATTAGCAATAAAAATATTTTAAACGAACTGAACTTACATTTTATGAGATTTTTAAGAGAGCCTTGCTCAAATCATAACACTTTCAACGCAAGCGTGTATATTGTATTTGAATTTAATTTAAATATTTAAATTAATTGTAATTCATTTTAAGACTTCATTGAGTTTTTTCAAATTGAAATAAAGTAACACATATAAATAATAATGTAACACAATAAAGTAATACAATGGTTCCTATTTTAATAATATTTTACATCAAAATATGTATATGCAAATACAATAAAGTTGACAATATTGTGTTGAATATGAGTTATGATGTGTCCAATTATTATATTTCTATTGTATAATATACATTTAAAATTCACATTTATCAACAAATTTAAAGTAATCAATAAATTGAAGTTACAGGCGATAAAAAAATGTAGTTATTAAAATGAAAAGAAATGAAAAGAAAATATTATTAGCACATTATTGATTAAGAAGATCGTTTAGAGTACAGAAATGAAAATGAAGAAATTGAATATATTATAGATATAATGTAATTATGGCCAATTTTGTAATAACTTCAATAAATATTTGAAAGTAATCTTATATTATTTTATATATATCAAATTAAAATTTGTTCTCACAACAAATATTAAATGTTCAGGAGGTATTTTGGAGAAATACTTAATTCATATACTGACAGGTCGCTCCAGGCAATATAGTATTTGATTTCAGTGCACAGTATGTTGGCAGTTTATAGCGTTAACTGTATAGTAACGGTTCATCATTGCTGGTAGCGAAGGGATTTCAAATTTATTTATTATAATATAGAATTATAATGTGACTCGTCAACATTTTATATGAATTTCTCAATCGATCAATTTCAATTATTATACTTGGTAATGAAATTACAATTAAAAAATGATGTTAATATACAGTCTACACAATTTTTGTTGTATACATATATATTTTTCATGTACATTATACATATATACATGATTTCATTTCCCGTTAGATTAGTTTTCAAACTTTAAAATTTTAGAAAATTTACAGACAAACTCATTACATGTAATCTCATACTAGATTGTTGGTAATCAACATTTAATGATAGTCTAAAGCTTATAAAATGTTTGATCATATATATTATATTTTATGTCATAGATATTTAAATAAAAATATATTTCATTATAAAGTAAGAAAAGTAAATACTTTATTTTTATATTATATGTAAAAATAATATAAAAGTATAATATAAAAGTATGTAAATCTATTGTTTAATTTAAAATGCGAAAGAATGCATAAATAATTCTATCAATCTACACTTATGTTTTGTAATTAAATTAATCGGATTTATCATCATTCAATGAATTATAAAAGCAATTTAATTATCAAAAATTTCTTTAAGTTATACTCGACTGAGTATACAGAATCAGGCGTTAAATGAAAAAGAGAGAGAGTTTTTTTTCGAAACGGTCTTTGTTCTAAAAACATATAAAATATTTTTTAATTGGGCCATATCTAATAAAAATCATAATAAAGAATAAGTAAAAAATATATTTTTATGATTATTAATTATTATTTTTCTGTTATTTTTCATTTATAAAAGTTTTTAATTTTCAATACAAAATTTTTAAGATAATTTATAACGTAATAGCTCTTTGTAAAAGCTCTAATTAATTTAAAACGCGTCTTTGAATTATTTTAGGAAGGTTTATATTGCACGATATTTATATTTTTAATATAAATTTTTAAATATATTATTGAGAATTATAATATTTTATAAATAACGATGACAATGTAATAGAACCAAATTAAACTTTTTATTAATATATTTAATTTTCGACCTTTTAAAACCGCTCTCACGCCAATTTTAAATTAATAGAAAGAACTGCAATGCGTTGAGAAATCGGCATTTATAAAAAAAAAAGTTTTATAACTGTCTATAAGTAATGTGTAATTTTAGTTTTTTATTTACTTAAATTAATTATAGTCTGTATAACTTTGCATTTCAAACTATGGAACTTTCTGCACTTTAACCAGTTTCTCTTGTGGCTACATAATTATCATTTAATATCTAATTTCTATGAAAGGCATAAAATTGAAAAAAAGATTTAAAAATATAATATAAAGACTCATTCATAATTCAAATACAAAGATATACGCGGATCTGTATTCACATGTGTTCAATTCATCGGTGTCGCCAAAAAATTTATTCCTACAAAGCGCGTTCGCTATTATCTTTTTGCAGTATTTCAAAATAATTTCTATATATTCACTTATTAAACGAAAAGCAGCAATAAATGAATAATTATGATATCACTGAGCTATTCTTACATGCCTTGTTCTTCATTCATTCTTTTTTTCAGATTTAGCTAAAATTAATTCTTGTTTAACTATATTAATAGTTATTATATCTGATTTTAGCATAATTGTATTTATAATTATAATAAGCTTGTTTCAACTTCTACCAATAAATATGCAGGCGAGTAAACGCCGCTTTATTTTTTATACATAATTTAATATTTATCGATCTTCTCCGTGTTATTTTACGCTATTTTTTTAAGTGGATACGCTTAAGTAGTATGCCAGACTTATGTAAACATTTATTTCCATTTAAATAGAATTTCTCTATTCATCTTGTGCGCCACCATTTCTTTTTCCTCTTCCTCGCACTCCCCCTTTCCCCAGTGATGCTCTTCGACTTTTTACATCAGCAGATGAAGCACTGCCTATCTCCTCAAATCACTTTCTCGTAATGAGGTCGCCATCGGCTATTTTTCAGCGGATCCGGTGCTACCCCCTCCCCTGCACTTACGCGTACGCATTTTTTCCACGCATCTGAGAAAATGCGAAGTGATAGGTAGACTTAGCGACGGCAGGTCGCATAGGTCATCTCTGGTCCCTCTAAGCTGATAGCGGCGAGATTACCCAAAAACAGCTCAATCCCCTGTATAACGGATTTACATGTATATCTGCGCTTTTACACACTTGACTTAATTGCCATTTCTTCTCTAAAGCTCTCTCTCTTCCTCCCTCCCTCTCTCTCTCTCTCTCTCTCTCTCTCTCTCTCTCTCTCTCTCTTTAATCTTCATTCATTGCTTCGCCGGCACTAATTTATGTACTTATTCCATGTCACTTTTACATAAAATCTCACTCTTTAGATTTTTTATAATACTCTTAAACTTTCTAGTTCTGCTTAGATAAATTAATCAATAATACTTATTCCTTGCTCATAAGGTATAATAGAATGAATGCTTAAATAATAGTAATGAATTATTGAACATATTAATTATAGTTTTCACTATTTCAGCTTTCGTTGATTTGCATTTAAAATTAGGCTATTTAATCAGTGATATTTCAACTATCATTTTAATTGTACTATAAAAAGATTTTACTTTAAATGAAAGCAATCGATAATAATAATAACATTAAAAAAATAATTAAAATAATAATTAATCGATCTATGTATCTGAAGACTGCAAAAATTAAAAAAAAAAATTAACGGTATATTTAATTCAGGTTCCTTAATTATGTACATGTAAAACCTTCTAATGCATTAAAAATTTAATGATACAAATTATTAAAAAATAATATCTATGAAATATCGATAATGAAGACTTAGTATTAACTTTCGACTAAAAAGGTAATTTAAAAATTACTAATTCTAGATCAATCACTTTTCGTTCTATACATATACAGTGTTTATGGAAATTATAATTTAAATTTAGTTAAATTTAGTAGACTAACGATATTAGAATTATATTCGAAAATAATTTAAAAATTTAATGCATGGAAGAAAAATTTAATGAAAGACTACTATTATTAGAGGTTCTTGTATTAAGAAATTATTCTAATTTAAAATTTCAATTTTATTAATCTGTGTCTTAATCCTAATAATCTTTTTAATATTATAAATCTTTCAATATAAAATATATACATTATATTTAGATTGGATAATGTAAAGCGTTACTATCTCAACAATTTAACAATAATAATAATAACAATAACAATAATAATAATAATAATAATAATAATAATAATAATAATAATAATAATAATAATAATGATATCCTTAACTATAATATGTAAATTTGTATTGTATAAACCTTTGTATTTTTGTAATGGATATAAAATTTAATAAAGAAACTATATTACACACTTTAATATTGTTATTTTGCCGATGTCATATAATAACGTGAAATTTTCCGGTAAATAAATTATATTTGAAAATCCGAGAATTTTTTTTAATATTCGTATAAACCTTCTCGACAATTACTTTTTACTTATTTCTTCTAACTGACGCAGAAACTACATTACGTCTCGTTTCATTCTGCAAGTACAATTGTTTAAAACTCGTTTTCCTCTCTAAATTAAAAAGTTACGTTTTATATGTCAAGTATTTGCATCTCCATAAAATTATATAAGACAAAAACTTTATTACCTCAGCATTAATTATATTGATTTTATTGATTTATTAGTATCGTTACAACCTTATCTCTCAGTAGAATATATAAAACTTAAAATAATACTATATTCAACAAAAATAATCGTATAAATTGCTCGAAAATAGCTTTTCTCCATTAATTACTGGCAAGTGATATAAATAACAGAAATTTGTGATCGTAAAACCATAGTAACACTTGCCTGTTTGCCTTGTAATGGGAATGTAAGCAGATATTTTATTTCACTTCGCTGGATAGTCTTTATTAGAAATAAAAATAATTCCAATAAAAATATCCTGTAAGCTCGAAATTATGATGTCATATTTTTACATCAATGCTAATTGAAAAAAAAAATATAAGTAAAATTGTTAGCTTAACGGTCTTATAGTCAATTGTATTAAGCTCTAGGAATTTAATAATACATTTGATAAAACATCACTACTGTACATTACTTAATTAAAAACCTAACAGTCTTTACAGAGCCATATAATAACGTTATTAGTTTGTAATATTGCCAGTAATTTTCTATCTTAAATAAACTAAAATTCTAATAAATAAAAAATCAATAAATTTCTTTGATCATTGGTAAGGATGAGCAAGTCAATAAAATATGGTAATTTTTTGTCAGTATCATAATATATAAATAATAATTTTTATGATAACCTTATTTTACATACATATTGTGCTCTTAATTTCAAAATTTCTAATTAAATGTAAGGGAACAATAAATATTCTATACTCACGTATAATAAGTTTTCAAAAAATTTTCTACTATTTAAGATCAATTTCACTCTATTTCAGTCTACGTAAAATTAGGTAAATTATAATCCGAATACGTAATGTATTGAATATAATTCGTGTGAAACGAGCTAATTTATTGCATTAATGTAAGAAGATAGAAAATAATGTGCTTAAATATGGAATAAATTGTAGATAAGTAGGATTAATTTTTAGTCATTTACAGATTTATCCGAAGTGGCAGGTACAGACATTTTAGTCTTTAAAATTTTCTACTTTCAGTCAGCGGTCTAATTATACTAAATTATTAGCGGCTGTATTAAAGTCGCATTTTTGCGTTTTGGGATTTGTTTATTTACAGAACTTATGTACATAAACGATGCTAAGCGAGAACACTTTAGAGATAATAAGCCAAAAAAGACTTGCATTTGTTTTCTAATTTCTACAATCTTCGTTTATTATATCTTTGCTAAATATGACGACGACTAATCAGCCCGATGATTGTTGACGAAGGCTTAAAGGTTAAAGGTTCACGACGGCGCGCAAATGCGATGGAGCATACAATTCTCGAAAAATAAAATTTTTTTATGCTATCGCGGAGCGGACTACACTTGTTATTATAGCGATTCTCATTCGATATGCGTTGGGAGGCACTTGGTTTCGCATACATTGCGCATGCATGAAAGTAAACGAATTTTGTGTCCGAATTTTTTTCAGTCTATATTCTGCCTCTATGCTTCTTCGATATGAATTTATTAATTTAATTACGGATGATTTTGTACGATATTTCGTTTAACTTCAATGGTATAATCAACATAAACGGCCAATTAAATCTGTCAAAAAGTTAACTACTGATTTGTTAGCCATATTTAATAACGAACAATAACCAAAAAAAATGTTATACTCTTATAGTTATTTGATAGAAAGTTTTTCGTAAATCTAATCTTTAAGAAAACTACGTTTTCTTTTTACAAGTAAAACAATTAACTTTTAAAATTACTATTCCAAGTATATGGTTTAACGTCATTGCTTTTAGAATAAAACAAAACAAAACAAAAAAAATAAACAAAAAATAAACAAAACAAAACATGTATATTTTAATAAATTTTTGCAATGATTTGCGTTATTAGTAGATAATTTATAAACAAATATGTACTGTCTATTCAGATTGATTGAATACGATGACTTTTTCATAGATGAATATTTCCTTGTGAAATTTCTATATGATCATTGCATATAATTCAGCATCCCAAACAAGTATTATCAATCAGCTAATTTAATGGCTTTTACAAGCTGACTTTTTCAAATTCCAAATATAAATGTAACCGACAAATTTGTTAACCAGATAAATAAATTATTTTAAATTTGAGATATCCACAATTTACGATACTTCTAGCTGGATGAATTTAATCATTGGCAATAATTTCGATATTAAACCAACCAAATATTCCATATGTGTAAATAATTGCGTAAAAAGTTTATTAAAGACGGCAATAATAATAATTTTTATGATCAAATTGAGAAAATCCATAGCTCTAATAAGAAATGGTTACCGACCAGTAATAATGCCTATTTAATCAAATTAATTCTTGGATTTCTGATTAATTCGATTTAAATTATAATTTACTCATTATTTACACCTATTTATAAACTGATTCTTGCTTAATATCATATAGAAAATTCTAGTACAGGGACCAAATTAATCTGGCTTATCGATATTATCGGTAATATGAAAGCCATGAAATAATAAATTGCAAGAAGTTTAAAAGAATTATAAATAGACTTAAACAATTGCTATAAATGTTTTATCCATCCACCCACATACATGCATATACACATATATAATCTCTATCTTTAAAATTCTTAACACTTACGAATAGTTGAACTAAGAAACTTGGTTAAATAAACTGATAAATTACACTATCGATTCTTAATATCTTAATTTAATATATGCGCATGTAAGAAAAAGTAAATAAATAAATACATATATATGAATGTAGATATAATAGTATTGTGGATATGTTTAATAAACTTATCAATGATTATTATAAGAACACTTTAATGACTATTTCTATGATAACTGATAACTCTTTTGTGGTCGACCCGTCGAGCGTAAATAATTCGATAATTCGTTACTTTCGGAAAAGATTCGAGTTAATGAATTGCGTGCTGGCATTCGTTACGACAATAAGCCTTCTCCATTTCCTAAAAGATAGGACAATTTAAAAAAAAAAAAAAAAAAAAAAACTATCAGTTGGCTATAGTTGCAGTAAAATAATAAATTGTGTGCAATTTAGCGAAGCATTGTTACAATACAGCAGTATCAATAAACTTTATATCAAACAATAAAAGAAAATGAATCATGTATAATTGAGTTATTTTTGTAATAAATTAATTGAAACTCGTTTGCATAATTATTATGCAAATTAACACGGCTCCTATTCATAATGTACAAAGTTTCCCTAGTCGGATAAAAAAAGCGGCTAAAAAAATTTAACCATTGAAAAATACCGAATTCCAATAAAGAACAAATGAGCGCAGGCTCGCTAAATCGCTGACAGAGCGTTGGATTCTAATCCATTGCACGTATACTCGAGCCCCTGCATTAGTAGGCGCCCGCTTATTCACAAACGAGCACACGTACATGCAAACGCGCGCAATACGTACACAAACGGGTATAAATTCTTAAGCATATCGAGGGTCAAAAATACCGGATGCTTGCGTACCGCTCTGTACGCTCAACCACGCACGCGCGCACACATAGATAGAGGGAGAGAGAGAGAGAGAGAGAGAGAGAGAGAGAGAGAGAGAGAGAGAGAGAGAGAGAGAGAGAGAGACAGACAGACAGACAGAGAGAGAGAGACAGAGAGACGTTAAAGAGATCGAGCGAACAAACATTCGCAACAACCCACGGAGAACGGCTACAGAAATGCGTGCAGCTGCGATTTACGACGTCGCTAGAGTTTACCAATACATGCGCGTCTCATATGCAGCATTGTAATCGAAATTTCGTGTACATTTGAAAATAGCGCTCTGCATGTGAGAAAGAGTACGTCTGTGTCTGTGTCCATTCGTGCTTAACACCATGGGGCTTTAATCTTATTTTACACCCGCGAAGTACATACAACGCGCAAGACTACGTACTACTGCCGATAAAAAGTTATTTAACAAAATCGTTTCGATTACGCGCTCGTTCTTCTTATCGGCATCAATATTACTTGTGTGTTTCTTGGGGGCCTTCGTTTAAAGTCATTAAATTCCTCGTTAAATATCCATTTGTTAAATATACATTGTCGTGCGCTCCTTTTAATCAAAATAGATTATTACACTACATTATGTCGCTTTTTTTGTCGTCAGGTGAATTATGCGATAATAGATATGGCACTGAGTGATCAACTAAATGCATTGATTATAATTGAAAAGCTAAAAAATTTATGATATTAAGGTAATTCTATTCAAATTTTATTCAAGTTTAGAAGCCATTCCCGTTTACGACTTCTACATTGTAACGCTAATAAAATTCGTGTACGAATTTGTAAAAGCATTCGACGCAATAATAAATAAGTAATTTATTTATATATATATATATATATATATATATATAAAAAGGACGCTTGGAGCGATGCTTCGCGCCGAGTGGCCAAGAAACTTTCACTAGTCGAGTCGCAGGATCGAAGAACATGTTATAGTTGATTGGCTCCGATGATTTGGACTTTATCGCTACGTGGAGAGGACAAGACACCTACTGAATCGCGTCGCTTTTGAACTAATCGACCGTTGCGATCTCCTACTCATCATTTATTATATAGGGTTTCGTATTAGATTCCAGCATTATTTTCATAATTTTTCTCTTCTCCAATTATGTCACGCGCATTTCCTTTTAACAATTGCATTTTCACTTCGACGAAATACCGAAAAATCTCCCATACAGAATTATTAGAAATTTATTTTTCATTTCTTAATCTTTTTATTCAAATAAAGAGCATTCGGTGATATAAGTTATTTTATAATATGGCATGTTTTATCTCATGCCATTATTGCATAATTTATAATAAACTTTGGCGTTTGGAAGATACGACTTGAGAAGCATTGCGTACAGTATCAGAATTTGCAAATTCAAATGAAAGAAGTTTGAGCATATTAAGGTATTGTATTAATATTTACCAGATACTCAATGAAGAAAGATAGAAATCGGCAATTAAAAATTAAATTTATGAGTTCGGAGAAAATACAAAAAAAAAAAAAAAAAAAAATGTTTTATCATTTGATAATCCCATATTTTAAAAATAATTTATTATAACTTTCTTGCGACTTTTAAAAATGGTACCCCATTCAAAGAATCCTTGAATTTATAAAAGTGATAAATCATTTTCTACTTACGTTCAATGTTAACCTCAAATGTATACTTGATTTTTTCAAGAATTTATAATGCTTTAAAAATAATACTTTGTCAACGGTTAAAATCGATTTTTTAAAATAAGTTTATCAGCATATTTATGCGCATACATTTATTTTACGTTATTTTTACGATCATTCTCAGTTTCGTTTATTCATTTTTGCATACTAAAATTCTTCGCAGCAGCCATACTAATGTATATAAAAATCGCTTTTATTATAATACTGCAATGTATAGAGGTAAATAAGAAGAGTACCACCTCGGAGTTATTCTAAAAGTTATTCGATGAAATATAAAAATTGAAATTCCGTCTTGAAAATTAAGTGATTCCTAATATGCTTCACGAAGGAGAATATCTCGTACAAACATTTCCCACTAAACTTCATCGTCGATTCATTTGTAGTACATCTTATCGTTGTTTTCTTGACGTTCTCATTCACTGTTTATTAGTAATTCGATCAAAAAGTCTGAAACTATGTAAGCATTTTCTTGAATGTGGATCTTCAATTAGCTGCATTGAATGTTATCTCCGCGAGAAATAAACAGAAGTTCATTCCTTGGAAAAATACACGGTAACAATTTATATGTGATATATGTAATAGTCTATTATTTAAATATAAATATATATGGACCTAACTAAAGATAATAAAACGTTAAATTCCTCATAAAGTAATCATTACGTTAATTGCGAATGATTATTTAAAAACTTTCTCAATTGTAATTATTATAGAGATTCATTTACTAATTTAAATTTAATTAATATTAGTTTGCAATGTATTCGTTATGAAGTTCGCTATGAATCGGCTGCCATTAGTGCATTTACTTACCGACTTTAATTCAAATTCTATTAATTGCATCCTACTGTGCGCTATAGATAAATTTAAAATAGAGCACTGCGTATCTTTCTGATAAACATCTTAATAGATATTAATAACGTTAAATATCCCTTGCAATTTACTTAAATTTTAGAGGACGGGGAGATTTTTTAATTTAACCCATATCTTATCAACAATCGACTTAAAGAAGCAAATTAACGTACGATTATTAATAACGAAAGCAACAAGACTTTTATAAAAGTTGCTTGCGAGTAAAGAAGAAGAGCTATTGCACGAGCGATCGATTATTTCTAAAATACTTAAAATACAAAATAGCCGAATATGCAATAAAAATTGTAATTACAATAAAATCAGTAGCTCGGCAATATCTGTCGCTCCCTCCGGAAAATCCGTATTCACACGTTGGATATATAAATGCATGCGCATTGTTTCGTCGAGTATTTCGCCACGATGAAAATGATTTACGAACGAGTCGCCTTCCAAAGTGCATTAACTATTGTCGTGCTTTCCTTCTTAATGTATTTTCACAATCCTTGATAAAATGTAAATCCACTTCTTATCGCGTCGGTCGTCGAACAGACAAGGAAAAAAGAATACGAAGGAAAAAATTTCTTCAGTGAAAACCGCACGCTTATAGCCTCATTAAACCGATAACGCATGACTTTTATCGTTCCCATCCCAATGATTGCAGTCTACTCCTCTCTTAGCTTCTCTTCTTCAATTTCTGCGAATTAAATGAAAGAACAACAACAACAACAAAAATGCACGAAAAGAAGAAGACGAAGAAGAAGAAGAAAATAAAAGAGAGAGAGAGAGTGAGAGTGAGAGAGAAAGAGGGGGGGGGGGAGAAAAGAAAACAACGAGAAAAAGAAGAAAGCTGCCCTCGGATGGCAGTGGAGATCGATCGCTCTTGCCATTGTAACCGAGAGTCTTCCTGTACTCCTCCTCTTTGTCCCCGGCGTAGCTCCATTTTCCCGGATTTCGTCACGTACGCGCTTGCAGTTACATGTAGGTGCCCGCATGAGATCCTTATCAGACTCGTGATTTACTGCTGCCGACAGCCGCGGCTTTTCCTCTCCCTTGATCCTTCGAGGGTATTATTCCCCGAGCCTCCCATTTCTTCGGCGATCACATTTGGGTCGAGCCTCTCTGCGCAAGGACCTCCCCGGTTTAACCCTGGATATAATCTCCGAGCGCACTTGTTTTGAGACAAGCGGTGCTTCTGAAAAATAGCAGCTATCAGGCCCCCTTGCTCTCACGTTATTCGCGTAATTTTGGAGCCGCGATGGTCCGGATAAGCCGTGGCAATCGTCGTTCGCGCAAATTTGCAAATAACAAACGCGGCGGGCAAAGACATACTCGTTAAGTTAAAATAAATATATGCGCTCGATGTGTAAAGAGAGCGTGTATTTCGTAAAACGGATATTTCCATTTAAATTTGAACGAGTAGTACTTCGTGTATGCTCGAGTGATAGAAGCGTATTGAACTAATTCTATTAAAGAAGCGATGATAAGCGTATAAACATTCGCAGTTAAAGTGAGTCGAAACCGCAACAATGTGACTCGATGTACGTTGTTGACAATGTTACAATTGCAACTGTTCAAATATAGATATTAAGGAAAATTTTCTGTCTATTTGATAACAAAACAATGGGTAATAAAGTTTATGTTTTTAGTTATGAATTTCTGTTAGTTTA
The DNA here is from genome assembly GCF_000503995.2 of Ceratosolen solmsi marchali. NCBI lineage: Eukaryota > Metazoa > Arthropoda > Insecta > Hymenoptera > Agaonidae > Ceratosolen > Ceratosolen solmsi. The sequence continues at coordinate 4,431,044 of NW_011948423.1, forward strand.
CCAAATGTTAGTTATACTAGTTTAACGCTTAACGCTTCTGTAAATAATAAGAATATCCAGCCCATAATTTCGAATAACCTCAAAATAAATATACTTCGCTTATACTTCGTTAATTTATTCATCCAGTGTTTTATTTAATAATTATAATATTCGAGATTTCGCAATTGCTTATAAATAAAGAAGTGATAACGATGGCAGTTTGAAAAATTAGCTACGAATAAATATAATAATCAATAATTTATCCAAGTATAATGAATTTCATAAAGAGCTTTTTCATTTCATTCGATAATTTTTTAGGCTTTAGATAGTGTAAAAACTACTGTTTTTAAAACTGAAGCTAAAGATTAAAAGAATTAAAAAGGCAGCTTTTGACTTTACGAACAAGTGGTTGCTCGATTAAGAATTTATTTTTTTTTGTTTCTGTTTTTTTTTTTGTTTTTTTTGTTGATGCTTTCGTATTATTGAGATGTTGAATATATATATATATATATATATATATATATTTGCGGTAAATTTTCCAGATTTCTTTAAAATTTTGAGTACAATCTGAAGCAATTATGTGAAGTAGTTGTCTACTACTCAATATTACATATGGTTCTAGATGATGATAAAAATGATGTGTTTATTGATGATTTTTAATCGGAATTATACATGCCAAAGGTGAATATAAAAAAATGCATATTATTACATATTACGTATGATACTGTTTTTTATTTAAATACTTTGTATATATATTGCATTGAAATTATTGTGCCTTGTGTAAGGAGGTGAATCGACTTTTCAATCAAATAATTAAATAATTACGTAGATATTAATTAATTAATTGCCGATATCATCGGTATGTAATATTAGGAGCGCGAAATTTTTTATTACGCGGAATGATAACAATCCAGACAATTTATCTATGTTTACGACCACTACTTTGCAACGCCAATAAACTCCGTGTGTGCGAATTCGTAAAAACATTCAGCGTAAAGTTTAATAACTGTTTTATTTACGCACAGACGGTATTATGGACAACGTTTCGTGTAGGATGACCGGAGAACTTTCACTGGCCAATTCGTGCATAATGGAGGCGAGCTTGTCATAGTTGATTATCTGGAATGATTTGAGTTTTGCTGCATTGAGATCTAGACACCTGTTGAATCGCGGAAATACTCAATTAACCGTCGACTCTTACTGCGGAACCGTTCGAAGCGGCAAACGCTTATTTATGTATCAACGTTAATGGCGATGGGAAATCTTTTGATTGCCGACGCATTTCTCAGCCGATAGCATTACAGCTTGAGCATGAAAATGAGTTTTTCTCGAGGTATACTTAACGTTATGTTTCAAACTTATGGACATTAGTTTAAATTACAATCGAATAGAAAAGGGTCCGATTTAGTCTATCGCTCGTGCTCATTCTCATTGGCATACTTTCGTGAAAATGGCGATTTGCATAGCCGACGTTACGAGCGTGTGTTAAGTTTATATTTTACGTTTTCTGATTTTATTCGATACCCGTGCGCACGCTCGCAGATACATAAATTGCTAATGCATATGATAGTCTTCTCGTTATGCCCATACATTGGTCGACGATACAAAGGTCGTAGCATTTCCTAGAATATATTTTTTCAAATATCAAGCCCGTAAGATTACCTGATGTCCAAATGAAAAATATAAAGTTTCAAACCACATACAGTGAAATGTACGATGTACAAGCTGCGGCAATGCTAATTTCAACTCACCCGCTAAATGTCAAATTATTTATGATATTGTTAATTTTCGCCGGCAAGCAATAATAATCCCAAGCGTCAAATTATCGTACGCGCAGTCTCGGCTATTGAGCGAATCGCGGCCACGATGCACATTAGGTATTATTTGCACTGGGACTCGCGTGTAGTGGCCCATTAAAACGATGCCCCGTCTAAAATAGCGAGTAAAAACGGCGCATTAAAGTCCCGAGGAGGAAATGATTGAAAAGGTTGGCGCGGGTGCTCGTGCTAAAGTCAATTAGTCCCCAGGCATCATCAAACAAGTAATTCCGTATCTCCGGAGTTACGTGAAAACGCACCTGTGTATTAAAGGTCTGTCCTTTCAAATCAGCAGCTCAATCGCAGACGTGCAAGCTACTAAAATCTGCTAAAGGTACTTGTGGCCTGGGCGCAGTTATTCGGCCATAAATCGCAATCACTTGTACAATATTAACGCATTTATGAAGCTCATAAAGGATGCTGGGGAGGCATCTCTTCATCAGGAAAATCATCGCTCCCTTGTGGTATCCGAGTGTGCGAATGCGACGTTCCAGATTCGCACTAAAACTAAAAGTCTCCCCCACCCCCCACACACACACACACCTCCTACCATCCGCTAACCACCTACGGCTTAGGAAAACCCCCTTGTACGTCCATAGCATTAATCAGTCCGCACGGCGTCCTCAAAGCATTCATTAAGCGAGCAACGGATTTTTCCCTTTTAGGCGCTGAGTGAAGAGGTCGGGCGACGAGGAAGAGAGAATTTTTCTACGGCAAACGCTTGTGCATCCAAGATGCATCGGACTGCACACGCACCTTTCTACCTTTTACTTAGAAAATGGAATTCAGCGAGAGTCGCGAGCGAAAGGTACAGAGCCGATCTCGCATACACGATTCGTACGCGCCAATTGGATCGTACGTACGCGTGTGCACTGGATTGGGCAGAGAATCCGATAAGAGATCGAACAGGAGGAGTGGATCTATCCGTCCATAATCTTGTCGCTTAACGTCTCATGGGCAATGTCCCAGCCACGATTCTCCAGGACGTGGTCGGGCACGCGAGAGAAATATCGTCGCCAAGTTGATTTTGGCGAAAAACGATTTTATGCCTTATCTTAAATGCGTGGGATAAGTGATTTGATGATAGCTTTAGCTTAGGTTGTGAATCGGAATATCGAGTATTTTGTTATCGTGATTCATGAAGCGTAGCGGATCAAAATATTTTTCTAGATTGAAAAATGAATTAAAGTACAATTTGATTAGATTGCGGCGTATAATTGTCCACGAATGAGGATTTATCGATGCATTTATATGGGTATTCCGTAGGCAGCTCGGATTTATTACATAAACATTTCGCACGAAATTCACGTAAAATATGCGGGGAAAAATTTGTCACAATTATTCGTGATAATTATTTTTAAGTCAGACCAATGAATCAACTCTTTTTCTTTTTCTTTTTTTTTTCTATCGTCGTTACCTTATTTTATTATTTATTTGTTTTTTTAATATTATGACACATATTTTATGTACTATTTACGCAGTGACAATTTGTATGCGTAGTAATTTACTAGTCGATCAGATGCAAAAAAAGAAAAGGATATTTGCAAAGACAGCTGAGATGAGACGCGAGCAATTTCAATTATTATCCAATTACATAATTTTGAAAGTTCGAAAAGATAGGTATTTATGAAAAAATTATTAAGTTGTTGATAAAAGTAATATAAAATCAACTACTCATTATTCCCATGTTATTTCGACATAATTTCATTCTCGGTGCGCGACGAAAACTATTTAAATTTTCTTCGCACACAGTTAACCAAGAACTTTCGTAATTTAGTATGTAATTATCGCAGACGTAATAGTATACTAAATCATATGGATATTGTAAATTAATGAAAAAGTCCGAGAGAGAATAAAAGAAGCGAAGATAGAGCGAGATGCAATTAAATTATTAGTTCCGCAAATATATAAACGAAAGCATTAAATCGGCTTTGGACTTCTCGTCATTGTAACTTACCAAGGAAAAGCGTATCAAAGGATAACCGAAAAGATCTAATACACAATATAATAGGAATATATTTCAGTCGCGTTTCAAATTGTATTCCTGACAGTCGATGGAGCAGCGATTTAAAAATTAACTTGATATTGTTTCACAGGTAATCGCCAATCGGAAGTTAGGCCATTATGTCGCAAATAACGTGATTCGGCTCTCAAATCCAATCGCCGAAGCCTAATAGCGAGCGCGCTATTTGTATTTACAGAAGCACTTTACAGCTGAAGTGTGAGTGACGATCCACGAGGCGCTGAGTCCGATCGCTTCGGGAGGTTGGCCAGCTATATTTATGCCCGTATAAATATCGCAATGATTACGTATGCCGCGGACGTGAGAAGCCATAAATCCTCGTATCATTGTGAGCATTAAGTGTTGTGATTGTAAATTTTTACAATTTCCCCCGTCCCGTGCCAGTCAATTGCAGTGCACTTTAAAGGCCCGTCAAATTGCAATTTTTTTTTTATAGCAAGATCCGATCTATCGGACGTAAAAACGCGTGGCTAATAAGCAAGTCGATAATGTAAAGCTCCGCCCCGAGATAGATGGTGCAATTACAGCGAGATTATACAATCGGCGGTAACGGTAAAGCCCCTGGCCCTACCGACTGTTCCGTTCGGCAATATTGTCATTGCTACGCGATTATGAAGCTCGCCTCCTCCCCCCTTTCGCCCTACCGACCCTTTCGTAGGCGACTAGATTAATTTCCGCGTACCGAGGCTAAATGGGCAGTCCCACGAGCCATTAGCCCACGGGCGCACTTTAAACTTATTCCAACTCGAGACGTTAATATGATCGGATCTGCAAGTTTCACTAGATGTCCGTCCGCCTGTCAGCCGTCGACCTGTCCCTCGTAACTTCTTGTTCAGAGTATACAGCTGGGGAATACTGTCTGGGTAATTTCGAATGTCTCGCAGCGAACCGCTCGGGACTTTTATGAAATTGTCTCGCGCGTCAATTACGTAATCCTTCATCGATCATTTTATATATCAATTCTCATCGAACTCTCAAGTTATTCTAATCTTACTTCCAGTTCTTTGCTTTTGCAATGTACAGTGGACTGTGTAACGGTTATTGAAAATTCCCGAAGGAACGTAACGAGGGGCTTTTGCATCGGTATTAACGATATTGATTTTATACTGCAAGGGAGCATCGAAGTGCTGATTAAGCGCAGTTTTAACTTTGATATTTAATACAGGCTAGATGCCGTGGCTCAATTTATAATCTTTCGATAAGCTTTGGTCTGGCTTTGACGCTTCATTCAAGACGTGCCAATTGACGAATAAACTTTTGTATTTCATTGCAAAAAATATCTTATCGTTCTTATTCAAAACCTTTACGATCGTGCAATGTGCTTTACAGTTAGTTTTACATGCATATTGCAATAATTTATTTTAATTTGGCACAATGTAGACGGCCAAAACTTTATTCCATGTAATACTTTAAGAAGTACTTGAAAAGGGATTCTAAGGTATCTTAAATACTTAGTGGAACATGAAAAGTGACTCCGATTCCAATAAAGGAGACCGTTCTTTTAAAATAAAAACAATTTAAAGGTTGAAAGTGTATTTTAACGATCTCCATCAACGGAAATTTTATACGTCCGTATTTTTGTGAACGCGAGTACGTTAAAAACGAGCATATTTATGGCAAAAAGCACAAATAAGTATAAAAACTAATACTGCCATCGTAAAAGACATTAAAAAAATGTTTTACTTTCGCGCAAAGTAGATTTTCATGATCTAAAATAAACTATGCCTGCCTTATATGCTGATATTCATAGTTGCATGGTGGGTGAAGTTATTTCAAGCGCGTAGAGGATGAAAAGAAGGACGAATATATAAAGTAATTGTCCTGAAAACTTCTTGGGTTTATAGCATTCTTGTTCCTAGCATCGAATTCTGATTTTTCCCTTTTTTTCTTTTCGGCAGTTCTTTTTTTCCTGCTTGTTCGGCGAAGAAAAAAAACGGTATATTATCCCTGAGAGTATGTAACCCGCAAGGAGATAACATGAATTTTCGTCTTCTAGATGCCATCAATTTCAAACAATATGTACTTACACGACGTTTTATTTTACCAAAGTTTTTATTGACTTCAATTTCATTCTCTTATTTATATTTATCCGATTTATAATTTTAATTGACTTTAAGAACGGTGTCATTTAGAACAACATTAAGCTCTCCACCGGGGAAGAATGAAACACTGTTAACCAAGTTTGTAAGTAAGTACTGAAAGCAAGGAAATTAATTCTTTGAATTAATTTTCAATTTCTTCAAGTACAATTCTGGAATATTAACTTGTTATTATAATATTTTAGTGCTATACGTGAGTTGCTGAAAACGTACTTTCAAAATTATCTTTTATGTCACAATTCAAGGCACTACTACCATTATCATGATTAAAATTCTACATGGCAAAATTAAAAAAAAAAAAAACAACATAACTTTCACGTAAATTTTATTTTAAATTCAAAAAATTAAGTAATAAAGTCGTCGATTTAAGTATTGATTCTCGTCTCATACAAAAACACTCTAAATGTATCATTATTATTTGTTGGCGAAATTATTAGAATTTGTTCATCTAGAAACATTTTGCTTCCTATTTATATTCATATATACGTTCTTCATACGTACGATTGTTTAAATAAAATTTTGAAATATTAAATTTTAATTGAAATCAATTTTTTTTTTTTTTTTTTTTTTTTAATAACAATGCCATATATTATGTATACATATGTAAAAAAATATTTGTAAGCTTTGGCGCAGTTCAGTCGTTCATTGGAATGCTATACAATTAAAATGAAACTAAGCAGTTTTTTATATCTTGATAAGACGTTCGCGAATCTTCTGATCACATTTACTTTTAATTCTAATAATTAACAATTGATACATAATATATATATATATATATATATATATATATATGATATTTTAATGCAATTTTCATTTTATTTTATCTAATTTTTGTATATATTATAACAAATATTCGATATTCCAATTAAAATCCAGCAATAATACCAACTAGTATTGCAAGATTTTGCAATTAATAATCTGTAAAATTGCAATTTATGACGTTGCATCTAAAAAATTACTCGAATAATTTTTAGATATTAAATACATTCAAAATAACCATCGTTATGTTATTTCTATTTATTACTTCATTGATGGTAATGTATTAAGATATTTTCATTTATAGAAAAATTATTATAAATATTATTTTATAATTTTTTTCATATTTCTGTAATTTGTTATTTTATAATATACTGAAATTCTTCATAAACGATCTTTAATATAGTAATGATTATGAAAATATGCATTTTTCAAAGAGTAGTTTTAAAAATATTTTTTGTAAATGTATTATGTTATAATATCGTAACAATAATTATCAAATGTTATGGATAATAATTAATGAAATTTTTTTTTTAATATATCAAATGCTATATATTTTTTTAATTGTATGAAATATATTATGCGTATGTAATATGTTTAACATTATTGTAAAATTTATTGTAATATATTTTCAGTAGATATTTTGAATAAATCTTATTTACGTTTATTCAAAAGCATATTTTATTCGTTGAATACTCATGATCTGTTTTCAAGTTAGTAGAATATTAACTATCATCGATAATTTAATACCTTATGTGGTTATAATTTTTCATACACATGTCGCAATGAATCGTTTTCCTTTTTACCGCTACAACATTTCAGCTGTACAAATGATTAAATACGTGTAAAAGAAATATTAATTTTATTTTAAATGTCGAGTATTTCATTGTAAAATATATGGTCGAATGATATGATATTATAACTGATATGAATCTGTTTATTATCGTTGACTCGTATAGTACATCAAAATGTACGATTATTATTTCAAGCGTAGAAATTTCGTAAATTTTAAACAAACTAGTTCCTATATGCACCTTTTTAAAGTAACACTGCTTATAATAATTGTAATTAATATATTACGTTTCAAATTTCATTTCTTCTAATGTCATTATTATAATAATGCAGTATTTATAAGAATAGAACAATATATGAATTTAAAGCGTATTTAGAAAATCTTGTAAAATTATAAAAAGTAATGACATTTTATTTTGCTGAATTATGATAATTATTAAAAACGATCGTAAGCGTTTAAGAGTAATAGCAACTTTTACGAACTAATTATTTATCTTTCAAGTATTGAAATTAAGTTATTTTTCTCCGACTTTTTTGAAAGTACGTATATTAATTTTATATTACTCTATTATCTTATTTTTTATTTTTTACCCTCTCATTTTTCTACGCACGTACGTCTATTCGCGTATACGCGCACACATTGAGCTATCTATATCATTTCAATTAATGTTCGATTAATATCATTTGAAATTCAAATTCTGAATAAAAACCATCAGTCTATATTACGCATTTGGAAAAAGGTTTGGCTTCTTAGTGTTTAGAAAAAGTAAATGTCATTATACCTTAATAAGTAATAATTATTATCAAAAATTGTAATATCATTTACTAAAGATAATTTTAAAAAAATTCAAAACTATAATGAATTTATAGAAAGTATAGTTCTCATAAATATATTTGTTACATTGACAGATCTAAATACATTACCAATATAAAATATAATAAATTTCATTATTTTAAAATGTATCAGCTGCTTATAAGCTCATGAATGACGAATTTCTTTAAACTGTATATTGCCAATTCAATTATTTCTTGATTTTAATACTGATTTATTAATTGTTATTCCATAGGGCTAAGTCCTGTGATCGTAAGTGCCCTATATTTAATGGCTTCGGCTTATTACTTGATGCATATATCAACTTAAACAGCATCGAGTATAGTAAGTCAGCGTAAAAAATTCGACAGATTTATATTCAAGACTCGAAGAATAGTTCGGATAAGCGATTTAATCTCGTTCTTAACGTTTTAATAACAATAATAATAACAATGATAATAACAATGACAACAACAACAATAATAATAATAATAATAATAATAATAATAATAATAATAATAATAATAATAATGATAATAATAATAATAATAATAATAATAATAATAATAATAATAATAATAATAATAATAATAATCATAATCATAATCATATTGAAACCATTGTGTTTCAGTAAGCAAAATGTATCAAACATTCTTTACTAGACAGGTATGTATTGAATACAGATTTAGACTTGGTAATGAGCTTAGCATTCCATTTTCGAATTCAGTTCGTTATTTGTCGATTTGAAAGTATCTCAACTTAGCAAGGCGAGAAAGAAGATACATATATAGTTAACAATTAGATGGCGGATTAACAATGAGAACCTACGATAAAACTAAGATCTTTAATTACTTCAGTTTGTTGTATAGCGATGGAGAATGTATGGAGAATGGGTATTTCTATTATATAAAATTTAATATTACATCTATTATGTTATATTTCTATTGCGCCAGTTAAAGTTACAATGTATAAATTTCTAGAAAAAGTATATTCGTATTGTCCAGTACAAATATTATTACAATAATGATAGAATATTACTGTCCACGAGATGTGTATAGTCAGTGATTATTTGCAGTTATGCATACTCGATGCAGTCGTAAAAGATTTCATAATATAAAACTAAGCATTTTTGATATTTAAGAGTAAATATTAAAATCATGAATTTCAGTTTCAGTTATTATTAGATTGTAAGATTAACTTTTGCACAACTTACATCATTTTAAATTATTCATTTTATAATGCTTTGCAACTTAGTCGAAAACTACTCACGAGACTCATATTAGATTTTTTTTCCCTAATTATTTATTTCATTTCATTATATATTAAAAATATTTAACAATTATTTAAATGTGTCATTTCTTATATTGTATAAGGTCACTCCAATTTTATCGCCTACGCATCCAAACAATTAAATATTTGGAATTATCCATTATATTAATTAATCGGTTAAATAATTTTCATATATATAACTTTGTTGCATTATAAAATCCATAATGAAATGCTAATATTCATGGTTAATTAAATTTATTATCTTGATATTTTGCTAAATACCAAAATATTAATATCTAGAAAGTGCATCAAGACATTTTGATATTTTTTATTGATAAATATATATTCAAAATTGAAAATTTTATGTATAAGCAAGTTTAAATTTATACTTAATAATAATTTTTAAGTATTCCTCAAAATTCTACAACTTTTCTAGAAATAGACAATAAATTAAATAATTTCCCATTACTTTATATTATAGTTATGTAGAATTAATATGACAAGCAATAAGCAAGTAAAAATTATAAATAGAACGAATTAATATAAGTGTATTTTATATTATATTAAATTTCTAAATTTAAAATAAATTTTTAATATACAATTAATATAAATATAATGATATATATATATATATATATATATGTATAAGTGAATATGATAAGAAAAAATATGATATATATATTGCAAGTTAAATGGAATGTGAATTTATAAGTTTAAAAATTTATTAATAAAAATTTCGTTTCTGTAATTAAAAGCTTTAAATCCTTGTTGATTAAAAACTTTTTGTAAAAAATAAATATTCATCTGATAAAAAATATAAAATAGTATTTATTTACTACATAGACGAGTGTTTCTGTATAATTTAATTGAATTTTATTTCCAAAAGTGTCATGTTTCTGTCCGTTTCAAAATACATCAGTAAGTTTTCCATAAAATAAAGATTCGTAAGCCTCTCTTTTCATAAAATTTTTGAATTGACGAAATTATAGGCAACATTAATTGGATTCTTTTTTTAATAAATTAGTCGGTTTTTGATGATATCGAGTTGGTCACGTAATCGATATGACTTGCACTATCGCGATAAGAATCTATAAGGTTAAACGCCTGCAGAGGTAAAAGACGTCAATCAATAGTAAATGTTCGATGAATAATATTATCGTTGCTGCTATTTTGATTACCAAGTCATTAAAAAATTATGAATAATTAACTGAGGCCTTATGCTAGCAAAGTAATAAAGTATTAAGCCATCTTCCACAGAGGCTCCTCGAAAAACGAATTTATTTACTATAGAAATCATCTCTACTGGTGCTACTATATAATTCGATCAATCAAAACATGTTAAGCAAATCGAAAACTGAGAATATAATATATATTTTAGACTAATTTTCTCTTTTCTCTTAATCTCTCTGATACTTTATGCTGGTGCTGTATTACACAAACCAATAAGAAGTTATCCAGATTAAAAAGCTTTATTTCCACACATATACTGATTTGCATTTTTAATGTTTAATCGCGCGTCATTTATAAACTCGTTTATTACCACCAGTTTGCGGTCATTGCTAGGTAACTTTCTCCGATCCTTGATTATAAGCAGCTTCATCATCATCATCTGACGAATATTCGGATCAAACCTTTTAAATTCGTATGCTGTAGACGAGGTTACCACTTTTTTTTAAAATTCGTCCTGTCATCGAACTTCCAATTACTTCTTGTTTTTGTTATATATAATTTTTTTTTTTTATTATACATATCAATACATGAGTAAAATAGTCACATATTCTAAATCTCTAAGTGTGTAATTTATACTAATTAATAGAAAAACCTATCACCGATGTTTAGCTTATGTGGCTATTTTTAATATAATAATAGAAGAAATGTAAGCTCTTTAAAATAATAAGAATGAAATGTTATAAATATTTTATAGTACAATTACACATAAATACACCCACTAATGTTGACCTCAATATATGAAAAAATGAATACCGAACATAAACGACTGCTTCGATCAATTATAATGTGAACATAATAATAATAATAAACGATCGAAATGGCAGCTCTTATAGCTCTTACATTACTTTTTTATGAATGGATGATTCCAGTACGCTTTAAATCTTCATTGCACTATGGGATATAAAATTCTTTAGAAATGTTCGTCCAAGATGAGAGAGTTGTCATATTTATAAAGAATTTCTGATATTAAGTTTTCTATAGAATATAACAGCTGTTATAAATTTTCCGCAACTTATATTTATTTTAAAAAGGATTTTGAAAAAAATTGATAAAAATTTATTGAAACATTATATTGGGACAAGTATAGCTTAAAATTGTATTTATATCGAAATTAATTGATGAAAATATTCATTTTTAAGTGAATTGTTAATTAGGCTTTTTTTTTCTTTTTTTTTTAAACAGAAGATTAAATCGTTGGTATAGTGTTATGAACTGTTAGCTTTTGTATTTGTACTTTTATTTCTCTGAAAGAATGTACGAACAAGGGAAAATTACTGTAGGCTACTATGTTCGGTACTTTGTACGTTTGCGACATTATGATTGGAATCTGAAACATTCTCTACAGTATAATTCAATTTATGACGTAATTTCAGATTTATCTGTTAGTACAATCAAAATTTTTCTTACGTGGCTTATTTGGAGAGAACTAAATAATCTAGAAAAAATGTTATAAACCTGTTATTTGACGCATTATGTGAGCTCATGTAAAAATTTATAAATCTACATTTCATTTACACTCGCTGTCAGTTACGCAGAAGGTAGTTCAACTCGTAAACTTAATACATTGTACTATAATTTATAATTTTATATATTATCTATATGATAATTTGGTAACAAAAATTATAGTACTGATTAGACTACTTTTATTCACTTACTTCATATATAATTAAGAATTTACACTGTCTTTAAATATGTATTTGTAGTTTTAGCTTTTTTATTTAAAGTACGTAGCCCAATAGCAGATATCCGTCTAATATTACGTTTTATTCTAGAGATTAAGCTTTATAATTTCTTCATATTTTTTATTATAAATAATATATATATATATATATATAATAAAAAACATAATTTACATAATAAGCATACAATGAATGTAATTTGCATACTATTTTTTACGGTAATTTTTTCATTCGACGTTATTATTACAAAAATAATCTTTGACTGATATTTTATATTTATGAGATACTTAACAGTAATAATTATAAGATTAATTTTTATATTAATTTATATTTCTTTAATAGATCCTTTATAATTGATTTTATGCGTATTGAGATGCCAAGAAACAGCTCTAAAAGTTTAATAAGCTAATACATATTTCTGTATGTTTTTTAAATTGTCTTTGTTATAATGAAATTTTTAAAATATTCCATTAAAATTTTAAGAATTACTTATCCAACGTTAATCTAGTGATAAAATTTTATTTATCATACCATAACAATCTATTAATATCCAATTATTGTATTTATGAACTACGATTGATACATTAATTATAATAATTTAAGATTAATTTAATATCTTTAGAATGAAAAAAATAGTCATCAATTTGGTCTACAAGTTTTTAAAATAATTTTATTTACAATACCCGTGGACTTAAAAGTTTAATAATAAACGTTGCAACGTTTCTTAAAAATATTATATTCCATGTATCGAAAACATTAAGTCTCTTACTTGCAACATTATTTTCAGATTAAGAACATTTGATTTTCAATGTATTTCAATTGATGCACATTTTTAATAATATAAAGCTAACAGATAAGTTTGATAAGGTTTCTTCTTAAATTGAGATATCTAGGCTGTATTGTTTTATAAGTGTCAATAATGTTTGTAATAATTCATTCGACTATAAATGATATATCTTTCACGTTAATAATGATGTTAATAAAATATATTGTTTTTTAAATTGAAACAGGCATTTATTTTTATCTTATTGCAATGCTACTCTTATATAAAATATACGCAGTCTTATGTACTCGTAACTTGTATTTAAATTAATATTTTTATTGTGTATGATGTAATAATTGCGTGTTTTATTGAATTAAATTAGAAAATTCCATAAAAATTCAATATGATGCATGAAATTTATATAAAATTTTAGAGTGCACGATAAATTAATAATTAAAATGCTATATAAAGTTCAGTTTGACATTAAAATAATAGAAAATTAATGGGAAAATATAGTAATAATGTAATCATATTTATTGCGCACATACATATATAAAATTTTATCATACTGTTCAGCATTTACCAACATATTTATTCAGAGTTAGCTCAGATTGATTGCTTGAATTAATAATTTAATAATTATATAAATAGAAAGTTTTTGAAAAGATAAATATACTTGATAGTTTAGTTTGAAATTGAAATATACTCCAAGTTTTGTAAATACTCTGTTATTTTTCTGCGTTGCAACTTAAACTTGTGAAAATACAATTAATGTTCTTCGCGTGTCAGTTATGGATACCAGAAGTGGATTTGTTAGTATATACAGTTTTAACGAAGATTTTTTTTTTTTTTTTTTTTTGTCAATACATTGTAAAATCGTTTGTCATATATTAAAAACTAATATTATGATAAAGCAGCCAAAATAATGTGTATACGTAAATGAAATTAATATATGTCACGCTTAAGAGAGTCAAGTTGACTGAACAATCTTTGCAGTCGTCGTATTAAATATCGTATGATTTATATAGCAAAAAATAAAAATTTTAAATAATATATCATGCTCACACTGTCGTTATCACAGATTTGGCTTTCGCGATCTTAATGTGTGCAAATATCAAGATGTCACGGATAAATAGATAAACAGATCAGTTCATAAAAAATTTAAATAATTTATAATTCCTAGGTTACTCCGAAAAAGCATTGAGTCAGTCTTTGCTGAATTGTTATTTTTACACCAATCGAATAAAATTATTTGAATTCGTTTAATCATTTCATTCTAATATGAAAGTTCTTGGTGGAAGCAGCTTGTAATTAGAAGCGAGAAATACAAAAAGTAGAGAAATTGCGTGTCTACTATCAAGTCTTAGAATTTAAACGAATATCGGATATGCACTTTTCTGCTTAACTAAGACAATAAATCTGAGATCGGCACAACGCGTAGTTCGTAATTAAATTTTGTCTGATATTATGATTATTTGGTGTTCTCGTTTGCGTGAATTTTCGAGTTAAATTGCACGGCACACGGTGTGTGAAAACGGGGTGATGAAGCCAATCAACATATAAAGTGACAAACTCATCGAAGATCATCATCATCCTGCACTAAAGTCCCGCTGGCTTTGGGCATTACCAGCGTCTTATCCGCTGACAATGCTTGACACTTTCCTTCGACCTACTACTGACCGATAGATTCCTTATCTATCGCGCGCGAGAAACTCGGATTTCTCTTGCGCCCAGTCTTCCAGGCCTCGACTCTCGGCAGTTTTATCCGGTAGGACTCGTTTCGGCGCGCGCTCGCAAGCAAAAACTTTTTATACCTAGCGACGAAAATTGCGTCAAGTTAACGATATGTGCGCGTTCGGCCTCGAATGCTGCTGTTGCTGGCATAATGGCTGAGCGCCTGAAATAATTGATGATTTCGAGGTGTTTTACCAAACTCGCGCTTGAGCTTTACTAACACTGGCCAATAAAATTAGAAGGACAAAAAAAAATGCTTCAACAATTTTTATTTGATTTTGTTGTCGCTGCTGATGTTGTTGTTATTGCTTTGTTTGAATTTCGATTTTTAATTGACAATGGTATAACAATTTTATTTTTGAGCGCTCGTGCGCCGGTGCACGAACGAAAGAGATGCAAAGGAAAGTCACGTATATAATTTATCATATAAGCAGATTTATGTGAGAAACGAGTGCTTTATAAGAAGAAATTATTCTTATATATATATATTTATTCAAGAAGCAAATAGATAAAATTTATACGAGACTATTGTAGAGTATTGTAGAGAGTAAATAAATTTGTCCCCTTACGCGTCACTTTGGACTTGGAAATTGCAATATATAGATAATTTGCTAAAGTCCATTTCCAAGTGAATTTCCCAAATAGTAAGAAGCAGATATTTGTTTTTTTTTTCTTAATGATAAAAAAAATTAACTGGCCGAGGGAAAATATTAAAACATTATGCGTGTACTTTATTTCACAGTTACAAACAATAACTATCAATTTAACTGACAGCGGCCCACGCATTACTTCCACAAGTCGACTGGCAGTACCTGTTTCATGGCATATCCACAACAGACAGTTACATTCGATACAAGTTAACTGTTAATTTGAATTTTTCGTATATAGAAAACACGTAGAACGAACAAGAATTTTATCTCTATCGGTTAGCTTATTCATAATTTTAATATAAAATTGCATTTGAAAGCCAGTTTCGCTGTAATTATCGTCAGGAGTCTTTTATTTGAGTACTTAGGCGACGCTCACTTAATTATTCGTATAATTAATACTCGTCTTGATTGGAGCTAAATCTATTTGCGAATAAATATATTAAATAGAATTGTTTTTATGTACATTCAATTTTGCACACATAATTTGTCTTTTTCGTTTGTAAATTGAAGAGAGATACTGTTTACGAAATTCGTATTGATAATTGTATTGATGATTTGTAAACGTTTTTCATGATTATTTTTCGTAAAATATGTAACTAATTATGTGAAGAATGGCACGACAAAATTATTTGACAATAATCGATTTTTATAAAGTAATATTTAACTTTATTTTCATTTTGAAGGATTTCTTTTAAGGTCGATTCTTTTTCATTGGTTTTTTTTCTCGAGTCATTTGAAATAATCTTGTTTTAATAAAAAAAAAAATAAAATAAACCCCAAAGCAATTATCTCAATATATAAAAATATGAAATTGTAATAATAACAGCAATATTTCAATGAAGAATACTCCCGAGTATATTGAATTACTTGTAATGCAATGTGTGTGTGTGGGGGGGGGGGGGGAATTTG
>NW_011948423.1:4447911-4456126 GCF_000503995.2 Ceratosolen solmsi marchali
GGGGGGGGGGGGGGGGGGGTTGTGTGCGGGGAGAGGGTGTGAATTTGTGTATGTGCGTATGTGTGAATTTGTGTTTCTGTCCGCGCATACGCGCGCGTGTGAATTCGTGTATGTATGTGTGTACATGTGTGTGTGCGTATGCCAGTGTGTGTGTGCATATGCCAGTGTGTGTGTGCATGAAACTGCATAAATAAATACAAGTATTTATAATATCTTATTGCTTTACAACATTAAACCTTATAATTAGATTAAATCGTTGTCACAAAAGCACAATAAATCCTATCGAAATCTTCCAATCGATGATCATATTGACTAGCAAGTATATAAAAAGAAAACATCAAAAGATATATAAAAATTGGATTTTTACTTTTATCCGCATCAAACTTAAATAGCTTAAATAAAACTTTAGGAATGTTCACATAGGCCTATATTGCATTGGAAAAATGAGTTGGAAACCTAACTTATTCCTTAAACAAGCAAATGAGACCGACAGTAGTTGGTCACTCAGCGATCAAAGTCTCGCCATTGTAAGCTGGCCAGCGCTTTTACAACAATCATCGAAAGCTCAAAGCGTTCACATTTAATATATTTTGCCAACCAACAGGAAGCACATACCGCTGAATAATCGTAAACTTCCCAAGTTCATGATTGACCAGCGTGAAAGTGCATTAGTGCGCTGGGCAGTCGTTCCCGAGCATCTCAATTTTCCCTCAAAACTCGGCCGGCAATTTCCGCTCGGACAGCCGCGGAGTACGTGCGCGAGATTTCGCGAATAACGCAGCCGCATCGCCGAGGCCTCGGTTTCCCTTAATATTTCGAGCACCCGGACAAGCGAGAAATCAAGCGGCTGACGAGACGCGCGACCGCGATTCCGGCCTCCGACAGTTACATGCCACTGACTTTGAAACGAAAGTGCGCGCGCCCGGCCCCGCTCTCACGAATGATCCGAGCGCAATTTTGAAAGCGCTACGTGCTTTTCGATCGCTACTCCCAATATCCGTGGGAGACGCCTGGTTTTTGGACGACGAGCGGGGCCCGCAGCCAGTTGCATTAAAGACGGACTCTCGTCATTCGTTAGTGGCTCGCCGTTTATTAATTGTCGTACTCGTTATTTGTCGGCTCCGCTATTTAATAACCATTGGCAAGAGGGCTGGAAAAAATATTTTACCGATAATAAGTCATTTTAAACGAGCTGCCAAGATTCATATTAGATCCCTTATTATATTGATAGTTATAAGAGAAATTTTTTTTCAGTTGTGCCTTTTTTCATCGACGCATAGTGTGGTCAATTGCAGAATAAATATGGAACAATGGAAAAGCATACGAAAAAGCCGTTTGTCAACGTGTTTTCTTATTCTCGGCAGCTTGAAGATTATTGTGAAAATCCGCGATTAATAAACTGGTATTATAATGGACTCTTAAAATTCATAAATTATTGAGACGAGAATGAATAGTAGCATAGATTTTTAAATGATCACTGTCATATTGTGAAGTGACATTGGACGTTTAAATGTATAAGGATGTAGAGGTTGGGGAATAGCCATGGATGCTTACGGAATTGTTAGCGCACATGTGCGAGCAAATTATATTTCCTCCTGGGTGGGCTTTAGCGGGTTGATTAACCTTATGAAGAAAAAGTCATCCGATGTGGACAGTACACGAAGCCTATAAAATGAACGAGTTAATTTTTGGAAATTAATTTTCGAACTTTAGAAGTCAATTTTAAAGAAATTAACGATTAAAGGCGTGTCACGTGCAGAGCTCGCGTGATCCGGGAACGCATACCGCGACAGGGATTCCCGGAAACGGGAGGCACGTGAAATGATTGGCACTCGGGTAGAAAGTGCGTCGGTTCAATTCACGAAAATCGGATGATTGTTGTACTTGATGGGATTGCGCAAGCCCACTTCACGACCCATCCGTTCTCCTTTAATTACACCTGGTTCGCCTACTCTTTTGGCAGGGCGAGAGAAAGAAAGAGGGAATGAATGAGAGCGAGATAGATAGATAGAGATAGAGTTGTATGAAGGCGACGGGACATGAGAGAATGGGAGGAGAGAGAGGGAGTTAGAGTATTGCTAAATAGTCTTATGAACCGAAAGTAATGTAACGCATTCGCGGTGTCCGGTACCTGAGACCTTTTGTTCCCACGCATGTGTATGCGAATGGTATACGAGTTACGAGTAGTTCCTACAAATATTTTTTATTGTTTTGGATTTACTAGACAGCTGCGTTACCGCTACTAATTTTGTCTACCTATATACATATATATATATATATATATATATATATTGGCATTCATTTATTACATTAAAGTACCTATATTTCTCAGCGCTTTGCTATTAAATCACACTAATATATTATTCAAATTAAAGTGAGATCTCTTATCAGGACTGTATCAGATGTTGATATGATAAGCTTAGAAAAATTCGCTTATTATTGTATTTGTTAATTCATAAGTGTTTGGTATCATTTATCTAATAAGTCAGCCTTGTATAGTTCTAACAATTCTCCAAATGACTTTTTAATTTAAATATTAATAAATATTATTGATTTGAGCATTGACATATGGATTAGTTAGTAAGATATAGGAAATAAAAGGATGTCTTATCGTTTTAACGTTCAATAATCACGAGCCCTTTTAATATTATTAATGATCATAAGATAGATACCTTACATCTAATAATTCTATCTTCTCTCATCTCCACTATGTCATTCTCTCTTTCTCTCTCTCTCTCTCTCTCTCTCTCTCTCTCATTCTCTCTATCCATCTATCCATCTAGCTACAAGCTTTTTTAAAACAATTAATTAAGAATCTACGTCAAAAGTTTCATCTACATAAGCACTGTCGGAGACTTCAAAATAGCTAAATTGATTAAAAATAAAATGAAACTCGTTAAGGAATTAGTTGTTAATATTTTTCAAAACCTAATAAGCCTTTACTCGATACATGATATCCCATCCATAATGAACTCGCATATTGACTTTATATTTACAATCGATCGTATCTGGCTCTACTAAATATTTAGAAAATGACTTTTTAAAAATGCACTTCTCTCGAAGTAATTGAAAAAAAAATCAAATCAAGCGAGTCGGGCATGTAGGTCAATTAAGGTTCGTACGGATAAAGGATAATTATTATTAAAGGAAAAACAAAGTACGAGCTTGAGATTGTTAGGCAAAATGGAAAGAGAAACGGATTTTTCACATAGAACGAAATCAATTATGAATTTCGGCCCATCGCTATGAGATATATGAAAGTGAAAGTGATCCACTTAGTCCACCGCCGTTAAGCAAGCAACAGGAGATTTCACATTTTCGCAGTAAGTCCATTCCACAGGACTCTCCGAGAGAGGATGACACCACACAATTACCAAGCACTGTCTCGGTAATCGCGCGACCTTGATCTTGCCCGGATAGTTTTTCCGGGAGTGCAGCCGTTACGTCGCGAACGACGGAGCGAACACACCGCCATCCAAATTTAACTGTTCGCTCTTGGAAACATCTCACGGTGTACTCTGGCAGCACTATCGCGCAGATTAAATCTTGACTGCCCGTGAGACCAGGCGGGAATGTCTAGCGACTTATCCTTCGGCTCCTTAGTGTCGATTTTCCTCGTTGGACGCTATTCGGCTACTTAAGTCCGGCCTTCGTGAGCCGTCATTTATTCATTCGCCATTATTTATTCTTTTCCCCTCTTTTAATTTAAATCATTCGCTTATACATCGTTAATGGACATTTATTAATGTATTTTCGACACTTTTTATGTTTTTACTGACTCGATAACAACATTGAATTAGCGTAAATGAGCGCGCTTTACTATACTGACCGATCTACGGTATAATATTCAATGCGGTCATAGGAAATTTAATTTGACAGCGACGCCACTATCTATTTCATTATTAGACGTGAATTTTACAAAAATAATTCTTCTATCACTGTGTTCAGCTAATTTATATAAACTGATAATATTTATGCGACATTAACAAAATTGATATTCACTGCTTTTACCACCTTTTATTTTCTTTCCTTTCTCATAACCAAAAGGAGCATTTAACGTACAAAATAATTTTTTATAACTTCATTACAAAAATAATTCTTGCATATATTGTACTTCAACGTATAACAATGTAATCAATTATTATATGCGTAATAACAATAATAATAATAATAATAATAATAATAATTTCTGTTTCATGTATAGACAACAGCATGAAGCAACTGGTTAAATACGTATTTAATAACCTATTGGGTGTATTGTTTATTTAAATTACATTTAAGCTTATTTGAAACTTTTTTTTAAATTCCAGTATTTACTAAGAACATATTTATATTCTCCATGTTAATAGCTTTATTATTAATAAAGTATTGATGAAGTAATTAAAAAAGTAATAAAAAATTAATGATGAATAAACACATATCGATGCATTACTAAATGTTCAGAAAATAATGTTATACATTGCATAAGATTTTATATTTGCATAAAATTTGAAGCTGAAAAATCTAAGATCTGATGTTGCACCAAAATATGATGTACAATTCGAGTATTTTCAATTGTAACTATTAATTGGAAATGTGACGATAATAAATATAAAATACTATTTAAAAAACGAACAAACGAACGTTCCAGAAGTTTTAATGGAGCTAGAAACTCTTTTAATCCTTGTAAATTTCATTGTTTGATATAAACTGAGCACTCCTTAATAAGTAAAAAATTGTATATCTTATAATATTTCTTAAAAAATCATTATACACAATTGTATCTATGAAAAATAACGAAGAATATCAACGACTATTTTGATACATGTAATGTAGATATAATATTTTTTAATTCATTCTATCTTTATTTTCATTTATATTATTGCTTCATTATTACCTTAATAAAACCAATTTTAAAAATTATAAATTTTCAAAACGTAAGTACGCACAATTTTATATGATCGTTGCAGCGAATGAATTTAACAACATACATATTAAAAAATTCCTTAAAGATGATATATTTAAGCTCACAACATTTACAATAAATATTAAATATATTATATATAAAATAAAAAATTAATATTGTTTTCGAATTTTTATAAGCCCTATGGAAAATAATAAATTCAGCTTGAGATTTTCTGGTTTACACAGGCACATTTCATATTCTGAATTACCTAGGTTATGGTAAAAATACGTTGAAAATGATCATTTGCTAGATTTATTTAAACTCATTTAAAAATACCATAAATTTGAATACTATAAAATTTATATTGCAACACACTTTATAATATAAATTGTTACTAAAATTACAGATACTAAAATTTAAATTTAAACAATAATTTAATCAGTATAAGATAAAAACATTATGATGTAATTTTTTTCACTACAATAATCTACCATAATCTATTGGAATAGTATTACAATATTTATATAAGTATAATTAGGATTGTATTTTTTTTTAAATTAATATTAATAATATATTTTTAAAAGTAAAATTTATGTCATCCATATATTAAATATTAAATTTACGCATATACAAAAAAGAATCAGATATGATCACACGGAAAAGTATTTGAAAATAAAACAGGTTTTGATTATGAAATCCAAGTGTATGCATTACAGCGCAAAAATATTATATTAATTTTCTAAAAAGTCATTAAAAAAATATATACACACACACACACACACACACATACATATATATATATATATATATATATATATATATATATATATATATGCATATGTATGTTTGTAAATTAATTCAATAAACAGTTTCATAGATATCAAGCGAACAAGTTTTAATTATTTAAGCTTTCAATAATCAAGCGGGAAATGAAATAAATTCTGCAATCAAATTTATTCCTTATCATACATAAGACAATATATTAAATTTTTTATTTTACCTTACAACGAAAAATAATGTACTTTACCAATATTCGCAATAACTATTCGTAATTTTAACGTCTGAAATAATTCTCATTTATCTTTTTGATAGATTGCGTATTCTTAGTAGTTTCCCATTTTAACGATATTAATTCTCATAGTTACTCAGGCTTAATTTATACAAATTTATTTAACAGAAGATCAGAGGTCTACAATAGCTAAAGGTAATAAACCAAAATCATCGCACTAATGTAAGATTTCAGTACAGTAAATAGCTGACTAACTAAAAAGTACGGAAAATAAAAGCAAGCGCAATTAAACGTAAAAAATGATTTTGCAATAGGATTAATAAGGCATCTAAGTGCGCTACATCATCCCATCTTAAATACTCCTCCTCTACACACACACACACACACGCGCGCGCGCTCGCGCACCTTATCTTGCGCCACTAAAGAATTATAATCGCTGATTAAGTAAACGAAAATGACGATGAGAACGACTGAAATCCATCAACACGTGGAATCGACGGGAGATTTTTTTTATTCGCAATGAATTCGATATGTATGAAACTGCAATCCGAAACGAGCGTTGCAAGTCAGATCGCCGATTATAAAATATATAAATAACTCCTCTAAGCGCGTTCTACAACATATGTCCCCCTCCCCTCACTGACTCTCTATCTCCCCGCGACGGCTGCTGATTCGCCTCATCGCTTTCTTTGCGCGCCTGGACATCCGGGTTCTATGCACAACGCGCACACGGAACTCGTCCCGCTACACACCTATTTACGAGCGCGCGTGCAATTTCCAATTTAATCGACATATATATATATATATATATATATATATATATATATTTTTTATCCCGGCGTTATTTGAAAGTTATCCGCGTTTTACCGACGAAACGCTGCTATTTATAATAGCGCCGGCAATACTTATCGCCTGAAGATGGTATCGCACTAGGAAATCGAGGGTGTATTATGGGTTTGTCGCAACAAGCGCGGTCGATTAATAACAAATTTACTTTTTGTTTGACCGCTGATGGACAATTGCTCGGCTGCGAATTAGGCACTGTTCTGAGCGATAATCAAGTATTTGGCGAAAATTCGTGCTTCCGAAGACTATCATATTTCTTATATCGCGACAATACGATGAGAAACTGATATTTTTTAGGACTCGTTAAGAAGCATTTTCATTCTATAATCTTAGAGTGGTTTTGATAATATTAGCTTATATCGATAGTGCTGTTGAGAAAATTTATTAAAACTAATTAATGACCGTAAGGTAAGAAACGTTTTATCAGTTAATCGAAATAAATCATTCATATTCGACTATTCGAATTAATTACCATTATATTTCATAATAATAATAAATAGGTACTTCAGATTTTAGTAATAATTAATATGTGGCTTAACTCGTAATTAGTTTAATTTGCGAGATA
The DNA here is from genome assembly GCF_000503995.2 of Ceratosolen solmsi marchali. Classification (NCBI taxonomy): domain Eukaryota; kingdom Metazoa; phylum Arthropoda; class Insecta; order Hymenoptera; family Agaonidae; genus Ceratosolen; species Ceratosolen solmsi. The sequence continues at coordinate 4,455,217 of NW_011948423.1, forward strand.
GGATCAAAGCATCTCTAATGCCTTGAATTCCAATTATTTTCTACATGCATGTAGTTTATATTTACACATACATTATAGATATTATGCATTATGATAAATAAGAAGTATATGATGCATCTTTTTTATTTATTTTCATTCAAATTTATCCGCTTGATAATAATAATCTTATGAACTGATGTAGTCGAGTACCTCTACTGTTGTTTCTACTTTCTACTTTTGTTACACGATGAGCCGTTTGTGTGATAATTTTTTTAAAGACACAAGTATATGTGCTGATATTGTCGATGTGCAGTTTCCATAATGAGTGTCTCGTTGCTAAAGAACCCTCTCCTCGATAAAATATTTCTTAAATTTTTAACCAGCATGGCGGTAATACGGCGATCCTTTAAAAGCTCTAACGGATGATGCATCGAATATTTTATGCTGTCAAAATTGTTAATAATCGAATGTCAGTAATAATTAATTGCCATACTAACATATTCATTCCTCTTCTTCCATTACCGAAAAGATTATCGAATACCTACAATTCAATTGTGACGGTAAATTTTTAATTATACGGCAATTATATTAAAGTGATTTTAAAAAATTGCACAATAGATATTTTTATGGCAATTCAGACGAGGCAAAATGCAAAAATACCGGTTAATTGATTTCGAATTGCACGCATGTGGACGCGCAGATCTGCACTCGACAGATTAAAGAAAAGTAATGAAGGGGCTCATTGCGTGCCATCTTCGAGGCCCATTGGGAATCAATATAAACATAGGTTTGTTCTAGGAGTCCAGAGTCACGCGGAAATGCCAATGTGACATATATAATTTATGGTGTATTAATAGAGCCCCTAGACCGTGCTCATCATTAGAATTGAAAAACTGCTTTCACAGAAACGACTTTTATTCCATGACTCCCC
>NW_011948423.1:4456136-4531804 GCF_000503995.2 Ceratosolen solmsi marchali
GTTTTTTCCCTCCCCCCCCCCCCCCCCTCTCTCTCTCTCTCTCTCTCTCTCTCTCTCTCTCCGACCAATCGATATATTGTTCCCAGTAATATAGATAGCAGTTTAAATTCCAATCTGGAGTAGAAAATTGCTCGAAAGTCCAAATTATGCAAGAAGATCTTTTCTCCAGCAGTAATTTACAGTCTATCTAGTGCTTTTATGTTTGATTTTTTGAGAATGAATGATGCCCGAACTTATTGTTCGCAATCTATTTGGCTTTTTGTATTTGTAAATGAAAGCTTGAAATGTAGGACTAACGTAAATCGACGTTTAAGTCAAGTAAGCTTAATAACCGCACATGCAAAACAGATTTCGCGTCCTTTCATTTTATTTTCGCATTGAAATTTAATAAGAAAGTTAAAAGATAATCTCATCGCAGTATATTGACGCCAAAGCAGTCAGTAAAGTTTTTCATACTTTGGCATTCTAGAGTGCTGTCGGAAATGAAAATTGGATGCTCTTGATATAAGTGTCGCGAGACTTTTATTATTGTTGTATAATCCTCCCCACCCCTCAACCCATTTTTAAGCGAGTGATTTATCATTGGTTTTATAGATTCTAAATCAGAAAGAGAAAGCGCCAAGTCTACGCTAGTTGATAAACAAAAAATATATTACTTGCTAATTTTAATTGTCACTCGGTTACAAATTTGAAAATAATACGTCGAAATTCCAGTCAATTTCATTCTTTTTAACCTCCATATGCTTTCTCCCCGAGAAGAAAAATAATCGCGATCAGAATCGATGTGATTTTGAAATTACTCTTTCGAAATGATAATATTGATACAAGACTGTTTGTAATTGAAAGCGCAATCTCCTAAATTTCTACGTATATCCCCGATGAATTCATTGAATCTCCTGACCTAAATATCTGCCGAGGTCGTCGCACGAACAGCAAATGATTCATCAATGACTAAAGAACTTGGTGTTTGCAGGTTCTCGCAATTGCTGTTTTCCTTTTTATCCTGTTCCAATTGCAATTTCGATTTATAAGCATCGTTAATACAATTTACAGTGCGTCCCCACCTTGGGACATGATTGTCGACTTTCGATACAGAGAGATCAACCTTTTCTCCATTCTAGCACAATAATTGTAATAGATCGAAAAAAAATAAATAAAAAATAGTGTTAATTCGTAAATTCTTTTAATGTATAACGAACAATTGAATTATATACTCTGTTCTCTAATCACGAGGAAAAATAATGAGTCCTGATGCTTGCTAATCTAATAATCTAATATTAGCTTGACCGTAGTTTACATTATGATACGCAGTTGTTATTTTTTAGTTTTAAATACTAAAACAAAATCTCCGAAGGACACCTGTAAGCCAACATGAAAAACGACTTTATATTAAATTCTTACTTATTGTTCACAAGTACTAGGGTTTAATGTTAATGAGTAATGACTGGTTATAATTTATATAATCATCATTAATTTAAAATGAATATAAATTTAAATACTTGATCAAGCAAGAGCGAGTGAGAAAAAAAGAAAAACTTTTTCACATATCCGTAAACGCTTAAAATATTTAAGGAGATTTGCAATATCGTGACCTTCGGAGTGTTACCTTCACTATTTACCAATAATATCTACTTAAATGACACTAATGAAACATATAACTCGATTTATGGAAAAATCAAATTTACGTACTCTATTTAGCATAATGAAAAGTCTATATCACTTGCCGGCAAATGAGAAATTACATTAGCTTTCAAAAAGTATATTAGTATTTTAAAGATTATATATGATTATACATGGAATGAGGCAGAAATTATCATTATTATTAGATCAACGCATAACCTTTAAAATAGTATAAAAATACGAAAGCATTGCTGTCGTCGATTTTTCAAATTTTTACACGAATATTTGCATAATTATTGGACTCGCAATTTAAAAATTATATTAATATAAAATTTAATTAGCATAAATCATATGTTCAATGTACGAGAAAAAAATGACTAGAAATTATTGTTTCATTGCAATTCACAACCCGGCAGTCGTAACATAAGCCATACTAATTATGAATTAATATTAAAATTTCACATTTCTTTTTTATCTCTATCACTTTCTACACTGCACAGAATTATGTTTATTAAGAAGGAATCATAAGACTTTTTCTCTCTCTTGACAAGCAAAGTAAAAAAAGTGTTTTCATAATTTGATCATGCTATTGGTGAAAGTACATTCTGCATTACTGGGATTTTATCGCCGATTTAATAATGCCTTACCGACGCGCTTATTTTCATATTTCAAAATCAATTTTCTATATTGAATAAATCAGATTATCAATAAATATCGTTTTCAATAACTATAATTCATTCGAGTCAATTTCAGGTCGAAGTTCACGTAAATCCGCGCCATTCAGGACATAATCCCGTTGCCGCATTACAACGACCAGCGCAAATTATTAACGACCACAATGTACGAAAACTCTTTTGTAGATTATGACATGGTCGCTCGCTAAGGACATTAACGAACATCGGACTTTTGAAAAGCCGATTTCCCAAAAGCACTCCACGAGTACCGCGAATTTCTTCTTAAGCCAACGTACGCGTTATAATTCGCACGAGGAGGTTGTCTTCGGTGCCAAGAAATTTCACCGGGCTTATCGCGATCTATTTGATAAGTTCGCGCGTACTTTAGTCCCATGGTAGAGTCTCCCCCCTTTCCATTTCTTCAGCCCCCAGAAGATAATAGCGATGCCGAATGCGGGTACCCGGGACCGCTTATGATCTTTGTCGTGTGCCGATTTGCAGACCCGTTCCCCGCCCGAGGAAAGCGCGATAGAAACGGCAAGTCTGGAGGCGTTGATATCAAGAGCTCGTTTTCCCAATTAAGAAAATCTCCGGGAAGATTTAAAAGAGAATCGTGATCCGAATGCGTCGCGGCCAATTACGAGGTGAGTTTCTAAAATGCGGCCGCTCGCCGAAGCCGGGGCACGGCGAAATTTCGTTACAATCGTTAAATCCGTCCTTGCATACCAGCGAATAAATAGAAACGGCTAAGCGTAATTTATGACAGACGCAATGGATTTAAGGATCGCTCCATTCCCAACAATGCGAAGAGTTGTAACTTTATGAAATACGAGCGCGAGCGTAATTAATAACGGGCCTTCGGATCCGTAGCGACATTATACGAAAGCCCACGGTGCAGCGGCCGCGAGACCCGAAGGCGGCAGCTCGACTTTTCAATCGATCTTGAGTAATGCACTCGGGGATACGCGACGTCATCGTCGTCGTCGTCGTTAGCGCGTGGCTCGCCCGGGCGTGGTCGCGGGAGGAGCGCGCGGCCAAGTTCCTCGAAAAAGCTTTGCGAAATTCGCGAGTTGCGAATAAAGTTGCGAGTGGCCGTTACGTGCCGCGTATTGAACGCCGGCCAACGACACCGCCATTATCCCCGGCCTTTAAATGGAATTAAACGGGGCCGAGTCCCGGGGCCGTCCGGTTTCTAGGATGCGCCCACCTCTCGGCGGTGTCCGTTGACCCTGGCGTCGCTTTCGCTCGACGTGACCGTCGTTTTGGGCAATACGAAATCGGAAGCTCCCTCCCCTCCATTCCCGGGGGGCTCACATCGACATATGCAAGACTGCTGGGCTATATAAGACGAGACACGTAATTCGAGGCGAGATTCGTTATTGTGCGAGGTAATCGCGAAGCGGCCTTAGCCGACTGTCCCGCCCGCTTTTTATGCGCCTTGTATTAAGGTCCAACGAGCCCCGCGCAAAAAGATGATCGCAGAGTTGCGCGACTCGATAAAGTCCCGGGCAATAAATGCGCAAGGCCGTAGCTCAATCGCGCGCCAATAATGCGATTTTATGAATTTGCCTCGCGCAATAGGCCGCACTAGCTATTGAACTCCTTTACGAAAATCGTAAAAGAAAAGAAAGAGAAAAAAGTGTGGTAGACGTTATGTTATGCTTAACGAAGTGAGCCCGACTGGTGTTTGCATGGAGCGGCATAAATTGAGCGTAAGAGTTAAGTCTTATCTGTCGTGGCCCTTTCGCAAGAATAAATAATAGGGAAACTTTTATGAGTCTATCGCTTTAAAAAGTGTTTTTATATGCGGAGATCATAAGCATACCTATCTGTATTTACGAATTTCCAGGCTCGATCGGAAATTTTTAGTGTACTGAGATGCAAAAACTGCTTGCACAATTTTTATACAAAAATCTATTAAGCGCTATATTAATAGCACGTCATGCGTCTCGCGTAATTCATTATGTTATTTCGAGCTATAAGCTGGTATACTTACACCTTCGTCAATTTCATCATGAATATTTATTTCAGCAATGTATTTTTAAATTATCAATGCTGACGAATTAATTGCGAAAGAGAGCAGTTTGTTTCATGACACTTGTAAAATCGATTCGTCAATTATTTTTCAAGCACTCGATTGATTATTGATACAATTAACATTTCAGTAAATAGTATTTAGCCACATCATTAATTGGCGCGCGCGAGAATTGAGCGTAAGTACATACAGGTACATTTGAATCGACGCGTTAAGTACGAGCACTTGGAAATTAGTTGGGCAATGGAAAGAAAAAATTAAATTATTTCTTTTCCTCTAATTGCAGCTTGATCTGCGGCAACTCTATATTGCATTGATTAATGTGCTTAAAACGCATTGTACAATAAAGCATTGGAGAACAAGTTCTGGTTGGCGATGGGATGCAGGTAGAGATTTAAGGAGGGAAAAATAGGCTATAAAACTTTCTGCTCGCTCGCTTTGTAATCCAACTACTTATTAAGGCTTTGATAATGCAAAGTTCACTATCGGCTCGGGATTTCTCATCGATATTGGCGTTACGCAGAATCGTGCGGCACAACGGTGCACGATATCATTACGAGGCAAACTTATTGGAGGTCACTAGTTCAAATACTTAGCTCACATCTAATTCAATGGTCGATCTGAAATTGGCTCGCTACGTCATCAATCCCTGGGGCTGCAATCAACTCTCGCGATATTGTACACGAGGAAAGAAAAGCCACGGAGACATAACGGAAAAATGCATGAACAGCGATGAATGCACGATAAGAATATAAAATGATATCTGCGCTTGTATACTACTACTGCTACTACTATTTCGCTTATTTTCTCTCTTTATTTAGTTTATTTCTTTCTTTCTTTTTATCAATACTCGTCGATCGATAATAGGTGCCCAAGTCCATTATTTATTCAATGCGCGTGTAACACAACATTAAGGAATCACGTTTGTCTATACGACGAAAATCCCTTACAAAGCCATGTCTCTCTTGGCGATGCGATCAGCCGAATAAAGTAAGAAGAAGTCCCGTGCGTAAATACAAGCGGGTCTATATGTAAATGGAAAATTATACTTTTTTTTAAACTGTCAAAAGCCGAGAGTCAAGAGAAAAAAGATTAAACGTCTGCGCGCGCTTCTGTGCCCTATTAACAGCTAACAAAAACCTCCCATTTTTCATGATTTTGTTAATCACGCTCGCGCGCAAACAGATCGCCGTAAAAATGTCCGAACATGGCATATCGCGTTACCTAATCCGCGCGAGTGAAACTATCTTTAACGAAGCCAATCGTTCGTACGCCCATTGCTCGCAATTAATTGTCACGTTCCCGCGGAATCCGCATACGAGGACACTACCAATAGCGGTATTTAGAGATCGTCTCGCGACGGGGTTTCTCTGGGGTCCGTGCTCCGGGAAGGGTGGTGGGGATACCGGGGCGAGGTTTCAATATAACTAAATTGAACATGGGCCGGTTGGGGAGGCATTGTGGCGGAGCCGACGTAGCGTGCTCGAAAAGAGCATCGTTAGTTATTATAACTGCTCGGATCCGGTCCTATTCCGACATATCTTCCATCCTCCGCGGATACTCCATGATAAGATGGCTTATCGAACCCGTTTCCATCAACGGGAGAAAAGTCGTTATAAAAGTAACGCGTGGACGAGGGAATACGCGGCCGGCGGATAACAGCCATCCTCGCCCTCGTGGCGCAACGTTGGCCGTTCGCAGTGTAGCCGTTAATTATATCTGAGTGTGCTCGCGGCTTTGACTGACTTGGCTTTTACTACGACGGCTTACTACGACCCGTTGTAACGTCATTTAAACACACATAACGATCCGCATTTGATAATAGTATGTCGAGAAGGTTGGATTTTACCGGTACTTTCAAGCCGCTTAATTTTACGGCTCTTTTCGGCGACTGGTTATTAATGAGCCAAATGTTGCGTGCGCTTAGAGGTATCGATGTCAAGTGACAGCACCGCCGGGCCACTTCGACTTCTTATTCTTCACTCTGGTTTACAGCGTTTGTTAATTTATCGCCGCGGAGATTTTATGCACTTTGCGCGTACGCGATGCGACTCGTAGCTCAGCGCTATTTTGTTTGCGACCGAGCATAAAACATCCTCGTCCCTTTCCCCTGAGCCCGCCACAGACATATAAATCATATCGCGCGCATCGCACGAGGCAGATTTTCAGGCCTGACTTTTTACGAATCGAGGCATAAAGTTGGATAGATGCTGAGCAAGTGAGATCGATTTTCCAGAGATTAATAAGGATATTAGGAGCGGTTAACGCAATTATTTCGAGGCTTTCATAAATTATTTTTAAAAATATAAAAGCCATTATAGTGTGTCGAATAATTATTATGTACGTTTTTAATGGAATAAGATTATTCGATCTTGGCTGAGAAACCTCCTATTGGCAAGAAGTTTATTCTATACGATAGGCCGTAAATTTGTTGTAACAATTTTGCTTTTTGTCTTGCAGCGAAGCATATTCATTACGTTATAATTAATACAAATAGTTTCAGAATATCGATCTATGACCGATATGACCGCATAAAAATTTTAATATAACGTTTCTTATGATTCATTATAAGTAGCACTGATTCTTCTGGTTATCCAATATTGTCGTAACATAAATAATGACGTAATTGCTGAGGATAATTGTTTGGATTGTAATATAATTAGTTCTGCAAGCCATTAGGAATTAAGCATCGCGAAGGTAAGGATTCATTAATTTCGCGGTTCGATAAGTAATTATCTGAAAATCCAAGTCGAGTACGTGCTTTCATTTCGAAACAATAGGTTTCAAAAATCCAAGACACGAACAGCGTTTTCCTCTTTACAAAGGATAATGCGCTTTGATCGCATACACAGGAGCGCGCGAGTAAATTCACAAACGCGCCCGCGCGCGCGCGCGCATCCATGTATAAAATACGTTTGCCTTTTTTTTTCTTCTCCAAGTTTACGTAACAGGATCGCGATGAAAAGTGCGCGCAACTCGCAAAGAGAATCAGGTGCCGACAGTAGGTCAATCCAAGGTGAAATTCCCGATCTCATTTATACACACAGGTACAAGCGTGCAGGAGCTCGAGCCAACGCCCAAAGCGATTTCTCTCGGCCGGATCCTTGAAAGAAAAAGGACGCGCGCAAAAGTAACAAAAAGCAAGATAAAGGAGTCCTTATCCCCGTGGCGTCTCTTTAATCATCGATCGCGTTACCGGATCGCTCGTTCGCTTCGGTGAAAGCTCGGCCGAGCGCGAAAAGCTAAATTGTTTTCTTATCGCGATACTCGAGTGGCCTTTGTGAGGAACCTCCGATTGTCCTTTCACGTTGAGGGGGCGGCGACGCGTGAAGGGGTAAAGGGTAAGGGGCGAGGAGGGTTGGACGCGATTCTGCCTCCCGGCCGCTCAAGGAAGCGCAACGATCCTTTATTTTGGATAACAGTTCAACTAACGCCATTTCCTTTTATTCTCGCATTATTTGAATCGGGGACTGCGATTTTTTTATCGCCCACTCAATGGCTCATCAAATGCGCTCCGAACCTTTTTTTCAACCACTAACAATATCTGGTTTTATTAGTTCCCTCGTAACTTTCTTAAGAACGATACTCCATCGATAAGTCGAATACGAATCTTTGCCCCTCTATCAATTCTTGTGATAATTGATTTTCCTTTATAAACATTTCATCTCAGTGCACTCTAAATTTAATAAGCCATTTAAATGCTTTATGGCGCAAATTGTACGTGTAATGAAAGACGCGTTTGAAATAACCATCGTGTTACATTTGTCATGTCCAAGACATTCCATAATAATCATAATATTGAGCGAGCAAAATTTTTAACCACATATAATATAAATGTTAGGCATTCGATGCAGATTAATGCGAAAATTCGTTGATTAGGAATCTTAATTAATTCTATACTTCTAATAAAGTTATGATAAATTATCATGCCGAAGTATCGTTTAAATTCGATGATATTTTATCAGAGAAAAAATCATAAATAAAAATAAAAGCAAATAAATACTTAATTGACTAATCAAAGCCTTTTATTATTGTCTTATCTTCCTTTTCCTTTAATAGCTGAACCAGAATGTTATAGTACCGATCAATTGGCATGTCACTACTGCTGTTCAATGTAATTAATCACAAATAAACTGATAATAATCTACAATCAACAATAAATAAATGTCGGCTTCATCTCTACTCTCTACTTTATCTCTACCCGTACATTAATAAAAGAGTTGATTCAAAAAATGAATAAAATAATAAACGTTTTAGAAAATTTTAAAAATTGCATTGTACTAGTTAATAGAAAGTCTTTACATTATAAATAATTTTTAATTGTATTACGTAGTTGATTTTAGTGGCTTTCTAACTATTAAGATAAAACTTTTCATTCGAATCGTACAGATTATCTTATTTACTATGTAATTAGTGGCTTCTTTTATTGCGGTCCTAGATTTTGATGTTTTAAGGGACGTATTTAATACTGTAAATTAAATAGTTTCCTCGTGAAAATCGTAAAACAATACAATACTTTAATAACAATACTTTTTTTCGGTCAAATATGATTATTTTTTGTTACATAAGAGTATAAATGATTTATTAATAGTTTACAAAAATTTTAAATTCTTATTTAATTTATTTGTTGATAGTCAATGAACAGTAAGTCACGATTATTTTCTCAGCACTTGTTAATATTTTTTTTTTTGGTTTTTCAAACGCACCCGCACCCTTTACTTTCTGAGAATCAATTATTAAACTATAAAGAATTGTTTGTGAATCAGCAAATTATTTCTACACCCGTCCATTTACAAATTACCTGTATATAATATTTATGAAATTTTGATTTACCGAAATAGATTTGATTTATACGAGTGATAAAGTTGCATAAAACATTGGATATACGTTTGATAATATAAATGTACTACAAATATATTACATATAAATGAAAGTCTAAATATATTTATATAATTATTCATTACTGAAAGTCACTTTTCTATTGAATTCTAAAATTATGTACAATCATTTGATTAAAATTTTTGTCAACACACTCCACTTTCACTTGAAAATTAAAAAGTAGAAAAATCGAAAAGTAGAAAAAATTAAAAGTAATGATTACATCTTATATCGTTGGCGATATTCGCTATAGAATATGTAATGATGAAGCACAAACAATGAACACAAAAAAAGTGTTAAGAAAAAGCAATGAAGTATTAAACAATTTATTAAACAAGTATTAAACATTTGGATTGATTTTTAAATGTACCAGTTTTTGTAAATATCATAAAATTATTATGAATAAAGATATTAGGAAAGCGAAATAAAAATATTTTTGTTTAAAAATAATTTTTTATAAGAAAAAATGAAAGATTTTATAAGATAATGAAATATAAGTAACTCATATTTCACAGTTATTGACTAAATTAGTTTTTGACAAAATTTTATTTATTCGATATGGTGGAAATTCCTATTCTTGTATAATTTAAAAAATATTATTTGTTATTATGCGGAACAAACAGATACGTGAAAAAATGTAGCTCGACCACTTTCTGTCGCTGCATAATGTAATTATAGTTACAGCAATTGAAACTCTCGGTCGATTGCAAAATGAAGAAATGTTTTAGCATAGTGATATATTGTTGAAACAACAATTGTAACTGTTTAATTGTTGTGCTGGTAATCTTAAGAATATGATTTAAACACTACATATAGGCAATTGCGATTGAAGCAACTAAGTATTTTTCAACATTACACGCTGCTAATTATAGCTTCAAACTGGTGAAATTTACGATACCCAGAATATCACTGAAGTACACGATGAATGAAGAAAAAAAGAAAAACAAAGATAAACTTATGAAATGGTAAGTAGCGTGAAAAAAAAAGAAGAAGAAGAAAAGAAGGAAATTACAAAGGAAATTGTTTGAGAGGATGTGGAGAAAATGACAAGGAGAAAAGGAAAAGGGAAACTAGAATGAAAGAGGAGAGATTGGCTGGGAGCAAGGGAGAAATGGCAGAAAGATGGCCCCGCCTGTGCCTCGGGCACAATTTCACTCTGGGCCAATTCAGGTTTCCAGCCGACACGAACAAATACATACACTGGAGTGAAACAGAAAAAGTAATAAAGGTAAATGACAAAGAAAAAAACGAACGGAAATGAGTGAACGCTACTGATTACGGATCGAAAGGAGTGCGTGCACTCGGTACGTCTTTATTTCGTAACCTCCGCGTTGTGACTCGGGCGTGAATCATCGAAAAGTCGATCACGCGGCACGAAAGGATAAGAGAGTGAAGGAACGTTGGACGGATGTCGACGGCAAGGTGGGTGCGTAGTTTGATGGGAGAGTGGAACGACGTAGAGGTGAGTAAATGTATCGTCAGCGATAATGACGTCGCTCGTGCTCGCAAGGATACAGCGCACAGTAGTTTGGCAACCGTTAAGTCGCGCGTTACAATTAAAAAATTGGGCCAGTTTGCTGAGAGTCAGAGTTCCGTTCCGAAGATGGTACTTAGCAACGAAAAATCGAGCGCTACAAAGTCCTTATTTAAATAATGAACCGGTCGCGGCGGCACTAGCAGCAACAGCCGCCGCTAAGTACTTGAGAAACTCGCGGCTTCATGCTTGCGAGTACTTCTCCGGATTTTGATGATGCTTTTTCCAGTCTTGTGAAATTTTCCGACCAGTCTGCACGAATTCGTAAGAATTTAATTTAAAAGTCTTAGCTGAATTTGTTTACATGGCCACGATATACATAATTGTCGAAGTGCTTCATCGGGAGATTTATAAAATTCGACGATACCTGTCTAGACTATTTATTTTTCCCAGAACATTATACAAATTTCAATGTGCTTTCACGCGTTTCGTGAAAATATACTTATTTTTACAGTTGTATTAGAAAGCTCGAGTTAATACCTTATATATCTTATCTCGGAAAATAAATTAGTAAAATATCTCTGTAGCGATTGAATACTCTTTGGCTTAAAAGTACGTACTTTGCTTGTATCCGTAAACAAATCAATATTCGTAATGGCTCTGATTTTTACTTCACAGCTAGCAAATACATAAGCCTAAATAGCTTTTTGATTTCTCAGTCGAATATAGATAAATAAAGTTAGCTTTACAGAAACCGTTTGATTATATATATATTTTTGAGAACAAAAATTTTAATAACAAATAACGTTGAATGCGTTTTTCAAAATTGAGAACTTTATTTTGTTTTTGCTAAACTCAAACGGCGCTACACAAATATATAAGTGTGTATTTAATTAAAATTACGCTAAAAAGAATTATTAATTTGATTAATGATTTATTCATGTAAAAAGCAATGAAATAAATAAATAAAATATAAAAATTAAATTCTTAAATATATATCTACACAATGAAAATATCAATAGTAATATTTTAATATAATTTACTATGAAATATATTAAAGTGAATTGAAGAGAAAAAAAAGTATACATATATATATATATATATATATATATATATATATATATATATATTAATAGCGTTGCACATATATATTGGATACTAATACGCATAAAAATTCGATGTCCATGAAATAAAAAATGCAAAATATCCTTTATTTATTTAATTTCCTAATTGTATAAGGAAGATATTAGGGAAATTAATAAGACGATAATATTGATATCATCTCTATTATTAAGACCTTCTTACATTCATTAGCTTAATTTATATTTTTTAAATGGCTGCTAAAATTTTATACAGATAATTGAATAATTTTTCCTCGCGTCAATTTCATTTAAAAAAAAAATTTTAATTCACAAAAATTTTGTCTAGATTTTTGCATAATTAATTTAATAAACTGATTTAATTATAATTTAAAGAAAATTTGCATAATTAATGTAATAGACCACCAGTTATTAAATTAACTGACATAATTAAAAAAATTTTCTAGAAACACCTCGTTAAAATCTCGATTTTTCATAACGCTCTTTAATTTATATGTGAAACAGCTTGGTATACTCGATACTAAAGTAGATAATCCATGTTTCATCTCATCTATAAGATTAACATATTTATATTGTTTTTTTTTCGTTTAATTGAAATTTTCTTCTTTCCTTTTTTAACATCAATTTGCGCATGGTAATGGACGCGATGTCTCGATTGTACACTTGCAAATGAACGAATCGCAACATAATTAATATAAATACGGGATCTCTCTTGCTATCCATGCACTTAAGTCAGAGATTATTTAAAGCTTTACTAACGAGTTCAAATCAGGTTATTCTCCCATCCAAACCATTCGTCGATACTACAACATTAAGCTGCCTTCAATTTTATTGATATAACTTTATACTAGTTGGTTCTCCATACGCTACTATCATGCGCCGTGACACATAATAATTATTAATCACATCGATACAAATCAATTAATTCTTTCCTTAATGTATCAATATCGAATTTTTTTTATTAATGTCTGCGAAAGTGAATAAATTATACGATTTTAATAAATACCTAAGAGAATCTTTCTTTCTTGTAGATGCTTTTTAAAAGTTATATAAAAATTTTCAACACTTAACAAATCGTATTCTTTATTATAAATGTTAAGCATAAATATAGTATTGTTGGTAAAGGTGATGAAACGATTGCATATATAATATGCCAAATAGGATAGTTTGAATTTTCAATTAATAAAAAAATATATATCATTCCTGTATTATAAGTCATTTGAAACACATTTTAGTGACTCGATTTAGGATATATATATATATGTATACGATATGTACAAATAGTCTAATTTAGTGATTTCAAATTTTTACCTGTGATAATAAATCGTCTACATTGAAACGAAGGAAGTATAAAGATAGTTTCTTACGCAATGATTATTTACAATGTTCTTTAAATGCATATAATGTGTAGATTCTTATCTACAACAAAAAATTACATACTTATAACTAATGTATATGTTGATGCTTACTTTATATAAAAATTAATTTACATAAAAGTTTAAATCGTACACACAATTTGTAATATAGAACATGCATAAACAAACTCAGTTCTTGGCAAATATTTTGTAGCGATTGTAGCTTTTGATTGATAAATCTGATTACACTATCCATACATATATAATAAAGTACACACGGTTAAATGGCTGGATAATATGTCTTTTGATAAATTGCTGGTAAGAGAAATTTTGAAAGTAGTCATAAATGCAAACTTTGTAACGTTTAATTATAAATTTTACCTTATTACTAATTCTATTTTGAAATTACTCCAATGTTTCTATGATATTTATCCTCTTATCTCTTGTTGTTATTATTTAGTAAATAATTTAGTAAATCACATTTTTTAGTATTTAGAAATAATGCATCAAATTATTATTTAAGACTTTGGTTTAACATAATTTTTTCGGTATAGCATATAAAAGTAGCATATTTCCAGCATCGTAAAATTCAATGTAAATGTGTAAATCTGTATGAAACGTACATTAAGAACATTACAATGTCCAAATTATTTGTACTTTAACATGATCCTTCACGGCATTGTTTTATAAAACAATATAATACGTATTAATACATTGTAAAAGTTATATTGCTATTTTGTTATTATTTTGTTAAATACGAGAAGAATGGTAGGTTTCATAAAGTTTGTACTAATATTTAAAAAAAAATATCTCTTGTATTGCTGTTGTATATCTGTATGACTCTTACAAAAATCCAATTACAGAGTCATAATCAAAATACTTTTCAAAAATTATCGAGTTAAGTCTCATAATAACCAATTATGAGAGCATAGTTACAGAAAAATGTCCTAATTACGTATACTTTGTAACTGTCCTAATAACTGCCAATTACATTGTACATGTACACTGCTATATATATATATATATATATATATACATATTCATATATTCATATACTTTCATATATAGTATATATATATATATATATATACACACATTGTGCGTGTACGCCTGTGGCTACCGTTACCCTCGGAATTATTACAAAAGATCTCCACTCTGGTTCACGCTATCCATTTAACTCCCCGAGTTTATTAAATATTTATGGTGAAACTTTTAGTATAATAAGGAGATAATTTTACTTGGATTTATTAATATCTTATAACATTATTAAATTTATAAAGAATTCATATAATGTTTAGAATATAGATTAGAGTTTATTAAAGTTTATAATTTGAAAAAAGTTTAATTCAACTTAATCACACATACAAAGTGTAGCAGCTTTGAGATTCTTATATGCAAAGAATGTGATCTATATATGGAATCATGTATTAGAGCAAACATCAATTAATCAAAATGAATATTTTCTTGATTCGCAAATTAAATTTGGCATAATACCGAGTCAAGTTAACTAGTTGAAATTGATAAATATAACTGTCGAGTAACAATAATTACCATTATACACGAATTATTAGAATCATAATGTCCATATCATTTTGTAAAAAATAAATCATTAAAATGAATGATTAATATTCTTTAAAATAGCATAATTAATAATTAATGTCATAAAAATCTAAGAAATGTAAATTAGAAGCACTTATACTGAATATATTCATTTCAATATCTTTTCTTTCATAAATCATAATTACTCTTTGGAAAGAACATTTCTATGATGGAGTATAATGAAATTTGAAAAAAAAATGAAAAAGAAAACATTGAACTAATAGTATTTATCCCAATAATTGGCAAAGCACTACTAATAAACACGAAAAATCACCTAACACATTTTAATGAAACACGGAAAAAAAATTTTTTTTTACTCAGTTGCTGAAGCGATAATAAGAGCTAATAATACTGTGTACAAATTTAAAAGAATTATAAAGAAATCTTTGTTTGCCCATTACCCCATCGACTTTATTGCTTTTATACAATAACTACAAGCATTCGTATTAGCATACAAAATTTTGTATCTACAACGGTAATTTATCACGTTTAATTATTTCCGACTTTATAATTATTATTGCTGCATTTAAGGCTGTAAAAATTAAGAAAAAAGTGATAATTAATAAAAATACTAAGAATATAAATTTGTAAAAATACAAAACTGTATACACATAAATGTATAATATATAATAATAAGTTCATAATAATAACTAAAATCTAAATGAAAAACAATCCATATTTATATTAAAATAAACGTATTAATGGAAAAATGCATCGTAATGTATGAAGTTCTCGTTAATTTTATTACCCGGATAAGTAATTAAATTGACAGTTAAATATAACTGAAAAGTTATTTTCTCAATATCCACGGAAGCCCTTTCCTTTTTCGTCAACTCCTCTCTCTCTCTCTCTCTCTCTCTCTCTCTCTCTCTCTCTCTCTCTCTCTCTCTCTCTCTCTCTCTATCTATCTATCTATCTATCTATCTCTCTGTTTATGTCTCTTTCTCTCTGTGTATCTATTATATTCCCTCTTTATTGCT
Organism: Ceratosolen solmsi marchali; assembly: GCF_000503995.2. Lineage (NCBI taxonomy): Eukaryota > Metazoa > Arthropoda > Insecta > Hymenoptera > Agaonidae > Ceratosolen > Ceratosolen solmsi. The sequence continues at coordinate 4,471,852 of NW_011948423.1, forward strand.
TACAACCCTAATCTCAATGTAAGGATAAAAAGTTCTTCCTTTCTCGGTATATTTACTTAAAATAAATTCTTCAGTATAATTAAACATTCAAAATCATTAACATACATTCTATATTATTATAGTAGTTTAGACTTTACAGAAAATTAGTGTATATTTTTTTAAATATTCCTTTTCTTTTTTAACTCATCTAAAAGATGTTACAACAAGGAAGATATATATATATATATATATATCTTCCTTGTTACCTAAGCATCTACAATTTTCTAATATTCTTAAGTTACGAGACTTAATAGATTTCAACAAATATTAGTGACGTGAATAATGTTAAAGTCACTGTTTCTTCAACTTCTAATTATAGTTGCACATTGAATACGTACAGCTGACAATCGCTATTTGTATTAAATAGATTTAATGTGTATTCTGTCTTTGGTATAGTTACAATGCTATATGTTACATTGTGCACTTCACTTTTTAAATTAAGAAAAACTATAAAAAATATCATTTGTGATATTTTACAAAGTAAAAATGTCCATATTGCTTATTTTTTGGAAAAATAAGAAACCTCATTAGCGAGTTCTTTATTCTACCTCCATATTTATTATATTTTTGCAAAGCTTAAAATATGTTCAAAGATCGCAATGATTTAAAAGACTAATATTGCAGTACTTTCTAATCTTTTCACAGCAATCTACCCCTCGTATATAGAATCTGAAAGATCATCAATATTTCAAGCTGCATTATGGTTTTCCTACAAAATTGCCTCACGCATATTTTCACTTTAAGTATATTTCACTTATTTTTTATATAATGGAATAAAGTTATTTTTACATACTTCTGCAAACGTTATTATTATCTTTTTCCGCTTCACATATGAATACTTCCATAATTCTTTACCAAACTATGCCACATCAACATATATTGATAGTTGAACGAATAAGATTAAAATCTATGTAGAAAAATTTTGAATTATGTAGAATATAAATTGTACTGTTGATACGAAACAAGTAATATATTAAATTCGTGAAATTTATATGATTTCTAAAAAGTCAATGTCTAATCATATTACTTTGGTGTGAATTCAATCTATCTTGCTCCGTAAAATTAATAATAATATTCTGTATTATATAAAATTATTATTAATAGAAACTTTATGAGGTAATTAATAATATATAGACTTTACTATTATTATATCAATGGCATGTAATATAAGGGAAAACTTCGATATTCGTTTTCACATTGGTTAAACCAATAATTTACTTGATTATAGTAAGCAATTATAATCAAAAACAATTTTTGTATGGATTGAATATGTACGTAACTAGTGTACTTTCTTCGTTAAAAATATTTCATCGAGCAAACAAAATTGCTTAATAATGTTATTCATACTCATTTATAAATAGATTTTTAAAAAATTTTTGTTTAGCGAATCAAAACATAATTTTTATGATAATATATATGAATATTTTTATTATTAATTTTATGCGCATGTATATTGTTTTTAATGGCATAAATTAGAATATGAATTGCAAAAAATTCCATTACATAGTTTACATTGTGCAAATCAGACATCTCTTTTATTGTATCATTGAATTATATATCTCATTGATTGGTGTGTCAATATTTTGTTTATTTTATAGGGACTATTAGAATATGAATAAAATAATCGGAATTCGTAAAAAAAAACGTCATAAAATTTTATAATACAATGGATTCTATTCTGCGAAAATAATTTTCTTCAAAGTTAGAGTTTAAACTATTCATAAAAATTCTTTATTATACATTCGGAAAAGTTTGCTAATAATTATATTTATTATTAAAAACTTTACAAACTATTATATATACTATTAACAAATAGGAGAATCAATAAGTTTTTTTTTTTAATATAGTATATGAACGCAATCAAATGACGAAACTAAATTACCTATCTATTTACTTATCAAGTGTCTATATATATATATATATATATATATAAGTAATATACATACATGTATACATAAGTAATAAAATATATTTAAAAAATTAAAGAATAGAAAAAAAACTGATTATATAAATTAAAAAAATTTTTTATTAAAAACATCAGTATACTACATTCAATCGTGCACACATAGATTGATTATTTTATAAAAACTTTCTTATTCATAATTTCAATATTTAAAATGAAATATCGCAGAAAATCTTTACTATGCTATTTATAAAATTTAAATAACATTGTTCTTCTATTAAAATTTATTTTAATAAAATATAATATAAAATAAATATATAAATTATATATAATAAAAATAATAATAATAATAAAGGCTGCTGCGGATTTAAAACTATTTTTATACAATATATATTAAAAAATTTCAATTTCTACGTTTAAATTTACGTTTAATGAAAAAGTATTGATGTAGATGTATTTCTATTTTTCAATTGTAAAATTTTATCCCCTATGTATAATTAGAAATTCCATGAAAATAACTATTTAGCCTCAATATGAAAAAATTATAGACGAAAATACAAATTTATTTCAACAAAGCTATTAATAAGTCTCTTTTCCATTTTCATTAATAAAATTGACAAATTATTAATAAAATACAAATTTTTCAATTTGTTTTATAATTCTGTTTTATAAATCTTCTCAATCTTAAAGCATAAATAGTAATTTCTTCATAATACAAATGACATCATTGTATTAAAGAGTCACAATACACTTTAAAGTTTATAAACTTTTATTTAAGCATGGAGCAGCGTATGTTTATCAACTCATAAAGCTTTTAAGTATGTGTTCCTTATGTATATGAAAGGCAAAATTACAATTTCATCTTTACACATGTCATTACGGATACGGTGATTTTACGAACATTGTTAAACTTAGCTCTATCTACTTCGGTAAATACTTTGTCACTATTTAAATAAATCTACGGAGTTTTGTTTTCTCAAAACCTTTTAACAGAAATAGTAAACAGAAATATACAGAGACTCCCATTCTTAACTTTTCGAAGGAGTGAATATTATTTTAAGTACACGATAGTACATCGTCTCAAGCGATATTTTAATCTCTCGTTTTTTAAATTTTATCTTCGATTGAGATTGAGCATATAAATATGGAGGCAACGCTAGAGGGGAACCGGAACCGGACACCGAATCAGAAGCAAGAGACAAGGAGCCTAAAGTAGACATCGACACCGAAGGTGAGCACGTAACCCGAGCCACCGATCTATCTCTGTCTCCCTCTCATGCAGCACGAGTAAATAAATCTGACCTTTAAACCTACATTGTGTCTCGATTATTTTATGATTCTCTAGTATGTCTTAAGGTAACTGTTGTCTCGAGTTGTATCGGGCACTAATATTTATACGTAGCAGTATAAAATTTATAAAAATGTTAAATATTACATACACTTTGTTCGAATGAATAAGAGAAAAAGATTTACATTTTTAAGATAGAATGTAATTCCGAGAAAGTTAGAGTCGTTAAACTTGACAAACGAATTATAAGTTTGATGGAAAAGTTCGAATTGATCGATTATTAGATAATTGTTAAATTTGAGTATATAAGATAATGGTTGATTAACACATACAGCAATCATTTATCAACCATACTATCATAAAATTGAATTATTTACCAGTACTTGATTAATAGATATCTCCATTAGATAATATTATAAATTGACAATTTGCGTAATGTAATAAATCAAATTTTAAGTAAATATGTAAATGTTAAATCTTTCAATTACAATTAATAAACTACACTTCGGAAGAAATGAATACGTTAAAGGGAAACTAAACAAGTAATTTCAAAACATTTTAAATTACACAACAGTTAATTTATGTAATTACTGACATGAATGGGTCAGCCAGTGGCGGAAACCTTTGAAGATCCATTGGAACGAAAGAAAGTATTTAAAAACTCAAAGGATCGCACAATGCTTGTCACGAATAAAACAAAAATCCAAACATATCAAGAGCGTGTAAAAAGGTAAGTGCAATAATTGCACGGGAAAATTTTTTTGAAAGTTACGATTTTGTCCCATACTCATTTCCATCATGTAAGATAAATACATTAAACAGTTGGATCGGCGCGTAAGCCTTAATTACTACGAATGTACATATTTCTGGCCGATTATATCCTTCGGCTCTTAATAATAGCCCACATTACATGTATCTTATATAACAGCATACAACACAAACCTTCGATTAATTTGCCTTAGTGAGTACCTGTTTTTAAATATTTTTATTCCTCAATACTGTCGAATTTTGTATCTAAAAACGTAGCTTTGAAAAGAGAAGCTTAAAAAATAACATTGATGTTCTCCAAAAATATGGAAAAGGATGTTACTAAATAAGAACATAGGGATGCGCACGATCATTTACAAGCGTGGAGAAGTAAATTTCCTTACGACTAATATTTGTGATTAAAATCTGTCTCCACTTTAATACCAAATTTTCGTCTTTCCCCGAGTAAATTATTAGCCATTATTGTCAATATTCAATTCGCACAATCCGACAGCTGATAAAGAATTTCACGAAACAAATATCGGGCTCACTAACGAGTGCTCATCTAAAGCTGGAAAAAAATCCGACCTCTCACCGAATGAACGCATCACCTTTATAAGGGCACGGCTATTTTAAGCCCGAGTAACAAACACCTGCGCGCTCGCAAACCCGATAAAATCTTACCACGCCCTTGGCGCGCGAAATGGGGAACGAAGATCGGCGCACTCGCGCAAAATGAAAGGAGTCGAGGTTCGGCAGAAAAGAATTCGATCCCTACATGCGCGCGACTTCACTCGGGCTACGAATGCAAAACAGTCTCTGTCTTTATCTTTATCTCTGTATCTGTCTCTGCGAGCGAGGTAAAGAGCTGGCCGAGCTTTTAATGCTGTAAGCACAGATCGTATAATGTACAACGATTGAAAGTACTTTTTGAATGGTGTCGACATCGTTTGATTCCACGTTCGAAATACTCGTGCGCTCCTTCGTTCCTCGATTTCGTCGGCGTTCGTAACGAATGTCAAACGTGGCTCGCAGACGCCTTCATTTTGTCTTTAAATGCAGAGTTTGTGTTTTTGTAAATTAAAGGAACAACGCGCATCCAGCTGTTTCTGAAAATAAATGATAAACTCGCTTATGAAGATGATAACGAAATTATTCCTATACCTGACATTAAATTCACGAATCACGATGGTAAAACATGATATTTTGGCACATTGATGTAAAGCTCGCTACTTTACATAATCCTTAGAATGTTAATTTTTTTTTTTTTTTTTTTTTTTTTTTTTTTTTTTTTTTTTTTTTTTTTTTTTTAATATCGTTGACCCTTTACGTTAAATACACGTATAGCAATTGTAACCGTCCAGCTATGTATAATGCTCGTGCCGATGTTTCTAGAGCTTTTAAAAAGTGTGCATTATAATTTTATAAAAAAAAAAAAAACAAAACATGCTAAAGTGATTAAGTGTTTATTATGTATAGGTACAGAGCATACAATAATGTTTAAAAGATATTTAAAAGATCCCGGAGAAATTTGACATTTAAAATTCAGTACGTAGCGATCCGCACAGTGGGTATATAATTATTTGATCGAAACTGACAGCACCGAGAAATATTTTGCAAATAGTTAGTCAATAATAAGGGAATGCAAATTACACATTGCATATCGTATGAAAATAGAATTTCATTATTATTTATGAAATATTTTTAAGCTACAAATAAAGATTACTAATAAATTATAAATAATGATAATTTATTTCTACTTTATCGATTATTTTTATATGGAATTTATTTGTCGATAAATATATTCGTGCCGAAAATCATTAAAAAACGAACGTTCGTAATTTTATAATAAATTAAAGGTTATCATACTATTTCGTGAATAGAATGTCTATTCATTCTTTTGAAATAGCCTGCCGGAAATTCCGGTCAAGGAACAATAAAATCCCCAAGCGATTCATATATTTTCGTCACTTTCTACTGCATTTCAAGATGGAAAGTCGCGAAATCCCTAACAGTCTGGGAGAAGTCCTCGATGTCTCTTAGCTCGCTCATGGCTTTTTTCCTCCTTCTCCCGCTTCCCCTTTCCACCTTTTTTCGTACTCTTTAGTTCTTTTCTTATTCTCTCCCACCCGCTCGCGGCCTGTTGTGCGTCGCTTCATGAAGTCTCGTTGGTGCTTTCACGAGGTCACAAGTGGTTCGGCCCGGTGAGTCGACTTCGAAAAACCAATACGTGCTATATACGAGGGCTCGAGCTCGAAAAGATCCGTCCTTCGGCTGTGAGATCCTTGTTGTTGTCTCTTCGTCATGTCGTCGCCGGTGAGAGAAACAAGAATAAAATGAATGCGGATAACTCGCCCAAGATACATGCGCATTTGCCTCGATGTAATCATATAGGAATTAGCGTGGATTGGCTTTATCTGAACTTTTGCTTGACAGCTTAATACGCTGTAAATGAATTGCCTTCTTCGTTTTATTTCTTCATTTTCTTTCTTATATCTATTTTCACTTTTTTCTCTTTGTTTATGTTTATTTCAGTAATAGTAAGTTTGTATTTGGCTCGGTGTACAATTACGCGAGGAATTAGTTTTGCGTGAAGTGGATCATCGTTTTATCTTGCTTAAACAATATAAATAGCTAAGCTGTTTGTTTATCTCTAAGTAATTGGCTTATTATAAATTTGAACGAAATTGTTGATGTCGTTTGATCGAAATGAATGTTTATCGATGACCGTATTTCGCAAGCAGCTCAGCTGCTAATAAAGAAAAACACGAGGAGGGAAAACGAATTATTATTTGATAAAAACTAGTCTCGAAGAAAATTAATTCTTCGTGCTTATAAAAGTTTTCTAATAATGCTTTAAAAATAATGCAATAAAAGAATATATTCGAGAATAATGTATCAAGTAGACATTTTTTCATAGTATTACGATTTCTGTACAATGGCATTTCAATGTTTATATAATATTCACCCGACTAACACTTGGCACATAAGCATATCATTGCGCCTATTTTGACGTAGTAGAAAATATTATAAGTTCGTGCTTTTACAATTACTCTTCGTGTTGTCTAATATATATTTTTTTTTTGTTTTCAAAAATCAATATTTCGCAACGTTTGCTTTCCTTACTTTAATTAAAATTAAACTTCGTGTTTAGAAATTTTTTCCAATAATTGCTTACAAACTCGATTTCAAGTTGTTCAAATTAAAAATTACGTAGTTCGCCAGATGCTAATAATTTTATTTCACTTGACAGCTTACAACCATCTGAAATAACAAAAAACTACGAACAGCGTAACACTTTCTGTTTATTTAACACGCATATATTTTTCAATATACCTTTTTGTGGATGATAAATTTGATTTGTGTAATATATTTTATACGAAAATATTTTTCCTTTAAAATCGTTATTGTATCTAATGTTATTTAATCTGTTGTATGAAATTGATAGTATCAGTGCTTTATGTTGTAAATTAAATATAAAACACATATAATAATCCACTGTTTTTCTTTTATTTTTATTCTACTCTTTTTGATTATTTCAGTGAATGAATATATGAATTGAAACGAAATGCAGAATTAGTAATTCTAATTTATTCGTTTCATCTCACTGTTGGTTATTTATCAAAACTTGTTTATTACCATATTTAACATTTAAATTAAATAGCTTAGATATTATTTAATATTATGGGGGATTTTTTTTCATATTTATTCTCTTATTATTATTAACTCATATTATTAACTCTTATTATTAACTCATAGTTCAGAATAAATAATTGTATTTCATAGAATTTTTTTCTAGTTTTTAATCAGATTTTGTTTAAAGATGTGTAACATACTTTGAACATAAAACTTTGTGTTTTAACCTTATAAAAGTAATTATTCACCAAAATTTTGAAAGTTAATTATTTTTAAATAATGCTTAATTTTTATTTAAAAAACGAAATTTTTAAATATTTTAGAAAATTCAAATTAAATTATTATCACACAAATTAATCACGACCAATTTATAAGCAACTTAATATATGAATATATATATATATATATATATATATATATATATATATATATATATGGAGGCTGTGTACGTGTGTGTTTCTGCATGAGCTTTATTCCGAATGAAAATTATTTGAGTACTTTTATACTTAATTAATAATTTTAAGTATTTTTAGTAAATTTTTAGTACAATAGAATATAATACGATTATGTATCAATAGTAAAGTATATATTTAAAAATTAAAAAATATTCCAACAATGTCTTTGGATTCTTTGGAACGTAAGTGAAAAGAACGATATATTATAATATCTATAAATTATTATTATAAATGTAATTAGTCAATTTGAAGAAATTACTATTTATAGAATTTATGACACTGTGCTATACTTTTTCTTACATTATTTTCAAGCATTATTTCTCAGTTGATTTTAATTTTAATAATATAATGCTAATAGTCTCTAATCATCAGTATACGAAGAGTTTATTTCCAATTACGAGTTCTAAATTTCACATATTATCTCATATTAACATGTTTTAATTAATAGCATTGATAATCTAAAATACCAAAATTTTAAAGAATATTTCAAAGAATACAAAAAATTTTGTGATAATAAAAATTCTATTTATAGTTTACGAAATATAGTAATCACATGCCAGTCAAGATGGATTATAATTATATATTAATTATTCAATGTGATAATTATATACCTATTCTTGTATAAACCTCACATTAGTGTGAATAATACTGGTCCATTAAACATTTTTTAACAAACTATACGATTTTCTTGTAATAAATAATATTGGAACATTACATGCTAATTACAATTCATTAACTCAAATAACATTTTATAAGAAAAGTCGTTAGTAATGTACCAGTTGACTTAACACATAACATTCTGAAAATATGTCTACATATAATAATTTCTAAAATTGTGAATAAAGAGCGGCACGATATTCAATACTAATCACGATAATATTAATGGTAATAATAACAGTAATAACAGTAATTGTGATAATAACGATAATACTGATAATAATGATGATAATAATAATAATAATAATAATAATAATAATAATAATAATAATAATAATAATAATAATAATAATAATAATAATAATAATAATAAACTGACAGCCAAGTAAGATATATAAATAATAAGATGCAATCTGACAAAAAATTTTAATCTAGAAAAACGAGTCGAATAGCTGAAAAAAACCATTATAACATATTCATAGTCCAGATAGTTTCATACGTAATAGCACACTATAATATAATCTTTAGCGCGATAAAACCGTATACAAAGTCCGTTACGCAATCCTTAGAATAAAATTTCATTAAAATTATACTGAAATATATCTTCTCTAATTATACAGATTTTTTAAATCATTAGTCTCGGGACAAGTAATTGATATTAATCGTATGCTGAGTATAAGCGGTTTTATGTTTTTGTCGAATAATAAAAGTTTCGCTTGCTGTATGAACGAATCCAAGAAACAACAATAAAAAGGCATGAAATTAGTAATTCGCAGCCCAAGCGAGCGAAAGTAAAAATAAAGAAAGATCATCGCCCATTACTTAAACGTCGAATCAAACTTCGCGGGAACATACTTTCTTTCAAATTAACGAAAGTCATGATTGTAAAAAAAGCCAATTTACATGAAAAACCAATGCAGGTGCGGGAGAAACGAGACAGTCCGAGGATAAGCAATGAAGCTGCACGTGCACGATCCTCGAGCCAGTCGAGCCAAGTTTCTTTTCAATCTTGCCTCCCCGGGCTGTTAATTTGGCAATGGACAGTGGATGACACGCCCTCGATGGAAGGTCGATGCTTTAACGCGTTTGGATAAAAATGATAAATGCCAGCGGGGACTCTGTGCTGTCTGCACCTGCGCGCGCATACGCGTGAGACCGCGGGGATCAGTGACCGGGAGTTTTTGGGCCAGAGCTCCGTGAGACCCCCGTCGGCAGCATTTGTATCGAGTGGTTTGATGACCTCGGCGACCCAAAGACTCGCTTTTCGTGCGCCGAGGTAAGTCGTTGCAGCTTATCCATCAGTTACAATTTATTTCGGAGCGCGTTTAATTGACAGCATCTGGCGGGAAAGCGTTAGATCGTATTAGTATTGGGTACGTTCACCTTTTTATTACTTTTGTTTTTATATCCTCGAGTACAGTATTGCTTTATCGATAAGCTTGATGATCGCTTGAGATACTAAGCTATAAAACCGTATTGAGGCTGATAAATTAATTTATCCTGCTATTTTGAACTGTTAAAAACTGATCGCCATGGTACTACCATACTGATTTTGGTTTCTGTTCGATATGTATCATAACTAAATTTTCATTTAAAAATTTCTGTTTTATTTAATATCTATTAAATAATATAAAAATATTCTTGTTGATCCCATTATCATGCTAATTACTTTAATTAATCCAACTGCAGTAAATAATAATAGATAATTTTACTACAATACGTAATCTCCTAATAGCCAAGTGTGTATAAAAATCAGGTCATATTAAACTTAATATGTATATAGATATATAGATTATACTTAAAGGTAGAAAATGGGTATTAAAAAAATTTCGTCATTCTGAAATAGTTCAAAATGTGTTTTATCAAATGTTAAATAAACTTGAGGAAGATGAAAAATTTTTTCAACATATTCGTAAAAGCTTGAAAAATTTATTATCTTATCGAGAACGAAAATTATCTTTACCTTAAATTTTGTCCGAAATGAAAGTAAACTTATCTAAGATTTATATTTCTAGTGAATGATTAAATATGCATAATATGTCATAACAGCACGTTATCTATTTTATTAATACATATAAAAAAATTTACTATTAAACGTAGCTATAATTACACATCCCATATTGGTAGTGTAGAAATGAAGTTACGACATGAAAAACTTAATTTAAGTTAAGAGAATAGCGTAGCAATAATAAACTTTAAAAAGATTAAAATTTACAATTTTTTATTTAATTTACTTCTAAAGTAAATTAATTATTTATATTTATATAAATAAATAAACAGAGCTGCATATAAATAGTTTATAATAGTAAGATTTATGATTGTACAACTATGTAGTCGTATCGAAGAAATTCATTGTGTATTTCTATGATCTTGTTATGTATTATCTATGTCAAAATATACTTTATGTATAAATGTAAAGAGGATTTATTTATAAAATTACATTTAAAATTTTTATCTAATAAGAGGTAACTTTCATATTATTCTTATGATATTTAATCATTTCTAATCATTTTACTTTTTAAAATACATTATAATGCTTATGTAATACCATATAAAATAGCTGATATCTTACATAACGACGAAAAACTTTTTTTTTGGTTTAGGTAACGAAAGTATTATGAACATAAATAAAGAAGAAAAAATAGAATTTGTTATAATAAAAATAAATACTCTCATTTATAAAATTATACGTCATATTTAATAGAATATTTTTGTATTGATTTAAGAAAGAAATTAATTGAAAAGAAAAATTTCCTATCAAAGGAATTAATCGTTCCGCTAATTAGTACGTTTTTAAACCATTTTTTAAATAAAATCAAAAGACCATTTAGCAATAGACTATTACAAAAACATACCAATTGAAATTTGTTAACCGTCTAACATTTAGATCTGTTATAGATAATAGGAGAAAAATCTTAAGAGCAGTCGTGATCGATCGATGTAAATGACGGCTGATCATTTCCAGAGATTGGGCATTGTTGATTGAGGATTTGGATTAATTTCGTCATTATAACATTAAAGTTAATTACCTAATATACTTTAAAAATTCTTTCCTGAATAAATATATATATATATATATATATATCATTTATCCTATAAGTAATATAATAGCAGTGGAAAATCAATAAACTTTTATTACATTCTATTTGCAATTGAGTATTTCACGATTAATTTAGTTTCATTATTAATTAATAATAGTTTGTTTTTAAATAAATTAATTAACATCATAATTAAGTATTGATTTAGAAAGATTTTGACTATGCATTTACTATATTCTCTTTACATTATTAGGCTTATAAATAATTTCAACTTGAACTTTTCTGATGGCTAATTAACTTTTAATAGGTTATTTAATACATTTATTTACATTTATTTATTCATTATTCACGATTTTACTTTATGGTAAAAAAATAACTTTGTTCTAGTACTAATAAATAAAATGTATTACTCCGGATTGAAATAGTAACACTTATAATTAGTGTTATAAAAGAATTATCCCTAGTTATTTCTTGGAAAATATATTTGTAGTTCAAAAATTAAGGTTTAGCAAAACATTAGTCGTTAAATAACAAGTTATAAATTTAAAATATACAATGAATACTCTTACAAAATGTATTAATATTATCATTAGCAAAGAATATCTGCTAATTAAAAGATATTATCAGTATATTATCAATTCACGTTTTATTGTATATATCTTCTTCGTAGTCGTTTTAGAAGCACACTACATTTGTTTTAAAAGTAAATATTTATAAGCTTTTAAATAACAATTCCATTATCTCAATAAAGATAATTCAAAGTATAAAATATTTATGGAGCAATATAATTTTTAATCAGTAGATACTTTTAACACGGCTAAGCTACATTTGAGAAAAATTGTTTCAAAGTATTTTATCAAAAGGAAAAAGTCAGCACCAAAGTAAAAATTCCGAGGATTTAAATTATTTAAATAATCCACATGATGCCATAACAAACATATATTGATATTTAAGAATCGAGATTCTGAAAGCCTCGAGACTTTATTATCAAATACTTCTGGACTGCTCAATATTTCGTCTCAATTAACCAGATTCTAACAAAAAGCCATTGATGAAGAGACAATGTGTGCTATTTTCCTCTTATATTTTTGTCCCCCATGAATACAATAACAAGGCGTATCAGAGATGGCTCTCATTTTCTTTAGTTCTCTCTCTCTCTTTCTCTCTCTCTTTCTCTCTCTCTCTCTCTCTCACTCTCTCTCTCTCTCTCTCTTGCACCCCCTCCTTTCTATCTATCTGTCTATCTATCATGCCCTTTCATTTTTTTCGAATCGTAGTGCTCGCCTACATCAAACGTTAGCAATTTTGCTAGCCACGATCTTGTTATCGACTTACAGCGACACTCGCTATTAATAAAAATCGCTGAATTTAACAAACACGGGCCGTTGCATTGGTGCAAACTGTACATGCGAGAATGTAGAGATGAGGAAAGGTGGGAGAAAATGTAATTCGCTTGAATTTATTCGGACGGCCGGTTATATCTTGGTTAGACGCTGTTCTTACGTTCACTGAGGAAGAATTCTAACGTTCGATCTGAATATTTCAAGTGACGTCTGTTTTTTTTTCTTTTTGTTTTTTGGAACATCAATTGAAATGTACAACTGTCGATTCTAATCGTTTGTACACTGCGGATAGTGTTTTAAGCGAGTGCGAGTGCTGAGACTACTCTCTCATATGGATGACTTCATCGAGTATTTAAATTTGACTTAGATACCGCGTTGGTTGAGCAAATTGATTGATCCTCTTGAAACTTAAAGAAAAAATATGTTTTAATACGAGAAATGAAAGTTCTCGTTTGTTTAAAAGGCTAAGGCGTATATTAAATTTAAAGTTTATCTCTATTATTTTATTCAAGTAATTTAAAAGAAAACTAAATATGTGTATGCATATATATATATATATATTTACTTGCAAGCAAATATAATTTGCTATAATAAATATAATATAATATACAGAAGAAAAAAATCTGTTAATTAAAATTAAATTGCTTTTAAACGAATGTTTGCATTTTTATATGTTTTTTCGTTTAAAAATAAAGCCTATTTTCAACGACTACTTTAAAAGTAATATTTAAATCTTAGATTACTCAATAAAATATGCCATTAAAAGTCAGAGCTTTTAATTCTATTTTTTTCATAAAATAATGAGAGGGAGAGTTTATCTATTCGAATGTACGTGCGTTCTGTATATATAAAATCAACTTTGTGGTTACTTCTGAATTACGCAAACAATAGAAAAATAAATTAAAATTATCAAGCAAAACTGGTTTTTTAATATTCAACTACTAAAAGCATTTACTTCAATCCAAGAAGCAAACAAAAATACATAAACCAACGTTACATTTTTAGTAATTATATGGGAAACGTTTAACCGATTACAAATTTCAAGTTAAAATTCAAGAAAAAAATGCGACGTGCAAAATATGCATAAATGTATATTAAAAATGACTAAGTATTACTCGTAATGTTATATGTTTCTTAAATCAAATTAATCGTGAGAAATACGTTCTAAAGAAGGATGAAAAAAGGACGACGGTATAATTGTAAATGAATATGCATAATCGACACTAATGGTAAATTAATGCTAATTAATGCTAGTTTTAATCATAATGTAATTTGTATTGATCAAAAAGATGAAGAGTCAATATTCTAATATATATATATATATATATATATATATATATATAAATGTTTCAATTATTTATCAAAATCCAAAATATAATATGTATTTACGTATCGAAACAATGGTGATAAATATTGCCCATCACTATCTTTTTAATACTAATTGCAAGACGTTGATGTAATACAAGAGTAATGTCTTAGCTTTGTTACTTGAAGAAAAACCGATGTAAAAAGAAAATCGGGAGAGAGTAGCTTTATTACTATGGCAATTCTCAGGAGACAGGTTATGCACGAGGATGGAGTACAATTACGGAAGGCCATGGAGAAAAAGGGAAAACGAGGAAAAGCATGGAAAAAGTGCGGATAAATAAATCAAGGTACTCTATGGGAATGTAGAAACAAAAGTTCGAGTGCTTAGTGCAACAGTCAATAGATGGTAGGTCGCACTCGCGATTTCTCAACGGGTACAAGTAAATCTTCGATGCAAGAGGAACAAAAGTGAAAAATACGAGAAGTGTCAGTGGGAGAAAGAGGATCGAGGAGAGCGCGAAAAGTGACGGAGAGAGAAAGCTAGATTGATAGTGGGAGGGCTGACGAGGGGGGAGAAGTGGGGAGAGAGACAGAAAGAGAGAGAGAGAGAGAGAGAGAGAGAGTAGGAATGAAAAGTATCTGCACTATACAGCGTATCGGCATTCTAATCGGCCCCTAAGCCACAACCGCGCACTCACCGACTGATAAACGAGCTCGTGCCTCCTCTCTCTCTCTCTCTCTCTCTCTCTCTCTCTCGCTCTCTCTCTGTCATTCCCTCTCTACCTCTGCCTCTGCCTCTTTCTCGTTATTCCAAAAGCGGAACACGAACGGCCTTGCCGAGGAGAGCCGACCACCGGTGGCTACCACGCCCTGCCCTGGCATTCTCCTTTCGGAGCGCATTGACGCAGGATTTCGGAGTTTGACATCCCAATGTTAAAGGCAAGCGTCTGGCCATCGACGTGATTTATGCCCGCCGTTATCTTCTGCTTTTTCCTCCTTCAAATAAACGTCATTTAAGTATAAAGAGTATTTCTGAGGGGCCATAACTTATAGAAGGAAATTAATTGTCGATGATTATTGAATGAGTGTTTTCGATCATCCCAAGTGATTCAGACTATTTCTGTAAAACTTGCCCTGAAATGCAAGCGTAAGTTTTTCGTCAAAGTGACTCGAAGTTAATTAAATTAAAACAATTTCAATCGCTAGTCCTGCATAGAACAAGTCCTTTAACCTGTCCGCAAACAGTGGAATTTATCAAAAATGCCAAACAGAATTTCACATCTTCCTTAAATTAGGCGGCAGGCATCTACATTTACTGTGATGCTCAATTAAATGCAGCAATCTAAAGCTCAATAATATAGATCTGCAATTATTATCACTTTACGAAGATCCCTCGTATTAATATAGAGTAGCATAGAAAGTCTAAAAATATGAATGAAAAACATTCGCATAAGAAAAGAAATGAGTATGACATAAGAGTGTTAAGGTTGCTTTATACAACTAAGAAGGAAAGTGCTAAAAAAGTGAGAGGAAAAGGTGGAGGATTCGAAGGAAAAACGGAAAAAGAGAAAAGAGCGCGGATCCCCCTGAACATGCGCCAATGCGTACGCACACGTGCGAGTACGCGCACGTGACTTGCTGGTGAATATGGGATCTTTGCCAAGTTCTCCGACAGCCTCTCTCTTTCTCTCTTAATCCCCCTCCCCTGCTGCCCTCGCCCCGCGAGAACTCGCGCCAACACACGCACGCACGCATACGTACTCTCGCTCTCTATCTATCTATCTATCTGGTTATCTCCGTCTCGATTCCTCTTGCGTCGCGGGCGACTTGACGAAATAGAAACTAAATATAAAACGATGCGAAGTCTCAGTTACGCTATACGAGTTTCTTTCACCTGCTTAGATTCTCGCACGGATATACGCAAATATAATATCACAATACCTATTTATTTTACCGTATCGACCTTTATCAAATACATTTTAAAATCTTAAATTAATGCAAAACTTGTACGTGAGATGTCAATTTTATTCCGAAAATTTGTTTCGCTCGATAGCCAGTTGCGTAAGTAAAATTTTTCCAACAATTAATATATTTTGTAATGGTAAAAATTGTAAGTGTTTATAAATATTTGTAAAGTACTTGTAAACTTCTAACAAAAGAAACAAAAAAGTAAGATTATATATTTGTCAATAAAATTATGAAAATGAAAATGTTTCCGAGAAGCTTAAATATGCCATGAATAATATTGAGAATCTTTTAATAAATTATTTGTATTGTAAGATACGAAATATTCAGCTATAAATGTGTTACCAGTAGATAAAGTTAGAGCGAGTAAGAATATTTGACTATCTTTTAATATTGGCTTAGTTAAATTTAAAAATGATTTATAAAGATATTTTTGTTTATTTTTGAGATTTTAACCATGATAATTTCAATTTAAAAAATAGTAATAATTAATTTTCGTAGCAAATATTTAGTAATAAATTTGACAATTTTTTTTTACTTTTTTTTCTACCAATTAATGTATATATATATATATATATATATATATATACATATATGATATGATATTCTCTAGTTCTTTGTATTATTAATGGATATTATATGGTGTCGTTTTACAATTCAATTTAATTTCGAATTTTGCTCCAATTAAAAATATTACTATATTCTTTACTCCTTTTTTCATGTAACAATATATTTCTACTTTATAGCAACACTTGTTTAAATAGTATAAACGAGGATTTAAGTAAGAACAGTTTGGAGGTACCGAAATCATCGACGGTTCGTTTTTAACGTAAGTTCGAGTAAGTTTTTTTTGTTGCTGAATTTACATTTTTATACCTTTCGCATTACAGATATTATCAAATAAAGAGCTAAAGAAAAATCTTATCAAGAATAATAGTAAATCGCCTTAAAAAAAAAAAAAAAAATTTAATTCATAAAGGCCTTGAGGCTAAATGTTTTCATTCGAAAAAATTTTTTATGTAAGTTTAACTTTGCACATCTCATAATTGTATTATATATATCAAAATATCAATACAGGCTTTTTAATAATTAGTTTATATTTGAACACGTAATTAAATATATTCCAAAAAGAACAGTGGATGTTCTCTTTATACGCTCAACCATCAGTTAATGTAGATAAAAAATTTTAAGTTTTATTTAAACATGTGCCATAATTAAGACTTGACGAATCAGCAAACAATATCATGTAAACCTGTATAAAAAGTATAAATACATGTAATTTAAAGAATGAGCAGTAATAAGTGATTCGGGCTATGTATTATTTATAAATAACTATGCCTATTCATTAGCTTGGATCGATTTATAAATCGTCTTTAATGATAGACTGAGCATTGAAAGTGTGAAATTTGAAAGGAGCAGGATAATTAATCGCTCAATAATAATAATCTAGTATTGATATCTTAGTATAATATACAGTTGCAAACAATTGTTTCACGTATTCTCGATTGTATTTGTCATTGTTCAAGTATTGATTGCATAACACAACTTTAACGGATAGGCTTGGAAGTAAAAAGTTCCAAATACATATGTTTAATAATCATGTGCAGAGACATTTACAAATATACAGAGACAAATGTTGAAATAAATCTCGAATACCTTTCTATTAAATTTACATTAAGATTTTTATGTACTACATTCAAAAGAAGTCATTTTCGAACTTATTTAAATGCCTTCTATTTGGATATAAAAAAAGATCAGTTAATCAAAGAAATAAAAGCTGGCACGCGAAAAATCCTATTTCATTACAATATCTAACAGCACATCTGTTACGCATTGAATGTAAAAAATTTAGTTTGGCCAAGGTAGACCGATCGATGACATATTCTCTCTTTGCGGGAGCTTCTCTATCTCCCATTGTATTTCACTTACAAGTTTTATTAAAACAAATCCAGATTACATTGACACATTATGACTTTTATATTAGCAAACGAGCAAGAAGAAATCATTATAGTAGTATTTATTCAGACATCGGGAATCTATCGTACATACATTCATTTTATATATGGCAGAGTAAAAATGAATTTGTCTCTCGATTTTTAATATGATACGAGTTACTTTCGACGCACTCCTGTCCTGAATAAATTTCAAATTCAACACCGAATTTATGTTACTCCGTATGAAAACTGTAATATACTTTTACAAATCGAAATATCTGATTACGGATACACGAGAGTACGATTTCTTCTCACTTATACGAAAAAAAAGTATTCAAAAATATTATAATATACATTGCCAAGATGAATAATATTGGAAATGAAATACTTTTATTTAAGAATATATACGGTATTAAATATAAAAAAAAGGCTCAATCTTTTTTAAATTTATTGACATATTGAATGGTTAATAGTCATAAACACTCGTAAAGAAAAATTTGAAAAATTACTCTTTACTGAAAAAGAAAGTTATGATTAATTTTCATATTCACGCGGATCATGAAAAAACTAATAATACCACCAATAATTAAATCATTACGTCGATCATAAACACACGATAAAGAAAATAAAATGTGGGATAATTAGAATATTCTAATATGTAGACTTTATTAAAAATTTCCAAAAATCAGCTTTGTTTATATACGAAAGAACTGTTAAACATCACCAAGTTTAATGTTAAATTATATTAATGCAATACAAACTAGTTTTTGATTGCAATAATAAATTATAATTTTTATTTATTCATAGACAAATGAGTTTAAGCAAATAAAATTCAAACTTATTTTCAAACTTATGTAATCATATTAAATTACAAATAGAATCGATTTTACTGTAACCTCTACGTACAAAAATAATTATGAACGGTAAAATATATATAAAATTGTTGGTAATAAGGCTTGAAGAATTCAAATCATGTAAATTTAAATAACCAATAATTATTGTATATTATTTGTAAATTATTTGTTTTTTTTTATTGTCATTGTAATAAAATTATCAATTAAATTATCAATAAAATTATTCTTTAGTGGGCTAGAAAAATGATATTATTATATTTTTTAAGAAAATAACATTTTTAGTAATATCTTGATTAATAATTACGATAATAATAAAAAATAACTTGTTTATTAAAATAAATGAGTTTTTATAATTTTAAAAGAATATTTTTCTACCCAACGTTTAACTATCGACAGCTGATTTTGAGTGTAATTAATAAGTTCAATTTAGTTTCTCAGTTTTTTTTCTAGATGTTACCATTATTATTTTATATCGATATAATTCACTTATTATCGTATATATTATAAACAATCATGAAAGAACGCTCTATACTAAACAAGAATACTAGTAATAAATGTATAATATATGTATATAAATAAAATTGAAGAAATAAATTATATTGTTTTAACCACAAATAATATATTTTGCAGATATTTCGAAAATAAATGCATAACCTCATTAATTAATATTGAAAAAATAAAAACAAAAAGTTCTAAAAAAAGAAAAAGCATACCTCATTGAAAAAAAAACTTATTTGAAATTTTACTGTTATGAAGGATTTTAAAAGTATACACATATGTACATACTATGTATACATATATATATATATATATATGTATATATATATATATATTATGTGTATACTTTTAAAATCCTTCATAACAGTAAAATTTCAAATAAGTTTTTTTTTCAATGAGGTATGCTTTCATACATACTTTATAGTGTACATAGAAATATATAAAAATTATTTATTATATACATTAATGTATTACGTCATATTATTGAAACGAAAAGGAGTATTGATTGATAAAGCAAAATGAAACTAAAAATAAAAAATAATGTAACTTCACGTTCTTTGTAGATTGAAAATAGCTTTTTTACGTATGTATTTACTAAATGAATTTTCGACCAATACATCATTGATAATATTAAAATTAAGAGATTACATGTTTATTTTGAATATATTAGTTTTATTTCTAGTTTGTTGAAATTGATAATAAAAAATTTACAATTTAGTATTTCTTTTATTTAAAACGAAAACGTTTTACTACTTCGTAATAATTTTAATGGATTATATTTAATAGACAAGTTTCATTTACATAATTATAATTTTATTACATTATTAAATAAAATAATATATTTAAAATGTAAAACTAATTTTAATAATTTTCTTAAATATTAATGCTTAAATGGCTACCGTAATGATAAATTTTTAAAATATTCGTAGCTCATTAGGACGGACATTAGTAAGAATTTGTAAAATAAAAAAATACTGTACGTGGTTGAAGTACCCAATTTATGATTTGACGAATGACTTCATCAAACCTATATGTCATGAATGATATAAGATCGGGCGCTAATGTAGTGATACCTAATTCCGCAAATAATGACGGGCGTGATACGCAAATTTTTGTCGAAAAGAATATGCAAAATCACTAGTAGCTTAAATGGAACAGTACCTATAGCAAAAACAGAAGTTTTTCTATAGCTTCTACATTCCGTTTCCTGTTAAATAAATTACTTAAAAAATTATCTCTACAATTTACAATGTTTTGTTGTCTTTTCTTCTCTTTCGCATATATATATATATATATATATATATATATATATATTTCATAGTTTCGTACAAGTTTCATACACTGAATGTGGATATGAAGAAATTCTTTATCAAATTTATTTATCTAAATCAATTAAATTACTAATTAAATAAAATAAATGTAAGTAAATTTTATAGTCAAGTACAATATCTAATTATAGTACCTGTACTAAACAATGGTAATGTAATATTTGATACAGAAATACCTCCTTATATGACAAACATGCTAAAACTTCAGTAATCAAGGAATTTTACAAGATTAGAAATACGTTAAAAACAAAAAATCTTTGATGTATTATGTTTTTAAACGCATTTAACGGCATTATTATTCTTAGTACTTTGTGTTTAACAAGGCTTTATTTATTTGGTGAGCGGATGGCGACTACGATGTAACATGGCCCGAATGAGTGCCAGGATTTCACTTCAGGGTAAAACGTCGCGTCAGTGCTCGGAATTATGGAAGGAGCCTAGACGAGGGCTCGTTATACAAAACGAAAACAAAAAGAGGGGAAGGGGCGGAAGTCCTCATCTGAATATTCATGAGGTTGATCCGGCGGCACCCAAACAAGTGCAACTCCCACCTGGAGAAGAAGGAATACCCTAGGACGACCACGCGCCCGCAGTGCAACTGCCAGAGCAAGAGTGAGAGATCCGAGAAGCAGAAAGGGAGTGAGATAGGTAGATGAATAGATAGATATATAGAAGATAGATAGATAGAGAGAAAGAGAGAGAGAGAGAGAGAGAGAGAGAGCGAGAGAGTGCGCAAATGGATTCCCTCTCCCACATTGCGGGAAGGTCTCTGAGGTCCTTGACCCAGATTAACTCTCGTGCTCTCGCACACACTGGTCTTGCTTCTTCCCTCTCCACGCCACTTCTTTCGCCGTTCTCGGCATCCGGGCATAATGGGAACTTCTTGTTTCCTTTATGCATCCTCTGTCAGGACTTTTATTTCCCTTTCTTTCTTCAACTGGGGACTCAGGCTTTACCTTTTTGCAGCTTGAGAAGGTCCGGTGGTGTGATTGAATTGCGACAGAAGATCGGAATCATACGATGCTTGACAAAACGACTTTCCCCTTTGACTTTCGACCACTACTTATTCGGAAATATTTGGATGACAATGCCCAGTGATTTATTTGATTTTTATTGTTGTTATGTTAAGCTACCGATAACACCGACGTGAAGCTAAATAAAAACTTTTGTATTATTCTGAATAATAATATTTTCTAAAGAAAGATAAACTATGGTATATGAATTATTATGCAGCTGGTTAATTTTAAAGATTTTGAAAATTTAGATATGCGCTTTGCAATTTATCAGTATGTGCTTTATCATATATTTTAATATATATTTTAATGAATAGGTGCAATCAATATTTATAGAATTATATATTGTAAACAACATTTATTGCTGCTTAATGGATAATACATATACAAAGTCACATCTTAACGAAGAATTGCCTATATATTATTAGTTAATAAGCAATTTGTTATGTTAAGTTGTAAATTACGATGACGACATTTATTGGAGGTCAATAATTTGCTTCTTAATAAATAAATTATATATAATGAACGATATAAGATATATATAATTGATTGTACAAAATAAACTAGTAAAGGAAAATGAATAATTTAATCAATAATTTTATCTGATTTTGTAATATTTACTCAATATCTGAGACTTATTTGCAGATAAAATCGTTTCTAATTCAAATAGATACTCTATTTAATGCTACATGATAATATTTCAAAAAAATTTTGTTAGATTTATAATCAATGCAACAATCCACATACCTTTTGTTTTTATTATACATAAAAATGTAAATAGCAAGAACATTAAATTTTTCTTCCTATGTTTACGAATGTGTGAGTGAAAAACACATTATTATTGATGTATGTATATAGACAAATCGTTATCTTTTATCTGATCACAATGACAATACCATTGAGAACTTATCGAGTTTTTTTCAAATTTTCGAAATACCTCATTATATACTAGGCATTAGTTACCCTTGAATATGTTCAATACTACGAAACATCAATCAGTGCGAAAGTTAAGAAATGACAATATTATTTTGATAAAAATCATTGATGACAGTGATTGTCATAGTTATCAAACTATAATTCATTTATTACATTTTTTTGTTATAAAATTTTATGCAATGTTACTTCTATTTCGTTACTGAGATGAAATATTACTTCACATATTGTTCAGTTCAATTTTACAGTTTAATTTACAATATACATCATTTAATTATTTGATCATTTTATGTATATATATTCATTTATATACATTGATATTCTTGAAAATTACTAATTGTATATCTGAAAATAAATCTCTTTCAATAGACAAAAAAATTATTTTTCTACGTGATATTCGATTTTCAAAACTTTTATGGATTGTAATGTAAAACTCTTAACTATGGTGACATGCATTTACGAATTTAATTTGTAATATTAAAATAAATGAAAAGCTACTTTGACGTATAGTGTATTCAAGATATGATTTATTAACTATAAAGAAATGTTGAGTCTACTCTATCTTAATTCTGGTGACTTAATAATTGAGTAATTACACCAAGTACACATAGTCTCTGTTCTTAATAGTACGGTATGAATAATTTTTACACCGATAAAAATATCGTCAAACTACTTACAATATCTAAAATTTATAAATTTAAGGCATAGTATCGGGAACAATTTCTTTTATTTCAAATTAAAAATTGTCAAAGATAATATTAACTTTAGCTTTTAATTTTTTGAAGCTTTCGAAATTAGATAAGCAGCTTCTGCTTAGATGATCATAAAACTTAGGTGTTTGCTCCTTAAACAATAAGTCTTTGAATTATTGAAACATTTATTGCACGTGATATTAAATTACCTGCGATAGTAAATATTACATATGATAATGAATTGTAATTTTTATTATAATGTTAATTTGTTTATATTCTCGTTAGCGAGTCAATAATATAAATTGAATGAGGCATTTGATTCTTATCATAGCGTTGCCAAACTATCGTCGAGATTAATATTAATATTGATTGTAATAATGTGTTTCTATCTTATATTAATTTGAATAAACAAACGTTTGTAAAACACTATGTATTACATCAGTTACCAGAACAACAGCCTGTCAATTGTAGTAATCAATTTTTAAAAAATCATTTACATTAAGATAACTACAAAGGGCAAATAGACTTTTTACGCAAAAACTAGAAAAAAGCAATTTAGTTGCATATAGATTTACGGGTGAATTTATATCACACTTATAGTGTGTAGTAGTAGCGCACGTACATAGTAAAGAAACAGCTCAGAAAAGCATACTCGATATACCATCGAACATACCACGATACTCAAAAATCATTTGAAATCATGCAATGTAAAATCATGTTCAGAATTTGCATGCGATCGATTATCGCAATATAGAGTAAACATTGCCAACACCTTACTGAATCTAGACGCCAACCACCAGTCGACATTCGAATAATCCCCTAGACTCACGTGCGCGCGATCTTCGTCATCCGAGCCACATTTAAATGTACCATATAATGAAAAATAATCGACAAAGTTTCCTCATGATCCCATGTGGCGAAGCAAATAATGCTAAACAAAAAGTAAAAACGACTATCATACAAATTCATGTGCACATTATTCGTGACAGAGGGAAAACGTGCGATAAACATTTGCGAGTGTCCGTGTATATTTGCCACGATCCGACGGAAATAAGCAGATGTAAGGCCTTGTGAGCACCTGTATTTTACAAGTAAGCGCGATAAAAAAAAAAAAAAAAAAAAAAAAAAAAAAAAAAAAAGAATAACAAAAATCCTCGATAATCACGAAGCGTAATAGAAAATTGACAACGCTACTCTTTATAGTTCACATGTAACTTTTTTTTCTTTTAGTCTTCTGTAAATTGAAAGCCTTGAATTAAGGTATTTAAAAAATAAATGGCGAACGAATCCTTCTCTCAACATAATTACTCATAGTTAGTGCTTTGTCGAAATTGCAATATAAAATAATATTACGTACAGTTATACATAAAATGTGTTTTTTGAAAGTTATTCGTTACTCTTAAATTACTTATACGCAGCTATACTCGTAAAACTAATTGCTTCTTGTTGTTTTTTATATTACTCGGACAGCTTCGATACCCCGAAGTAATGAGAAGGAGGTATCCTCGTGTCATTTACATCCGTTTTATGCATCAACAAACTTATCAAAAATTGTACTTGGGATATAAATGAAAGTTAAAAAAAAAAATCTCACATGATATTTGATTTTTATTTGCTATTAAATAATAAAACAAGTATCTAGTATCGTTTGTTGAATTACTTTCTCCTAAACTCAAGTCTATTCGTTAATAGTTTTCTTTCGTCTTTATACCATCGAAAAATCCGTACTTCTAACTCGGAAATTGTATAAGCCGAACTAAAAAATTTCTCAATTAGCCAAATCTCTGTCATTGTACCGAATATTATTAAAGAAATTTCTTATACTTATTTTATTGTACTCTGTTATTCGCTTAACCTATTTATATTCTCTCTCTCTCTCTCTCTTTCTCTCTCTCTCTGTCGCTGGTACGCATAACTACACGCGGGCGCAAACGCTCTTCTTTTCTTCATAAATGTAAAACAGTAAAGAACCCAAGAAATGAAAAGAAGGCGAATAAAAATAAAATGAGTGAGGGACGCAAACAGGTTTACCCTGTACTACTACAACACAGCCTCGGCCCCTTGCATTCGTCGGTGAACATCTCCTTATCCCAACAGGAGCCGGTGTAGGATAAATTTTTCTTGAATTCCCCCGTCTTTTATCGACTCTTGTTCATTCGTGAATTCCCTCCCCTCTTCCTTCGGCTAACCAACCGTCAACGCACGTCATGATCAAAGCATCGTGTATATGTGCGTTCGTGCGTGCATGTGTGTGTGTGTGTGTGTGACTTGTTGACGTAGCGGCGAGGATTTTGATGGCGCGGTTAACCCGAAATTATACTTTTTTCAAGCACGGTGCAAGAATATATTCGTGCTTTGAATCGAACTTCTTTTTCAGTTATTATATAGATCTTGATTCTAATTGCTATTCCAGGAATTTTATGTTTAATAATCTTATAATTACTCATGACATTTTTTGTAAACAAAACAAAACCTATGAGGATAATTATCTAGATTACTCAATTTTGAAAAACAAAGAACCGGTTTATTTAAAAAACTTACATTTGGAACAACTATCGATAAATTGAAAGGTTTTTAATTGGTAATTCAATTTGATTGGCAAACTTGATAAATATACTTTTGTTTAAAATTATGTAAAGATATTACAGAAAATAAGAATCATTATGACGATTAAACGAATGTGAAAGTAAAGAAATTGAAAGGCACATGGAATTATTTTTTTAATTCTTCATAAAACTTTATTATTTTTGTTTTGTAGACAGAAGAATTTTCAAACCTTTAAACTGTAATCAATTAATTTAAGAAAATAAGGAGACGCTTAGTTATGAAAAAAAAACTTATATTGGAAAGAAAAATTGTAATCAAATTTCTTTCATTAAAAAAATGTAAAATAAACAAAGATTATTGTATCAAAATATAAAATTATGTAGATCAAATGTATTTAATCTTATAGTGATATATAAACAGAAATATTAGTATTATATAAAAGATTTTTGATTTTTCAAATTTTATAATCAGTATTAAAAAGATTATTAATTAATGTATGATAACATGTTTATACATATTCAATTTTTAATCTGTGATTTTCTAAACTAAATTATTTATAGATAGGATTACTGATTATGTCAAATAAATCATCATTACTCAATTTATTTGAATTTTAAATCTACATCAATTTAGACTAAAAGAGAAATATCAGTAAGAAAGTAAGGCAAATGGCATGTCATAACATCACCTCTTTATTACACAAAATTAGCAATTTATTGTACTCGCGTCATAAAATACACTTAAGCATCTCTTATAAATCATGCGCGCAACATCGCATGGTTTGATTAAATATATATGTATTAGGAAGTATCACAGACCGCAATGAATGCATTTTATGCAGCAGCTAATAAAAGTAAAGGCCAAATTTCAACAATTCCAATACGAAATTTGCAGTTTATTTCATATAAAACTATCAGATAAATTCGTAATTAGGATTTAAGATTTTAAATTGATATTGAATTGCCGCGGCCCGTGTTTAGTTTGAGAAGTGAATTGTCAGTGTAAAATAATTGTGTAAATTTATTCAGAAAATGATGTAATTATAATTATTATATAAATAAAATATATGTCTCAAAGGTGTCTTTAATTCAATTTATGATTAATTTATTTAAAAGTACTAAATATGATATATATACGGATATACATAAGTTCTTAATTACTATTATTCGAAAATAAAATTTTTTTAATATTGACTGAGAATTTTTTGTTTTAAGAAATTGTTAAATTGAATCCTTCATTGGGTTATATTTTTAAAAAATTTAATCGCTTCAATATATTTATTTTGTTTAAACAATTTATTTAATTCAAATTCATCTTTTACAAATAAATTAATTATATAACCCAATATAACTTGTGTAACAGTTGGTCAAGAATCGGTAATAAAAATATTTTATAAGAAAAAACATCGAGAATGCTGTTCAAATTAGTGCAATACAGTAGGAATTCGATGAGAAATCATAAAAACATTTGTCATTTACGTCAAACGATGAAATAACATTAAAAACGATATTCATTTGAAATCCATATCTATTGTCAATATGGTTAAGTAAAAATTTTTAATTCTGATACTTATGAGACATAATCACCTTTTTTAATTTAAAAAAACAAATAATTATTTTAACAATCGCTTTAATGATCACTCCAGAATTTGAATGCGAGATAATACTATGTCTACGATCATAAAACTATATCATCAACTATTACATTGATTACCTCACCACGAACATTGTAAAGTGGATATCAATTATAAGGAAATATTCAACTAAGCTTGCTCATGTATTATCCATTCCATTCCATAGGACTCCTACAACGAAGTTAACTAAGGAAATACTAATGAATACTGTTAGATACTGTACCAACACGTGTAAATCACAATCATCGAATTTTAATCGGACCATCAAAATTGTTTACCAAAGTGCTTATTCATATAATACTCAATCTAACATAAATTATTCGTGTATTGATACGTTCGATTTGAATTTTACACACACGCATATAATATCCATACAATACGCGAATATGTGTTGAATTTTGTTGAAAATTAGTAATATTAAAGATTATCATTTAAAATAATGAAAAAGATATATAATTCCAAACGAAATTATTATTAAAAGCGAGACGTAGATTTTTTATATGTAAGACAGAGCGGAACTTGATCCCTGGAAAGAAAACCTGCCAGAAACTTGTTGAGGTTTTCCAAGGTGAATCCCCGAGTAAATAAGGAAGGATTCGATTAAACTCGATCATCATAAACAAAAGAGATAAGTATCTGGGCCCCGACGACGGACTCTCTTCCGCCAAGTGGTTTCACCAAGCTCATGGGTCTCCATATATATCCGAGAGATGGCAGAGCAGTTATGGCGCGCCTTGCGTGTAAATCCCCGGGAGTGCCAATTTTGGAAGTGGTCCCAAGGGCCAGGGCGTCGATCGGTCTTATAAACCCTGCCGGTAAAAGGCCGCGCAGCCATGTCCTCGGGCTTAAGGATACACGGCGTCGCATAATTCCCACAGTGCATTAACCAGCCGTACGGTCTTGACCCTTGATTCGCAATTGTTTTAACTCGCAGCAATGAGGCTCTTATGTGTCTCCTTCTTCAGTCCCTTTATAAGCGCACATGGAAATGCCGATGTGAAGTGCACACAAGGTTATTACCGAACAGCGTCAGTGACAAATAAACAAGGTAGGAAGGAGATGGTAAGGACGAGACGTCGCTCGTTTGTATGCGTAGTTACGAATCGCCTTTAATTCGTTGTTTTCATTCTGCATAATTGCATTGCTTTCTCATTTTTCTCTCATAGCCACGCGAAGATTAACAATGTGATAATAGCGCCATAACCTTATAAGACAAATTAATTGAGCGGGTCCGACATTGGCGTACAGCAACTTTCGAATGATTGATCCTTATGAGACCGAAATTTGTAATTATTATAATCACGTGGCTGCTCGTCTATCAGAAATTAGCTTTTGTTAATTCGATTAAGCGTTAATCGTGACATTTAGAAACTTGATTCACACATAATAAACAATATTAGGTAGAGATGTTATAATTACAAACTATATTTAAAAAGTCATTTGCCCTAATAATATTAGCGCAATTTCATATTCATGAGCTCGAAATGAATCTTTATTTATAGCAAGTTTCACATAATTACTTATTATAAAGTCGATTTTATGATCCGTTATGTTTTTGGTAGTCGATTTTCTTTACTTGCTAGAACGTAGCGTAACATATATATATATATATATATATATATATATATATATAAATATATCAATAATTATATAAAAATAATCGTTATTTACTTATTACTTCATCAGTAGGAACAATAATGAATAAGCATCAAATTTAAAGCATCAAAAAATTGTTAAATTAAGAGATTTTACTTAGCCTTAACAAAAGCTTAAACAATAAACAAAAAGAACTCGAGTTTGTACGATACCACAGATATATTTAGCGACCGCGAATATTTAGTAATTTAATTGAATCTTGAATGTGAGGTTATGAAGTAACATTTTTATTATTGTTAGTATTATTATTCTTTTAATATCTGAAATTTTACGGCAGCTGTACGTCTAATAAGGAATTTGATTAAACAAGTCTAACTTATTATAACTTTAACAATAATATTTTAATAATAATAATAAATTATTATAATTAAAAATCGTTTCTACTATAGTTTATGATAGATTAATTTATATATTCGATATAAATAACGAATAAATCATTGTAAACAATTTTCTGTTTTCATTAGCTCGAGCAAAAGATTTTTTAATACTATGAAAACTGTCTTTGCCCGATGCATACACTACAAATCAGGATTACATATCAGATTTCGCCACTGCATTATTTAAACGTTCGGTAAGTAAACAGAAAAAATACCGAAAACCGTATCGTGTCGAGTGCACGCACATGCACATGTTTGTCCATCCACGCATGTACATATAGTTGTATATAGTGAAAAGAAAAGCAAGCGCATACTGCTAAAAGATTCTGAAATAACGTGGCCATTGACAAAAAACGAAAACAAGAGGAATGAAAAAAAGAAACAAGCAAGGAAAAAGAAGTTGCATGTGCTCCCAAGTCCGCGAGTTTGATCGTACGATTGCAGCGGTAAAAATATCAAAGCGATTCTACATGGACGGAGAAGAAAAAGAGCGAGGATGAAAGGAAGAGAGAGAGAGAGAGAGAGAGAGAGAAAGATAGGCTGAAAAATACAACAAAAAACGGTGAAAATACGAGGAAGAAGCCACATGAAGCGTACGGTAAAAGTAGCGAGATTGGCGAGAGTAGGTGCACCGCCATTACCACCGACGAAATAATAATAAAAGCAGCAGAAATAATGGGCCCCGGTAAAAATGCCTCCTCGCTATCTCGCACATTCACACTTTGCATGTGCACGCCGCTCGGCGATCAATTAACCCGGATCTAAGAACTCGTTCCTCAGGTGCAGAATCGCGGCCGAGCGCCGGGATCGCGCACTTAGGTTGCTAAACACTGGCCGCTGCCGCCGCCGTCGCTCACGTTGCGCTCGACCAAACTTTGGAAAATTCCCCGGCGTCGGTAGGTAGGCGCCGACACCCTCGGTTTATCGCGGGAAAGGATTATTGTGGTGCGAGGGCGGCGGGGGCAGTGGACCAGGAGAGAGAAAATATGCAAGACTGTCGTTGTCGATTGGTGATACGGGACTGCCGTATGGGGCAGATTCGTTTGCATTGGCTAGCCTTGGCGTACTTTAAATAATTAAAAGCTACTTCGAGCGAGTATTTCGCAGCCGCTCTTTTTGAAGGATCAAGGAGAAAATTTATCGAGATTCCGCATCGAAATTCGTCACGCCTAGCTATATTTTCTTCGAACGTAAATGATGTTTGTCGGCACTTTTTCAGAATTATCATAAAACAGAAATATCGTGCACCAAATAACTTAATTCACGTTAATGTTGCAGGATCTTTAGATGCTATTCATTATTCGTTTTTAGCTTCTGCTTATCGAATTCTAATTATCATGATTTTCATTATTATTAGAGGTTATGGATGTTAAGTCACATTGCCGTTAGAGTAGTGAAATATTATCCAATAATCTTCATTCGCATTCATTAATTATATTTCTTGCTCTAAGAAAAAATAGTAAACGTTACTTGCCTATAAAAAATATTGAATATTTTTGTATATGTAGAGTTTTCTTAAACAAAATTTTTAGAAACCTACATATCATGTAAAACACAGTAGATATGATACTGTAGTCGTTCTATCATATGCACACCTAAGCTCCGTAGAACCTAAGAATGTCAATTTCATGTAAATCTTATTGATAACTATATCTTGTTTTCTATTTATTGTTAATATGAGACTTGCTTTATATCTTTCATACTTCGTCGTGAGCCATGTCTGAATATTAACATTAATTTGATTTTCTGTTATGGTCTTTACCATAAACTTCGGACTTTTATTCATTCTTTTTATTTTCAATCTTTAAAGTGAAATCGTTCCGATTATGCAAATTCTTCAATAGATAATGAACTTTAATGGCAGTATAACTGTTGTAACTACAGCTATTATAATAATTGTGAATAAATATAATGCTCAAATCGACATGTAGCTTCCAAACATCCAAATTCTATTCCATTAAAAAAGTGCAAAAATACATTTATGCAAGTGTGCTTTAATAAATGTTATTCTAGGAGTAAATATTGCCTCAGCTATGCAAATTTATTAATAAAAGATATTCACAATTATATTCAACTGTTTGTAACACGTAGGTCATTTATCTAATATCAATCTAAGTGAATAGATTTAATTTGTCTAAGTGTAAAATGATTTATAATTTACAATAGCTGAAAGTTAACTTTTAAATAAGAAATGTTATTTGACGTCGACTATTCAAGTTGTTATAAAAAGGAATAAAAAAAAATTAACAGAGTATACAGATAGTAATATAATTTACAGGCTGTATTAAAATATTATCAGTAATAAATTTAATAGAGCATTTAATTGGAGCAAAATTTATTACAATAAGGAACATTCCATTGAGAAACTTCATTTTTCATTCATTCTGATTGATAAATATATTGCAAATATTTTTTTAAAACATTGATTATAACTCCGTTTTAAAATTATTATAATTATTAAAGTAAGAGTTAAAATATTAGATACAGCAAATCCTATAAAATTAATTAATGAATAATTTTGAATTTATTATCGATCCATTTATTTATTAATAAATTTCATTATATAAATGTATATTACATTTAATTTTTTTCAACACCCGTTATTCTAATACTATTTATCATCATTATTATTATTATTACAATTAATAATAATAATTCGTAGTTAATCCAGATTAAATGTTTATTTCTTTTAAATATGTTATTAAACTTGAAATCGTCAAAGTCGTGAGAATAAACATGATATTGGACGAATTTAGTGCACGATTGATCTCGTAAATATTAAGTTTTATACTGTTCTTAAATATATTATGCATTTTTATTATTATACATAATTTATTGCTACCATTCTATTAAAAATTTTTTTATATATATTCATTTTAAAAATCCAATAGAAGCACTTATAATGAAAAAATTTCAAATGAATTTTATATCATAATATTATAACTAATTCATTTTTTATATAATATATCAAGATCTATTTTTAATTTTGTTTTATTAAAAAAGATCAAAGGTTCGTACACCTTTAAACTAATATATCAGTTTCATATAAATTTATAAAAATATCATGTTTACATCTTTTATTTAGTAAAACAAATTATTCAATGCTAATATTTTATTATAGAATTGCAATATACTTATTAATTCTATTTATATATTTAATTGAATTTAATATATTGAAATATATTAAACCTAATATTTAGATTCTTTATATTTTATATTTAATGTTTTTAGGTATATTAAATATAATAGTTAAATCATGATCGTTTTAATGCTGTTACTATAAAAGATAAATAACAAAATTAATATTAAAAGGCTAAAAATACACAATTATATATATTTACTACTTCGAATATACACTTGTATATTTTTAATATAAAATAATAATATAGTATAAGCAAATTTACGTTATTTATTTTCGTTCTTAAAATTCCGTTTTATAATAAAAAATTGGTAAATATTAATTGAAATTGCTAGTAGTTGCAGTGTGATATTGATTGAACTTTGATGTTAATCGTATATAAAATAAAATTTATGTGTGTGTGTGTGTGCGTGTGTGTGCGTGTGTGTGTGTGTGTGTGAAACGAAATTACTTATAATGCAATTACTTATAAAAAAATTTTAAAATATATTATTATAAAATATTTTAAAATCAATGTTTTAAAATACGCATGTTTGATAACATAATTTTATAGTTTGGATTGTATAAAAAGGAAAGTTTACATTCAATTATATACATGCATCATTGCGAATGAGCAATTATGAAAATATTTATTGTTGATAAAGAAATATTCGGTGATTTTGGTCTTTTTTTTTTTTTAGAAATTTAAACATACTTTTTATAACATTAGCAAACACAGTCCCAGACACATACAGATACTTATTATATTTATTGACACTCATAAATAAAATTTACATGTTAATCGGACATTATTTTAAAAACAATTTTAAATCTTTTAGTAAGTTTTACATTAAAAAATGTAAAAGCTTAATATTACACAGTCTTACATGCCAAGCACAAATGTTTTGAACAACCCAGTAGTGTGAGGTAGGTATTACATAAGATTTACTAAATGCTCAAAATTATTTTATCAAAATACTTTGAATAGGACAGTATTGAGTTTTGCTAACTAAAATTTTAGTAATTAATGTAAATAAATATGTATAAGAAAAATTCAAGCAGTTCAAGTAATTAAAAAATTGAAATATTTTTATATACGCTGGAATTATTATATATGTCTATCATAAATTTAATGAAGTATGGCAATAATATGAATACCTTAAAATTAAATAATAAAAATATGTTTATTTTATGGAAGGTTTGATATAATTTTTTTGTATTTTATGCTTACATATATCCATAATATAATACAAACTTATGTAAGTATATTTATTTATAGAATAAAACTTAAAACAAATCCATCACTCTCCACAGACCAATTACGTAAATTTTCTCCAACAAAGTTCCAAGCGTAAAATTTAATGTTCTATTAGATTTCTCTTTATAGGTATTAATATAAATGATTCATTTAATTACCTTTAATAATTAATTGTTAATTTATTGTTTATCATATATATATATATGATAAATAATAAATAATATATATATATATATTATTTTGAAGATATTTGTCAATAAGAAAAACAAAAAATATATTATTATAGAAGTCACCACTTATATTATTAATTAGGACTATGTTAATATCTATATTTTTATTTAATTTTCAATACAAATTGAAAGAAATGATTAAACAGATACTTAAAATATCAAATTAATACAAACACTTTATACGTGTTTGTAATAATTTATTCTAAAGAAAAAATTATCGACTTGCAATATTTAAAAATAAGGTATTATGAAATTATATGTAGCCTAGTTCTATAATACAAAATGATGATATTGATCATAAAATTAAACTAGTCATAAA
Organism: Ceratosolen solmsi marchali; assembly: GCF_000503995.2. NCBI lineage: Eukaryota > Metazoa > Arthropoda > Insecta > Hymenoptera > Agaonidae > Ceratosolen > Ceratosolen solmsi. The sequence continues at coordinate 4,506,621 of NW_011948423.1, forward strand.
TATAAATAATTATGAATGTTAAAATTCTCATTACTGCATCAAGATAATTTTTTTAATTGTCTAGTTAGAAAACAATGAAAAGTTATAAGACGTATTATGGATACCGTTAAAATGGATTTTTATTAATTATTACCAGTGCATATTTTTCAAATTGTAACTGTAGTCATAATATCTTAATCAATCTTTGAAATACAATGAGGTCGCTACGTCTTTATTCGCATTGTTAAAAATCATATTTCTGTATGTGCAGTATCTGACGTGCGAAGCAAAGATCAAAACCGAAGTATAGATTAGGAAAAGTGCATAGAACATAAGCTGAAATGATCTTCAATCTACACTACCTATGATACGTATATTTATTTTGTAATCTAGCAATCTCACCTTTCTATTGCAATTAATGGAACGATTTTAATTACCATTATTACAACTGAATGTAGAAAGTTAATGAATTATTTCAGTATTGCATATATTAGATAAATTATAGGCTGAACATTATTCCTATATTTTCTGTCTATAGTCAATAATTTGCTTTGAAGGAATCGTTAAATAATTATACTGAAAATTAATCAAACTCAACTTAAAATTTTCGTCATTCAGGAAGTTTGGGCACTCAATTTCATATATATTTTTAAAATATTGCAATTTCGTTTGAACTTAAATAAATTAATCGAATAAATTAAAATAGACAATTTATATAATTTCAGTGTCTAGTAATACATTTGTTAACATTATGAAATTTATGTCAGTAAAATTTTATCTAAAAAATCAAGATGAAACTAAATGTAACAATACTGTTTTAAATATTTTTTCTTCATAATATTATATCAGAATCAAGAATTTTTTGAAATATTTGTAACAATAATTAAATATAAATTTTAATCGCAATTTTAGTACTTTATATTTTTAATTCATCGTAACAAAAATTAATATCTAAATAATAATATGTAGAAAATTGTATTTTAATGATTTATCAGGAAATTATAATTAAAACTTTTATTCATTTTAATTGTTTAATAGACTAATACAATTAGTATCATTATAATAAAGTTGTTCATCCAAATATCAGTTCAACCTGTATTTAGTAGAAAGACAAAATAGTTTTAAGATAAAGCAAAACGGACTATATGCATCTTTATTTTATTCATAAAAAACCAATGAAACAAATCAATCTTAATATATCTTTAGTGTTCAATTTCTACTCAAACTAAATCAAAGATAACTTACTGAACAATTAGTTAAAGCTGTACGAATATATTTACAAACGGATTTGCAAGTAATGGTTAGTAGGAACTATTGAATCTGCACTTTAATCCAACTTCACCAACACAATAATATTATGTAAAAATAGTGTTCTCAGTTTATACAATATATCATTGGGACTAATCTTCTATATCTATCTTATAATGATACAGTATATGGTAGATCTTATACGTTTAAAAATTTTATGTTAAAAATTTAGATATACAAATATATTTATTAAAAATGTTTAATATTAATATTCAATTAGTTTATATTTTGATGAATTGTATTGAAAATTATCTACAATACATTTAACAATTATTTTAAAAAAAATGGGAAATATATTGAGAATGACAATATTATAAATTAAAATATCTTGTTATATTTCAAATAAATTTAAAATTTTCGAAATTCTTTTATAAATCTATCTTTTTTATTGTGCACATATTTTTATAAAAAAATATTAATCTAATAAAGACATAATAGTTTTACGGCCTAATGTAAATCTTAGTCATTAAAAATCCATAAGTTTATTGCAAAAAAATTGTAAAAAAAAATTAACGTATTAAGACATTTGCAATAAAACTTTAAAAGAGTTTTTATTCACTTATGAGCTCAATCAATATTTAATATGCACATATACGAATATATTTTTGTATATTTAATATAAAAATATAATCTTATGCAATAGTGATAAAATGAAAATAAAAAATAAATTATGTATATTAATAAAGTAATGTAATAACTACTTGATAGCATATGACATTGTTTATTTAATAATATTAAAATATCTAGAAATGTATTTACACACAATGATGAGTTTAACATTTATTTTTAATTTTATTTTTAAAAAAATCAAAATTTCTTGAAAATTCTGGAAATTATAAATAATATTGTTTTCAAAGAACTTAAACAAATTTAATTCAATTACAATTCTAACAATATTTATAAATTTGTTCATTTACCTGAGCATTGTAAGTAAAAAAATTAAGATCTGATTTGATTTGCAAATTTCAAAAAATTTCCCGAACCAAATGAAAATTCAGCCCCATTAAGTATGATACTCTTCTTGTAAACTTCATTTTTAATTAATACTGACGTACATTCCCATTAACTCACAAAAGTACACTTTTCACATAAGACGTCGAGTATATCTAAGGAATTAATCATTCTATTGTTCAATGTATACCAACACAACTTTTTTCTTGTTTTCTTTAAAGATTTGCGTGGGTAGAACGTAAGTAAGGAAAGATCTTAAAATCGGAATAGCCTCTGTGTGTGCTTGCTCAAGTAATAAAAAAATATATCCGCGTGCGTCATAGAATTTGCATTGGTACAACTTTTGTTGAAATACTTTCTTCGAAATATAATATACTTTGCGTGGATGCTTGGTTATAAAAAGGCGTTTTTGAATTTATAAAATCATTTACGTGGTCGGCGATTTTGTGAAATAAAAACAAAAGTATAATCGGAATAGAACTTGCCTAAATGCAACTTTCACAAAAATTACTCTTACAAAGATTTAAGAGTTTGCTTAAGTACAGCTCCTGCACGAAGGAGTGAATCGTACGTAGGCGGAGCTCCTGTAAAATATGATATAAATATACAAACAAGAACATTAACATACACATTCATAAACAATATCCTCCGATATCTAAAGAAATAAACAGAATCAGTAAAAGCAGCTAGAATCCGATTAAACGCGCGTTGATATAAATAGATAACTGGTTTGAAATTATTATAATAGTTTATTATTCATTATCTTCACAATATACTTTTTCTATTTAACCAATATCAAATTCATAAAATAAAAGGTCGATAAATTATGCATAATAAAACTTATCCTAGTTACAATATTAATATTTTGATAATGATTAAACTATGAATTCAAACAGTTTACCGTGACTCTGGTAAATAGTTTCAAGATTTTATGAATAAATGTAAAGTTACGTTATAAATTATGCTTTCTTATTTAACTCGAATTATAAAAATAGAAAATTAAATATTACGATTTATGTTTAAGAAATGAGTTACTTTTCTAAATTACTATATATTTTATTACCGACTATCAATATTTAAATTATGGTGGTTTTTATTGCCAATCATTACAATTTAAATCTAACGTTAATATGTTGGCTAAATTTATTTATTTTAACATCTCATATTATAGTGAATATTCAGATGAAGAAAAAAAACTAGTAATAATATATTAATGTTCTTAATTAAGCATTTAAACTTACGAAATTATCAGTAGCTCCTTAGAATTGATAAAATATGTATTTGAGCCTAAACCAGGAGATACTTTATGACATTAATTCTTGCAAAAAAAAAATAAAATTCTTGAAACTGATTAAGGCCAAGATTTTTTATTCGCTTAATTTTTTAAAATAGACGACAGGTTGCATCGATCATATAATAAAATTATGAAAAATTGTCTGATTTAAATGACACTTTCGCAAACTCGTTTTCTTAACAATAAGTATTCAGTGATATTACATGGTAATAATTTTATTCTACAATACATATTTATTGTGTGGACGATAAAACTTGGCTATTCCTTACAAAGCTCGCATCCGAGCTTTCGCTGTACTAAGTTATGCAATACAAAATTTATTCATGCATACCAGGATAGAAACGCGAATTCTCGAGAGACAACTCGTGCGATTAATCAACTCACATTTATTTCTACGATGCGGCGTTCGACGCTTGCGCACATATATAATTCGTCATCTTGGAACACATTCGTCCAAACATAATAAAAACAAAAATTCAATATGACGTTATATTTCAAATCTGGATAGTTGCTATCATTATTCGACTATGCGTTTTATAAAAGTGGTGAAAGAGAAAGAGGAGAGGGGAAAACAGAGTGCGAGAGAGAGAGAGAGAGAGAGAGAGTCGGGACTATGTAGTTCTTATCCAGATTGAATAAATCAAGCAGCGCTTCGATTTCTTTCGGTAGACCGTCGATCCGAGATTTATAACAGTCGGAACGCAAGAGAAAGTCATTGACTTACATTTACATTTAAGCAATAATGGAAGAGTTGCTCATTGTCTACTGGGTATTTTGGTATACTTTCGAAAAGCGACAAAAAAAGGCCCGTTTTCATTTCGAAACGTGTCTACATTGTTTGAAATTAATTCCTTATAAAAACATTTTTCAAAAAGAAAAAAAGTATCTATAGATTTTTATTGAATAGTTTATAATTTAAGATTCCCGACTTCATCAAGAGAGAAATAGATAATTAAATCAGTTTATTCAATTCATTATTTAAATTGATTGTATATAAAATTTAATAAAATAACTTATGGCACCTTCATCATAACAGGTTGAATCTATTTGATAAAATCTAATTTACTTTTTTAAAAAACATTTAACCTGCACAATCTTTAATTAAGTAAAAAAATTTTATTAGAATTACTTTATTTGGTCTCATTTCTTTGACATCATTTGTGTGTTTACCATTATTGTTAAATATGCATTGATATTTAATAAATATAAATACTTTGATAATTTTTTCCATACTTTCAAAACTAATAACTTTAGTATTTACTTCTAGCATATTTCATAAGAATTTATATACATACTAAAACTATAACCCAAAACAATAATACTTGATGATCACCGACTCTAAAAGAGGATTAATGGGTTTTAATAATATATTGCTCACATAATACTTATTAATAATAGATTACTGATTAATAATTTCATAGATATATAACACTTGTTAAAATATTTTATGTATGCCACGTTTAAGGACAAGTGAGATGGCACAGCTAAAAATTTTTAATTTTAACCTATAGCATAAACATTGCTGTTTAAAAGAATTTGTATTCTCAATAATCAAATTTTCTATTAATTATATAAATAAATAATATATTTTTCATTTGTATAACCAGTTTCGTGATATATAAATGCAAAATTATTAATAACAAGCACTATAATATTACTATGTAAATTTTACTGTGTATGTACTCAATTTTATAAATGATTTCATACTGCTCCGCAGCGTTAAGGGAACGTTTTGATAAAACATTTGACTAGTTTCACTATACTGCAAGAACTTGGAGTAAGGTTGATATAAATGACTGACAGTACAATAAAAATTGACGTGATTTATTGAGTATTGTAAGGATCATATATATCAAAACCTCATAAATATGAGTGGATTATAGCGAAATCCATGAACACTTTGATCAGAAAAGTTTCTTCATATACACGTAAAATTGGGTGAATTTTGTACATATAATTATTTTTAATACGAACGGAACATGAAATACTTAATGCAGTTATGCCAATATTTGTACAGATATTTATAATATATGCATATTTGGTATATCGTAATTATATTACGATTTAATTAATGCCAACATTAACAAAATCCAACATTTTACGAAATCTTATATATGATTATGACGTGCAATATTCCGCAAATCAACCGTAATATGTAAAATCTTCTTTCTTACATATAGTAATAAACGAGAAAATCAGCTTTTTAAGAATTAGATGTTATATCATCTATTTCATTTTATTAAATTTAAAAATATTGATGTAAGTAATAAATTGATATAAATAAAAACTTGACGTATTAAATATGATATTCAAATTTTCGTAATACTTTGCATATTTAATCAATTACTAATCATGAAAAAAAAAAAAAATAAATAAGAGAAATGTGCCACTCGCTAAATTAACCGTACGATTATTTAACTGACAAACTTTTATTAATACTATTACTAATGATAATAAAAAAGAAATAGGTTAAAACATTTCTGATCGTGCTAAAGACAGACTGTAAAATTAAATTTTATACTTTGGTTCGCTTATTTGTTTACTTATCTCTTGTATCTTCACTTGCAAAATTAAATTTGATTGCGTTATTAGGACGAAGTGACAATTAAAAATATTTCACACGATATAAATAAAAATGTGCAAAATTATAAAAATCATATTTATACTTAAAAATCGTATTGCATACTGATTAAATATAAATATTGTCGAGTTACGGCACTGCATCAAACTTTTCATTACGTAATAACGAAATAAATCCTGAAATTTAAAGATAGGCAGATGATTCCTTGAAACAATTCCAGGAATTGAGTATTTATATTGCAGTGGCTCGCGCTACAATATTAAGATTATCCAGATTGCGGACTTTCACTTTTGTGCTTGTTTTTATTAAATCAGAACTTGATCAACTATATCATGTATTTCTTGGAATATATTTCGTAGAATCACTCATTAACACGATAGAATAATATGGTTCAAGAATGTCTTAAGAGTAATATTACGGTGAAATATTGAAACAAGAACTTACGCGTGCAAAAACAAAATGAAAAATCATGTCAATATTCAAAAATATCTGTCGCAATGCAATTTAATGTCCAGATCATTATGGTAATTTCTTTTTACTAATTCTAAAGTAAGCAATAAAATATTAGTTCTACTACAATAAACAATACGTAATCATTAGGCTACAGATAGATTTCTTAATAACAGTAAAATAAAGAAAACTTGAAATATGCAAAAGTATCTTAAAATTTGCTTCACAATCCGTCCTGTAATTCAATAATGATAATGCAACAATTCTTAGATAAAAATTACACTCCTGTTATCAGATTAAATTTGCCAAGTATGCAAGCCTATAAATTTTCATCGCCAATTGTACTGAAAATCAGCCCAATAGTATGTACTGTTAGTTGATTTAATATAATCCCACAATGCCGGCTCAACTAGTCTAACGGGTTATCAAGATACAGGTGCCAACAATTTTCGCATTTTCTGTTGACCGACTGACTATTTTTTTAGTGTACTAGACTCCCGTTGCACTTATCGATCGTAATTTGGATTATGAAACATTCAGATATTCTTTGTGAGTATTTAGAAGAAATCAATTTCATTATAAATAGAAAAGAAGATTTACATGTATTAAACAGAAGTCTATTTAGTTGAACGACATTGGCATAACATCTACACTGAAACTTTAGTCTCGTATCCTCGAAAATCATATAAAAATGAAAGTGGAACGAAAAACAAAATAAAAATATTTGTTAAATTACAGAAAGTCTCGAGAACGTGACTAAGGCGTTCATCAACTCGATTCTAGCAGCCGCGTTACTATGTCTGCGTGCTTCAAATACTTGATGGAAATTTGTTCTCTTTGTAGCTCATATGAACGTAACTTTACAATAACTCTTTAAACGTCATAAATCAATTTAAATAACCTGAAAGGAAAATTCGGAGGTAGATTTCACCTTTTGAAAATGAGGGCCTCTTTTCAATATAAATACCGTTTATTTTTATTACCATTGCTAAAAGTAATACAATGTTACTATTTTATTCATGAGATTTTTATTGTTCTTCTACTTGAGCTTTTTATACTTTTTTATATTTATTCCTGAATATATCGATAAAAATGCAAATTGAATGCGCTAAACAATGGTACATAATAATATTAATTTTTAATGTGGTAATAAAATTTTCCTTAGAATAAAAAAATTAAAGTCTGAAGATGAAAGATTGAACGATCTTAACACTCCCCCATACTATTGATTAAAATTCGAGAAGCAGTCATACAAGCGTTAAACTGTATCCAAATAACAAATTTAAATGGCGCACAGCTACTTAACTTTATTAAGTACTAGGAGCTTATGTCGCATTTAAGTTAGCGACTTATAATATACTTGACTTGAACATGTGCTGATAATACATAGCATTACTTATGAATTTAAAATCTAAGGAGTTAAAGTGAGACTCTTAAGTTACAACCAGGTACATTGAACTTCCTTGCAGATAAAATTGTATAAAAAATTTATATTGGCATATTAAGGATTTTCATGTATCATAATAGAATAAAGTAATAAAATTAAATATATTTATTTTTTTTTTTTTTTTAAAGAATATGCGATAAGATTTGTCTTATTTTATTTTGACATTGCGACCTTGTAACATTTAATTTATTTAAAAACATTTCAAGACACCAACTACAGAGTTCACATTGATAATGCATTTCAATCGCTAAAAATAATCTTTCTAAAGGAAAACTAAGAAAATTATGACAAAAGAAAACCACTAAATTTTAACGGTATTTTCTGTTTATAAGCCATATTTGGTGTTTATAAGTCTATAAGATTAAACACGAGTGTATTTATGATTTCACTAATTTTAGCAACTACGTTTATAAAGTTACAAAAATAAAGTTAAAATTTTGAAATTTCCAGGAAACACACTTTTTTGGCATTGAAATAACTTTTATTACTAGTCATAATTGCAACTGCTAAGATAAAAAGCTCTAATCAAGCTCCCAATTCTAAAACCTATATATATATATATATATATGCCTTTGTTTAAATAATAATACGATACCACTTGCATTATTTATTGTTTAGCTTTCTAATTTACTTCTTAAATTATTTAGTTAGCCTTCTAGAATTTTAAAAACCTTGATACAAGAATTAGAATATAATTTTGTAAATTACGAAACGAATTTCGTCATTGAATCTAATTATTCATTTCATTGTAAAGCTTAATTCATTTGGGCATAATTATTTTATATTTAATTTTTTATATAAAAGTAATTATTATTTTGATAAATTTTTTCGTGTATTTTTTCTAAAAAAAACAATTAATAACTCATTAAACAAATTTGTCTTAATATCTCATTTATGAATGCAATCATATTTATGTAGATTTAAAAATAAAAGTTCACATAAAAACTTTGAAAACCCATTGTTACAATTTCTCTCTCAGATCGATCATCTTTTGCAAAATTCTATGTATCTTTATAGTATTATAATATTTTTTTATTAAACTATGCATACCTCAATTTATGTTACATCGTGCTTATTTCTTCAGTAAAGAATATAAGAATTTGTTAAGCTGCAATATATAACAAACATCAATTTTAATCCTTAAAGTTATAAGTAAAAAAAAAATTTTCACAAATACAAATATTTCTTATATTTTTAAAATTGAAATAGCCATTAAATATACTCATAAAACTAGTATCTCTGTAAATTATATTAAAACTTATTATGAAAATTAATTTCTTTTTTAATTCATATAGTTTATCTATTTGTATATATCATATTTTTTTAGGAATATTAAGATTTACATTTATAAATATCATTATGAAAATGTATTAATTAATCGAATACAGTATTTTCTTGATAAAACATTGTAATACACTAATATATTTGTGACATTCAATGTAAATTTAAATTGCGCACACAATGAACGAAAGAGCCATTACGACGATTAAAAAAATGTTCAAATTAATAGTTATGTTTGAAACAAAGATTTTTAAATATAATAATTATATTTTATATATACTACAAAATAAAATAGAAGAATAAAACAAAATTTATTGGGTAAATTACTACATGATGTAAGATAAGAACGCTGTAATTACATATGTATATTTATATATAAAATATGTAAATTTATATTACAATAATAATAGCTCCACTACAACTTGTATTGGTATAAATAGAATACATGACAATGTGTGTGTTAATGTTTCTGATTTTACAGAAAAAATTTTAATCGTTAAAATATATAAAAGCATGTACAACTTAAAAATAAATTTTTACAATAAGTAAAAGATAAAATTATGTTTCCACCTGAATAAAAAATCAATTAATTAATGCAGATTAATATCAATTAATTTACCATTATTATGAATTGCAGCAGATTTTAATGAAATTTCAAAACGTATTTTTAAATATATGAAAATGATTGAAGATAATTGACTTTTGTAAGTTTGGATTCTAGTAACATAAAGCATTTCATGTATAGTTTAAGCTATTCTGATAAAAACGATATATTCAGTGCAGATCATAAATTTGTTACTGTTTAAGAAAGATAAGTATTAAGCTGTACAATCAAAACTTATAATTAAACTCAACAAAATCAGTTTCATATTAAAACTCACTTTATATTTTTAAATCTTTGTTGAATTCAAGGTTGATATAAATTAAATTTGGCGTAGTAGAATATTTTAAATTGTAAGCATTTAATTTTTATTATTATCTATTCTAGATTCATGATTAATTTAATTTCCTAGATTATTAATATGATATTCTTAATTTTGCATAGCACCTCAACGCTAAATATTAATACATCATTATATATCCTATCATCAGTATGTAAAATAATTTCTATTATAAATATGCAGATTTATAATGTGTATTCATACATATTAATATATTCACAAATATAAATAAATAAATTTTTGGAATATTTTTAATTACCATATGCACTCGTAATCGCACGAACGTTAAAAATTTTAAAAGGTATTAGATATAATTCATTTTAAACGAAAAATTAATTAGTTTTAATGATTTAACCATAAGCTTTAAATTTCAGCTGAGTTAAATTGTGTAGTATAATAAATTACTTATGAACTTCATAATGTAACTTGATTAAATTTAATGCCAAGTGTCTAATGATGAAATGAATTCATTACATTCATTTACTTTTACCCAATTTTTTATTAGATTTTCCTAAATAATGTACCTGAACATTAGACGATATAATAATTTCAGATAACACAAGTGCTATTGAAAAATCGTAATTTAAAGGTGTTGTAATATCTTATAGATATTATACAAAGAAAATTTTACAATTATAAAACATTATGAGAATACAGTTTTATTAATATTCTGCAGATAAAGATTGGCCTTCATAGAATAGCCAAGCTAGAAATATTACTCAACTGCGTTAAAATTCTACCGCTCTCTGATATATTATTTCTGAATGTGGTATCCAAGGGGGTGATTCAGAATAAATTATCATTGACCTGATTTTATAAAAATTATATTACAAAGAAACAATAATTGAATATAGATATATATTATATATATATATATATATATATACAAACTACTCATATTCACACGCTTTCTTTATCAAAAGATTAAAAAAATAAAATAACATTTTACGGAATTAAAGTATTAATGTATGAGAAAGTGGAAATACCAAATTTTCTAAATGGAACTATAATCTCAAAATCTCCAAATTGTCAAGACATCATTTTTTGATATCGCAAACACATTATTTTTTTCCGATGCACTCTGATTAACCAAACAAATGAAACTATAATTTCGCTGTCGAACGTTATTGTAAAATCGAAAATCTTGTAATGAATTACTTCAATAAGACATATTTCTTAAACAATCAACATTATTAAAATGCTGAAATTTAATGAAAAATATCAAATAAATTATATTTTTTTCAGTCAGTTCAGTCAGTTCCGTATTTCAGTCCCGGTATAAATAACAGGCAGAAATTAAAATATTTTTAAAACTACGATAGTACATATAAAAACAATTGCTGACAATAAAATTTATATTAAAATTACAAATTAACAACTAATTAAATTGTTAAAATAATTGTATTTATTATTATAAAGAATAACTGTTTTTTTGTTTTTGACAATTATCTAATTAATAGAATACAGTATTCGTTGAAATAATAAATAGAATTTTAGAATAGAATTTATTCTATTAGTATATTATTTTATTAATTTAATAATAAATATACTAATAAATTAATATACTAATTACTAGTTATAGATTTTTATTTTATTAATTTAATTAGTACTAATTTATTCTAAGAAGTATTAATGAACTAAAAGCATTGATTAATAATTAGTTCATATGTTATTTAATTATTGCATAATTATTACTGATTAGCATGTTATTAATTATATCTGTTTTATAATCTTTGCTAAGTTAAGAATATTTAATGTAACTTTTGTAATTATTTATGATAAAGGTATAAATTACACTTCATATAAATAATGTAATAAAGAATAAATTCGTGAACCGAGTCCAATACGTTTTTCTTGTACTTTTTATACACTTCGTGAATATGTATATTTCTAATATGTAAGTTAAAAGATTGCCACTAAAATATAAAAGTTATACGATTATTAACAATTTAATAGATTAAAAAAATTTTTTTTAATCAAGGTTAATCAAAATTAAAAGTACTCATATAAGACAAGATTATTATAATAATGACATAATTGCCAGAAAAAGTATAAAAAGTATAAAAATGCAAGTAATTAAAATAAGTATTATTATATATATTATATTAAATATTATATTAAATATGTTATTATAAGTATTATATTAAAATAAGTATTAGTAGTAGTAGTAGTAGTAGTAGTAGTAGTAGTAGTATTCGATTAAGATTATTTTACAGAATAAGCTTATAAATAGCCGATTGATATGGATTTTCGATTAAGATTATTTTACAGAATAAGCTTATAAATAGCCGATTGATAATTTTAAGATTTATTTTAAAAAGTTAATACAAATTTAAGATTTATTCACCTACCATATTGTGCAGAGCTATGCACTAATTTTGCCATTATATGTATGGCGAAATACGCATTGGCTTTAATTTATTATCATTTTTCCTATCGATATATCTGTTAAATTAATTACCTGTCAATTTTATTGTGATTATGTATACATACCATACCTACTTAACCGATAAACGTCTGTCCAAGTAACAGACAAGAGCTTGTTATGCGTTTTAAACAGACAATGCCACTTAAAATTTATATCAAGGCATCGTAATGCTCAAACAATGTTACTTATTTGAATCTGTGATAACATTTTTCTAAATTCAACTATAACTGTATTATTAATAGAACAAATTTTAAACGAGATACAATCAAAGGATAAAAAGTAGAGTGCTGAGCTACTTCAAAAATCAAAATGTCACTTTATAGCATAGATGTTTTATGATACATAGAAAACTGAAGGCTATAATGATAAGTATTTCTTCATCACGAAATAATTAGACTGTAGCAATCTTGCTAACAAATCATATTTACAATTTTAAAATGAACAGCATTTATCTAGAAGCCAATCGAATTTTGAAAATAAAGGACAATATGAAGCATTAAATTTGAGATTATTCTGACTTTGTATTTCATAGTGAAAGAAAATATTTAGACTTAGATTTAAGCGAAGTTGTGAAACAGTAGGAAGTACTCTGTAAATATCTCCGTAAATGATTCGGAAAAATAATTTTACGCATATTCATGAAAATGAAGAAGTAAGAGTAAATAAGAGCTTCGTGGTTAACAAAAGTTCCTTAATGTATCAAGAAGCGTAAAGAGCTAAAAGCGCAAAAATTGCAAGAGACTTGGAAAAAGACTATAATAGATAATGCAATAATAGATTAATATGTAATTCAATAGAAAAATATTCAGTGTATAAGTAATGAACCGATTCCTTATTACAAGATAGTGCTTAGATTAAAATAAAAGCGCCAATATTATTAATAAGCCATTTGCAATGTAATTTATTATAAGTAAAAGAGCATACGAATCAAAGAACAATAAGATATTATTCCTGTAGCATTTAATTATTTTTGCACAATGCGAGACGCAAGGCATACACGTGCTTTTGCAATCGCCTCGAGTACCCTGTAATTATTTAGAAACATATTGGCAGAGTATTAGCCGCACATGTAAATCATTCGCACGTATTTTGGTAAAACATTTTGTAATTAGTCGCATCGGCGGTCGCCGTCACCGCGTCGCTTCGACCTCCACTACAGATAGATAGATGACAGAGAGAGAGAGAGAGAGAGAGAGAGAGAGAGAGAGAAATGGAGAGAGTGAAATAGGTGCCCAGGCCAATAAGAGCAAAACATGGATAAATACGGGCGATACATCCGTAAGCCGATATTCGATTGGCGCACGAGTCACGAATTTTAATAGGAGAAAACGTCTCGCGGGGAAATTATCAGCCCTATCGCTTTCGCGTGTACCGCTCGTCTGGGCGACGCGGGTTACCGCCGCACCGCGTGTAATCCCAGCCAACCTGGTTTCCCCCCGCATCGAAATTAATATCGAACGAGGTGGCAAAAGAAAGGAGCGGCGGGAAATCGCGAGGCAGCTTTATCGTGCTTCATACATCATGTTTTATCGCTACTCCTTGCCGGCCGAGCTTTCAATGTCGCCGGAGACTTCGATAAACGAATTAATTGAAAAAGCCTGGCTTTTCCTTGCCCGATTATGCTGGATGGCCTTTTTCCTAAGCGACTTGGCACGAAGGCTTACGCAAATTTACATGTGAAAACGTCTTATTTGGCATGTGAGTGCGATAGCGGCCGATTACGTTAATTATTGACCGGCGCGATTGTATTGGTCCGATGCAGCGAGAAATTAAAACCGATCACGAAAATATGAAACATCGAGGTTGCGTCAGTAATAATGATAGAGCTTAGCTTTTCATAAATGCTCGTTCGATTTTTATAGTAAATAAATTACTTGTGATTTTATACGTCATATAAAATTACATGATATAGCCTTCGGTGTGACGATGTAAGATTTTGCTGCAGCCTAGAACTTATCGAGTTTATTGGCTAATTTAATTGTAAGAATAAAATTTTCAGTTAACAAGAATGCGATTTTTCCTGGAATTCTGCTTTAAGTAAATTGCACTGGTGTTAAGTATTTGAACGTGAATATTTCGTTCGATCACACAATTCCAGAATGGTAAAAACATACTTTTATTGATTCTGTTTAAAGGAAAGTATCTATTCGACAAATACCAACCAGTTTCTATTAAGTAATAATAAGTGTATAACGAATGGAAATGTTCGGTAACCATTTGAATTTCCCGTAACTCGTAGCCAGACATTTTCGTTTACAGATATAATGTTTCAATAAGCTAATGAACTTTAAAGTCCATTAATTCTCTTACATTTTTCGCTAGGTAAGGCTATGATTTTTAAATGGTATGCACAATGCTTCTTTTTCTTTACTTTTTTTTATCTGAAACACAATTTTTGTTTTAATTAAAGAAATAATTATAATATGATTAGATGTACGACCAAGAGAACTTGTATTAATTACTTTTCACACTTGAAAAAGAAATTTATTAGAAATTTATGAGAAATCGTTAAATGTTCGTAAGAATTTATAATCGCTTTGAAAAAGTAGTTGCCGAAGTTGAGATTTAGCTCATAATTTTCCAAGTAGTTGATCTTTGAAATTCTATCGAATTTCATTGTATCTTAATTAAATTTGCGATAACGTTCGATATTTCTTTCTAAAGTTCGTACAAACATAGAAACTCTATCGATATTAATTATGGTTTTGAAAAAATAAGACAATAAATAAGACAATATTTAAGAGATTTAAGAGAATTCTATAGAAATATAATCGAAAATTTATTATCAATATGTATTCGGAAGTTTTACATGTTAAGAAACGCGACAAGAGATAATTCTCTGAAAGTTCCTGTCTAGCACATCACGTTTGGTTGGTAAACGTAAAACAAACGTTTGACATTTAGAAATTCTCGATTTTTCATCGTTTCACGCGGAATCGAACCAACTTCATATAGAAATTGAGAAAATCGCTGGCAACGATCACCATAAGATCCTAGCAAGTATTCAGAAAGCAAAACCAGCCAGGTAGTGTGAGGTAGATGTTCGCTATTTAGCCACAGTCTTTATAATTTATGTTTCTACGTTATAGGGCAACTAAAAGCGAACGTGATCGTCTTTGCGTCAAAGATTAGTGCATACGGTGTGGATAAGCAGCCTCCTCGAGCTCTCGAACATTGGTAAATGCAAAATGCAACGCAAGCGCTAGATCGATTGTTAAAGAGTTCGAGGTACCAATTATTAAGTGCGATGTAAAAAGCATCAGCCCCGCATCTACATTCCCTCTTATTTATTCGAGTGAGTACGAGTGTCTTGCGGCATAACGATCGCCGTGACTCGGTAATAATCACCATTTGTTTGCTCTTGCGCAATAGATCACCTAGCGATCCAGCCTTTCTTCGTACTTTCTTTCTCTGGGGCTATCTCGAAAGGGACGGAATGAAATCCTGCGGGGATTCACACACAAACACACAGAGAAAGAGAGAGAGAGAGAGAGAGAGAGAGAGAGAGAGAGCGAGAGAGAGAGAGAGACAGAGAGACAGAGAGAGAGACAGAGAAACACACAGAGACGCACACGCACGAACACACACACACACACACACACACACATACACATATATATATATATATATATATATGTAGTACCGGAGCGAGTACCGCGGAGGATCTCGCAGCCGTCGTAACAATGAACGCGACTGGATTATTAGCACTCGAGAGGGAAATGGAATTTCTGAATCGAAGGAGGTGCGCGCGCGAAGCGCCGCAAACAATGATGCATTAACGAGCTTTAAAAATATTGCCATTGAGCAACGTAGAAAGAAAGCCGAGGCTATTAATAAGCGCTCGCGTACCTCTGTCATTCCATATACGCGCTGAATAATGTTCGACGTCCGATAATTATGTCACGCACGAACGGGAATACGGCTTTATGCAAGCTGCGCGAGACGAGAGGAATTTATGGACCTCTTTTCGGCAAAATAATCGAGTGCCCGTGACTTATAAACGCGGACTTGCCTCGCGCGACTTATTCATACGACTCGCGGGGCGTTAAAGTGGCCCAGGGGCCACAATGTGCCCGCACTGCCACATTAACGATTGTCGAAAGGCTACATTAGCCGGCTTCGTGTCCCGTGTTAATGCGCTCGTTTCCCTATATCCGCGCACAAAGCGCAAATCATCGTCATTTCTCCGTCTAACCGCCATAACTCCGTCGGAAAGAAACGTGCGACTCTTGTCCCCTAGACACCCGCGAGACGCCGTACTTTTCAATAAGCTGTTTTTTCATCCTGGGTTGAGCCGTGTTGCGAGCGGGGGAAGGGGCGGGGAAGGACGAAATTGCTTTTACATCAGTGAGGAGCATTTCGCAAGAAGAGCGTGCTCGTAATCTCGCTTTTAATGGTATACAAACGACGCTCAGCTTCGAGCAGTGGCCTTTATTATATTCTTATTGAATTTCTAGGGTATTGTAGTTGTATGCCCGCACAAATCCGCGGTGAAATATAGTCGAGCGCTCCTGAACTCCCACTCCCGTGATTTTCGATAGAAAACGCATTGCTGGCGCAATGTGTCTGCCCCCCCCCCTTCTACCAAGTGGCTGCTACCGCAGCCGTCATCCTGTCAAAATGAAATTACCTCGCGTTTTAGATTACCCTGTTTTTTTTATTTTTTTATATTAAAAAAAAGTGTCTTTTTGGTTTTACTAATTTTTCCCAATCTCATTTAGCGATTGTTATCTACGATATTGCGACTGCGGAAGAAACTTTTTTTTTCTTTTTTTTTGGATAGTTGCGGTGCTGGCAGAGTCGGGGGCGGGGGAGAAAAAAAAGACTATAAAATCATTTTAATGGCTTGAATACGGATATCCTCATAATACGATAGTACAGGCTACGACGATAACAATGTAATAACGAGATTTTTCACTATTACAAGCTTCTCACTTATATGAAGTAACGGTTTCCAAGATTTCTAAGCGTTTAAATAGTAATTCGTCAATTTGCAATTCAACGTTATAATTGAAAGTTACAGCTCACTTTTCAATTATTTGGACATGGTGAATAACTTAAAGTGAATAGAAACAGCTATTAGGTCATAGATAGAATAGTATTAAACTGCTTCTATCATGACTGAATTTGTATTTCGTCGTAAACTGGCAATTAATTTTCACAGATTTTCCTATCTTAGTACTACAGTTATACTATCGTTTTAACGCGCAAAACTTGGTGTGTCATTGACACTAGTGCAATAGCTTATACTTAAAAAACAATGAAACTACGTTTATGCAATTGAATATTAATAGCGAATGAAATGGCAAGAAGTGAGAACAAGAGTGGAAGCTGTTTAGCCAAATTATCGAACTAGGATTTAAAATACATCTGGATCATTGGATTAGAATAAGGTGCACGATAATGATGGTAATAATAGATATTTTGGGTATCTATCGATCCACCGTCTCAAAAAATACGGATTGATATATATATATATATATATATATATATATATGTCGTTGTTATGATATAATTAATAATGACGCTTAATAATACGTAATATCCATAAATATACGTAAAATGCCTCCCTCCGATATTTCAAGGGGATTTCATAAATTTAATATTATACTATTGGGTTTGATCGCTTTATCGTAAATAATTAATCGCAGTTCGAGTTCATGCCTCGTGCATTCGCTCAAATCGTCGATTGTTCGAGTCTTTAGCGTCAACGGAGCTTAAAACAAAATCGATTTTTCCTTTTGAAAAAAGGCGCCATAAGATGTGACATGGAGAGTGGCCAAGACAAGTTCGAAATTACGATAATGGCCAATTCGGTTAAAGAGCGCACTTAGCCGACATAAGTCCGCCCTCCAATGCTTTTTACCCTCGCAATGGAAAGTACGATCGTTTCCGTCAACTCCAGATGAGCTGCGAATCTTAGCTGTCTCGGATTTTTTTTCTTCTTCTTTCGAGACGTTTAATTGATGGCTTGAGAAAATTTTGGCATTTTACGATTATGCGGAGGCACTAACCGCTCGTGACTGTGTACGGGAAATCATTTATCAACCTTATTTATTAGTTTGTACTGGTCTTTAATAAGTGAATCAGAGAATAATCTTTTTATAAATTGACCAATTATTATGTACTGCCACTTTATATTACAAGTCAGAAATCTCTATAAGATATAGAACAACAAGCTTTTAATCGCTATCATAACCATTTCTTTTTAAATATTCTCTGCGATATTTAAATTTAATATGATCAAATTTTAAGCGAATGTTTCTGAGAACATTATTCATCATTCAAATTCGGCGTAATTGTGTGAATTTTTCTACGATTTTCGTATTAAAAGTCAACGATAAATTCACATCTAAGCTTTTTCACTATAATTTTGAAATACAATCGCCCTTAAAAACGTAGATCGAAACTTACGAGACTTCAACGCTAGAATTAATAAGCATAAGTTTACGTAATCACGAAAGTTTTCCCAAGTAAGAACATGCTTTAAAACTGCCTATCGTCTCACCGAGGTGCACCTACATACACAAGAGCTTATCGGCCTGGACAAAAGTGACAAAGGCAAAAATAAACGAAAAAGTCCCCGCTGATAAACGTTACAGTACAGGTCCATTCGAGAACAAATATGGGGATTGACAATTAACATTAATCGGTTAGCCTCGAACTAATGATAATCGACGTTATAAGCTCTGGCCGCGTGTGATCTTGTGATTGCGAGGAATCGCAATAAAAGTGCATAAATTAGAGCGCGTGAAGCTCCTACAGCAAGGGATTCCAGTAAGAGGTCCGAACGACGATGCGACGCTCCATCCCTCGGGGTGACCCCTACCCCGCAGTCACCCCCGCACGTTCAACGGAGCGTATACTCCTGCATTTTCTATATTGCCGAAGTCCGCCCGCGATGTGCCGCACGCGCACATTAGAGAGCAGTAGAGCACCCGGTCGGTCGATTCCCTTTCACTACGCGACCGCTCGGATTATTATAGAAGCTCGACTCGCGCGTTTTCCAGCTACGTCGTCTCCTATCTCTCCTCCCCCCCGTCCCTCTACTCTGAATTTCGTCGGAGCGCCGGAGCGAAAGCGAGAGAGTTGCGTCCAGGCACGAAGGAGAATGCGAGAGAGGAAGGAGCGAGTGGTTAAGTAGTTGTCCACTTGTCGGGGTACTCAAGAGCGCCTCGTCGTAGCCGTGATTATAGTAACGGACTCGACGTCAGCGTTGATGCTGCGCTGCCTTTGACAATGACGTTTATTGCGCAGACTCGTCATCACGAGGGACGCGCGATCCATCCGTATGAGACGCGAGAGCCCGACGAAGCTTTGGGTCAACGTGTCGCCCTGCTCATTCTGAGCGATATTGAGATTCCGTTCCTTTAGGCGCGGCCAGCGGGATGAGAGGCTGATTTTCCCGCGGTCCCCTTCGACAAACCAACTAACTTGTAAGACTTTAACCGCTTGATAATACGGTGGTAGAGTACCCGTGGTTTACATTGGGAGCGCATTCGTGTGTCGCCTATTGCTTTTAAACGCATTGTATTATCGTGGTTGAGGAAACCTGCTAAAAATAGATAATGTCGGAGTGCGGTAAGACAAGTGTGGATCCACTGGGAGTTTTAATAATAAAGTAACACTGTATTTTGGTTGTCGAAGGGAGTTTGAGAATAATTGGCGGTAAATTTACGTACGGTACGTGGGCAAT
Source organism: Ceratosolen solmsi marchali (assembly GCF_000503995.2). Classification (NCBI taxonomy): domain Eukaryota; kingdom Metazoa; phylum Arthropoda; class Insecta; order Hymenoptera; family Agaonidae; genus Ceratosolen; species Ceratosolen solmsi. The sequence continues at coordinate 4,526,977 of NW_011948423.1, forward strand.
TGTTGGCGAGTAAACAGCCGGCCTTAAGTTCACTCAAATTTTCGACGAGTTTTGCCTAGATCTCGTCAATGTTAATTATTAAAATTGAAATATGTTAAATCTTGCATAATGAGGGAACGGGAAAATCGACGTTTCAGATGATTACTTATGCCAATGACGATAAGTTAGATAATGAAATCTTACGCAGAGTATACGGAAGATCAGTGCCTCTTAAATATTTTAGTAGAAAAATCAGGTCGTAATATAATTTTATGTGGTTGTAGACTCTTAATGTACCTATTTCTCACTCGATTAAGATTGTCGTATTAAACACGTCGCTCCCGGATCAAGATTAATTCATTTGCCTGAAAAGCTTGTGATGTGGCATACAACGCGTAATTTGCAGTACGCTTAATTTCCAACGGGTTTCATACAAAATGTGCCGACGCATAAAATTAATTGGGCCGATTAAATGGCTGGATGCTAAGATCTGTTATGCTCTTAATCACTTATTTGAATCTTAGAGGCACGAGTTCATGCGCCGTTTGAGAAGCGAATGATAGGCGATTAACATCAAATCCATCCGAAGACATTGCTTGTAGATTACGTCAACCATTACCTATTTAAGTATCATAATACTGTCAAACATAAAATTGGGTTGCTTGCGTTATTTTTATGTTAATGCTTATCGCTTCACGTAAAAACACGGCCTCGTTGTTGCCGTTTAATGTGCACTCTATCGACTTACGGTCATGAATTAGAAAAGCTTCGGGACGAAAAACCGTGAGGGAAAAATGTACGGGCCGTATTCGAATTATGTAAATAGGCGCTTCGCAACGCCTGTGGAAAAAGGTATATGTAAATATACGAACGACCGAGGCACGAGAATAAAAATGAAAATGACGAGGAACGTCAAGAGGAAAGGAAAATAAGAGGAGATAAACCGAGAGAAGAAAAACCGAGCAAAAAAGCCCACCGAATGCAAGCGCACCAAATGCATAATTCAAACCCGCTCCTCGCCCTCCACGTCACACAAACAAATATATTCATACCAATGTATTTGATAAGCATTGTATAATAACTACCGGATCAACGTCAACTGGTATTCAAATTTAGCTCGTAACGTAACGCTGAGCGACAATATTACTTTCTTTTGTATAAAGTATATAAGGTAAGTGTCCTGCAGTAATAACGTCTCGTCAAAATAATCACTATACAATAAAGCGGGTGTACTCTCTTTTTCCTCAAATAATCATTTGCCGTTTATGCAGCAGGTATTTATGATAACATGTTTGCAATGTAAATATTTCAACCGATGTGTGTGTGTGTGTGTGTGTGTGTGTGTGTGCGCGCGCGCGCGCGTGCGTGCCTGTGTGTTACCGCATGCGTGCGTGTATGTGCGCGTGCGTGCCTGTGTGTTAGCGCATGCGTACGTATGTGTGCCCGTGCGTGCCTGTGTGTGCGCGTGCGTGCCTGTGTGATAGCGCATTCGTGCGTGTGTATGCGCGTGCATGCCTGTGTTTCTGTCTGTCTAGTCGGCTGTAGGCGCTCTCGATACACTGCAATTCGAAGATAATTTGTCGATCTATATGTACGTAAAGCTCGATAATAGCCGCAGTGATTATTAATGCATAATACGATGTTAAGTTTCTTAATTAATTGCCTCTTAACGCGAAACGCGAAGTAAAAGTATTTTTTAAAGAAATAAAACTTCATTGTCCGTCGCACGGCTGCGTGTGTAGCGAAATTTACGAAACTCTCTCCATCAAACGCAAATTGACTACTTCCTTGTAACGAAAGGTGACCATGTCCGATTGACTCTGGGCGATTGCTCCTGAATTATGATACTGGCCACGCTGACAAAGAAAAACGTACCAAACAGTCTGCACGGCATACGCTAAAGAGGAGGCGTGCGCAAAAAGTAAACGAAAACATTGTAACGAAATTCTACCCGACTTGTAGCCCCGTGTACTTTTTTATCCCTCTTATCCCTCTCTTTCTCAACAACGACCTGACAGGCGCCCATTATTCCGTGGCACAGTCGCGAGTCGGAGCTATTCACGCGCGGCACTTAGACCGAAATCCTCGATGTTCCGGGTGAAATCGCTGCCTCGCGCAACAAAGAAAGACAATCCAGCAAAATAGGTGAAACTTTTAGGGTTTGCGCAACTCGGCATAATCTTTCTCCCGGTATTATTTGTAATCGATTCATACCAATTTGCTCTATTTAGCCTAGAGCAGCCAACACTTTACTGGGAATATTCGCATTGTTAAGCGTCCATGTGGCCTTGCGGTAAATATCAATCGGTCCCAATGTATGGCAAAAAGTGAGTAGAAACAATTAGTTCGATTTTTTTTTTTTTGAGCTTATTGTTGAGACTATATCGCTGACGTGAAAATCTTGACTCGTGCTTTCAATGTAACTAAGTGGCATATTAATATAACAAACAAACAAACAAACAGATGAATTTATTATAATCATGAATTTCCAAGAAATTATCGCATAAATAATGTTTAAAGAAAACTATCAATATATTTTTCTAACCAGTTTGAATAATAATAGAAATACCGATGTGAAATAAGTAAGGCTGCCTGTGAAAGCATAACAGATCTGATGTAATACATTTGCAATCGCTCAAAAGCCATTACAGTCTTAATAGACTGATGAGCAAAGATTCGATGTCTTTGTCTCGAATAAAAGTACCTACGTTAGAAAGAATAAAAAAAAAAAAAGAGGAAAAAAATTCCTATATATCACAGCGTAAATTTTAGATAAAAGAAAGACGAAGCACGTAGTTATTCACAATACGTGATCTATGGGAAATGTTACATGGCTAATCTATTACCGCTACACCAGACTGTTTCATCGAATGTATAAAAATTATTGATGCATTAAACAGTGAGATGCGAGGACTTCTCTATTTTCAAGCAAGCATACTTTCATACGCGCGCGCACGCACACGCACGCATGAGTACGTGAATAGGCATGTATGTATGTGCATCAATATAAATATTTCCAGTACACCACAAAATAATGTGAGCATTAGAAAATAATGCGAGCTCGATTATAGATAATTTTATGTTTATCGACAGTACATCTTTTTATTGAATTAATGCACTAACTAGTTTAATAATTATTTATTCGCAATAATGAAATCGTAATAATTTTATTTGCAAAAATTGTGAAATAAATTTAAAAAATGTTAAGTTGCAATTAATTTATATACAACATAATTCGCTGCCGTCAATTTTTAATTTAGATTCATAATTCGTAATCTCGAAAACTCGTGTATGCTGAATTTTATGAGTATCGCAGCTTATTCAATAAATCATTATGAAAGAGTTGATTATTAATTTAATTCTGCTCCCTTGATTGCACATACGTTACGCCGTTAATGAGAAATTAGGCACAAATGCACAAGCCTATTTGTGAAGGTCGTACGAGTATATCTACCGCAACCATAATGCCAAACTCCTTTTCGTTTTAAGTAATTCTTTTTAAATCAAACATGAAAGCTACACTGATTTGTTTCCGTGCGTGTGTGCGTGCGCGTAACGTTGCCTCGGCTCCGAATGGCCTGCCGATGTAATCACTATCTCACTCCGCTTATTTCCTTCTTTAAATCAGTTTCGTTATTGTTATAGTGTTAGCTCACGTATCACAAGCTTTTATTTCCTATCGACTGAAGTTTTCTAATTCAAGTCCGACCGTTATATTACTGATTAAAAATTAACATTAATGATGGTGTAAGCACTTGTAGACATAAAATGGAATAAAAGTTCTCTCTGCTCTTCGGAGAGACGTTTCTATCGAGGCGCCGCGTGGAAAAAGTTTATGCAATGAAATCAACGATCCTACTTTCTTTTTAAACGGGTTACACAGAATGGTAATCATTAACGTCGAGTTTTTCCAATCCGCTATTCATCTTAATTCATCGATACAATTGTAATTCGCGAAAGAGCGGCTTTGAAGAAAGAACAGAATTTCAAACGTCTGATTAAGTCCACATTAAAACCGAAGAATGTGAACTTTACTTATAAAAACTAACGGAGAAATGAAAAATATAACACGATTATTCGATTTGAATGCGATTTATGTAACATAATTTCCATTCGATGTAGTTTATTAAACTGAGCTGAACAACGAAATTGATTGAGACACGCTGCCGAGCCAATTGAGGAAATGTCCGTTAATTCATGAAATCCGCGCCTATCTATATATTTCGCCCGGCGAACAATATCAACGCGCAGCCCGTATTAAGTACACCGTCGTAGAGGCAATAAGAGGCGTTGCTCAATTGATACATAAATTAGTAAACGCGCGAAGATAAACATGCCCATCGAGCAGCACCGAAAATCCGACTCCTCTTCTCTAAAACTCCCCGCGACGAGGGAGGACGGGGGAGAGCGCGGACCAGGGGAGCACGGACTCTCGCTGGCCAAATATCATCGATTTGTCCACCGAGAAAACGAGCCTTTTTCACCAAACAAATGATTCCTAATCGTTAGTCCGGCGTCTAGTTATCCGTCTCGTTATTCAATCGCGTCTCCCCGATTGCGGGCGCAGCGCAGATAAGCGGCGCTGCAAGGCTGGTGCGCCCCTATGCGCGTTACGGTCTCGTTATAACGTCGGAGGCGGCAGCGCCGCTCGTACTTTGATAACGCGGCGCACACGTTGACGGCAAAAGAAAACCGTGCGAGACCATGCGCCTGCATACGTCCCCATTGCAACGAGTGCATGCGGAGGCGAATCCGCGCTTGAGTAAAGTGCGGCGAGGTAAAGGAGGGGTGTGGGATGATGTAGCGAGAGGGACGGAGGGGTTGGGATAGAGGGGGGGGGGGAGTTGGG
>NW_011948423.1:4531985-4583055 GCF_000503995.2 Ceratosolen solmsi marchali
GGGGGGAGTTGGGGGGGGGGAGAATGAATATGGGCTTTTAGACAAGGAGATGTTGACTTATCGGATCTATTCGGCCGTTGCGGTGGAGGGGATTTGTCAAATGGTCGACTGCTACCCGGATACCCGATGACAAATAACGTACGTTTCAGCGAAGACTCGATAGCTATATTGGGAATATTATGTAGACGAGTGTTTGTAGTTTGCTAGGCTGTGCTAGTATTATTTATATACTTTGTTGGGCGTTAAAGCGAAGTAATAAATTCGCGCATTAGGTATTTAATGCTCATTATTTGAGAGAGTGTACAAGTGCTTGGTCGCAATTAAAGTTCGTAGCATCGTGAAAAAAAAATGAAGTTTTTATCGTAAAATAAGCTTGGTTATAAAATGGCAAAAGATAGGTGGCAATACCTTAATAAGTCGATAAAAAATAAGTTTTTTAATTAGATATTGAACTTTTATTTCTTACACCTTAAATTATTTAGTGCTCGTAAATAATTTCTATTGGTTTAGAACACTCGCTTGCATTAATATTGATGCTTATTTTTTCGTTTATGAAAACTCAGCCACACACATGGTTTAAAAATTATTACGCAATCATAAAAGGAAATAAATATTTTCTGTTTAAACACTGATGAGGTGCCAAATATAAAAAAATAAAAGCACAATGACATAAGCCGCAGTGTAATCCCTGGCAAATAATTATATCTATTGATAATTATGGACATGATTGTTTAGAAAATTGAAGTTTGCATTGAAGTAAAAAGAATTCGATCGATCTAGAAGACATAATCTCTCGTAAAAAATTCATATATAGCCTTATCAAAAAATAAAAATAAAAAAAATTTACTGAACATAATAGGTTAATTATTGTACGATATTGTTATATATGTTCGATTAGATATTATATATATATATATATATATATATAATATCTAATATATAATATATATTTGAATAAATGAAACAAGACTTTATTTTATTCATGATATTTCGTAAAAATAGTTAGATTCATTTGTTACAAAACATTTTTATATTCAATATTTTTATTTATTTATTTATTTATTTTTTTTTTTTTTTGAACTATATGTATTTCTAACTAATCAATATTTTTATTATTACATTTATTTATTAGCCTTCACTAAAGTTATGTATAAAATACGAAATGCGAAATAAATCATCCAAATATTCAACAAATTACAATGTTATTCGTAATGGAATTTAAAATAAAATACCTGATGTAATTAAAAGACATTCTTTTATTATTTTTTATGATAATAAATTTCGACCGAATCACTATAATGTACTGTATAAGATCTAAATAAATGAATTAATGGTTTATTATGCAATTTAATTACAAACTTTTTTTGTATAGCATCATAAAATACTAAATGTGATTGAGATTTCAATTTTTAAGAACACAAATCCCAACCAATTAAAGAGTTCACCGCATACCAATTATTACTAATTATTTTAAAACGATGACTTACTGTTTTATTAAATTTTTTTTTTTTTTATCATTAAAGTAATTTATAAATTAACAATATCACTGAAATTTCATTTGAAGCATTCCGTTAGCGCGAGTACAATTTAACTATTAGAAAGGTTTATAAGCAAGCAACTTTATATTATTCAGCTAAATTAAAATGTAAAGATCTTTTTAATTAATCCTTCAAATATTAAGCTATAACTTTCAACTTTCTTGGTTCTTTTAAGTTAAACCATAAGTTATTTGATAATTACTTTTAAAAAACTTGACTATTTATTTAAAAAAAAAAAACATTAGAAATATACGTTATATAACTCAAACAAGATAAAATATCATAGCTATGAATATTTACTCATCTGCAATTATAGGTCAGCAAATTATGTTATTTATATCTGTAAATGAACAGATATTCACTTACGATAATTACTTATCACTTTTTAGCTTTAAAGATATATTACGCAATATCCTATAGCAAGTTTTTGGTAAAATTCAAGTGTATAATGAGATTTCCTAAAACAAAAAACAAAACAAAATCCACCATAGAAATTACATTCAGAATTGCATAAGAAGAAAAACACGCGCATAGAACAACAAATTCGATACAGTTTTTTCATCGAGTGTTTTGAGTGCGCGCCTTTCAGTTTTTGCCGAAAGTATATATAATAAAAATATGAAAGAATGTACAGAGACTTGATTGTGTTGACTTAGAGGCTATTTAACTGTTTTCCCATGGTTATACGTATAGATATCGCGCGAGCTTAGTCACTTTCTATAAATACTGTACTGGCGACAAATTAGGATGATTTGCGATACCTTTCTTAGGCTATAATTCACGCAAATTGGCGTTTATAAATTTCAACCCGCGCGATCTTCTACTCTAACATCAATAACTTTTTGAATTAATACCGATTTTGAATTTATTCACGTGTGTTTTAAGCCTTTTCCCATTTTTATTAGCCTTCGAGATAGAGGACAAAGTGTCAAGTATTGTGATACGAGAGTCAAAAAGACCAATTATTAGGAGATAATTGTCGCGATTGATCTTCAAGATGAAAATACGTCATCTAACATGAGAGATACTATTGAATATAGAAATAAAAACGAAACTTAATTTAAATTGTATTTTCCCTATATATAAACAATTTTCTTTCTATTATGTTTAACAAAAAAAAGAAGCATTTTTCAAGTTCATACTATTGAATTTAGAAAACAGGATCTTCTGCAAGTATTTAATTAATCTTAAATTTAAGATCTAATAAAGTGTGTGATATAATATTCCAAGAAATTAATAAGAGTAATAAGTTTTCTATTCATTATAAACGACCAATCAAATCTATAAGATTAATATAATTTTTCATTCGTTCAATTTATAAAGAATAACTTGAATATTTATTGTATTATATCTTATATTAATGTTTACAATTACTGTCAAATAACATTTATCAAAAAATACAGCTTACATATATTAAAATGAAAAATTATATGACAGTGCCTAGATTATAAAATGACATTAATAATTACAAACATTATATTATATTATCAATTATAAATCTTTGACCGCCTATATATATATATATATATATCTTTTCCATAATATTATAAAAATAAAACAAAGCAAAATTATATTCTTTTTAAAAACGTTAAAATAATACACAATTTTACCCACAGACTATTTTTATAAACATTCAAATTTCTTTAATAGTCAAAGGAAAAAGAATTGCTCTACCTTATATTATATAAATAAAAAATAACATTTTCTAGACTAATTAACGTTTTCTTATAATTATATTATAGAATATACTATACAAGTATTGTAAGTTAAAATTTTAATGACTACGGATTTTACTATATTTTGAGTATTTGAACAAAAAGTGGATGTGCGATTCACAAGTGTCGATTCATTTGTTTTCAAGTTTAACAGTAACAATCTTACAAACAAACAAGTACTGGAAATCTAAAGAATTTTCCCTGCATTTATATAGTCTATATTATTTACGAAAACATGAAGAAATTCCGTGAAAGTATTACGAGACTTAAGATATTACTTTTTGAATAACTGAGTAATAAATAAATAAACAAACAAGTAAAACGTGAATTTGCGTTGGTGGAAATTTCATTTTTCTGGGAATACGAAGTAATATTAATAAAATTTATGTAGACGATGTCATTCCCCGGACTGCAATGAAGAAATCTGTAAAAGATTTATGAACGTCAATGCAATTGTTTTAACCCAAAGAAATAAAATTTTCACAAAAATAATTGATTTTCATAAGTGAAAATATAATTTCATTCGGCAAACTAGAACAAAAATATTAGATAGATTAATATTTATTAATTATAATAATAATATAAAAATCAAATTAGTATTACGATATGTAAAATATCATTTCACTAAAAATGAGCATTAATACGTATACGCAATGAATATCAATTTTATAAAAAAATAAAAAAAGTACTATATATTCTTAATGCCATTTATATAATATAAATTATTTAGAAAGATAATTTTTTTGCAAAAAATTATGAATGTTAATTGATTAATCTTATGAAAAAGTACGACCTAATATTTATAGGAAATCATTTTAATAGAAATTATAACTTTCATTTCTAAAAGTAGAAAAATAATTTTGTATTTCTTTTTCTTTTCTTTTTTAATCGATATAATAAAAATAATACATAAAGCCTATTAAATTCCAAATTTTTTGTCACATTTTTCAATACTTTTAACACACCATACTTGTTTCTGGAGTAGAATAAATAAATAATATTCACTACAAATTTATGACATTTAATGCATTAGAATTATATTTGCATTATGAAATTGTATTGTACATATATATATATATATATATATATATATAAATAGATAGATATCTTGCTAGATTTAATTATTTTATTTGTTTAATATGTTCACTTTTTACTTATATAGAGAGATTTTATCTACAAAATTTCACTTTACGTAATTTTTATTTGATATTACTTCCTATTATCCCATTAAAAAAATAATAACTTGCTTTCGGAATTCTGAAAATATGTACTAAATAATTAAACAAAGTTTTTAAACACTACTTGTTTTTTTAATAAATTATAAAATAAATATTATTTAAATTTTTAATATTAAAAGAAAAACTCTTTGTATGATATTATTCAATGAAATGTAAGCACCATCAGTTCTAATAATAATGTTCAGTACAATATTTAGTATTTTAATTATTTCAGTCTTTATTATTTTATAAGCTACAATATATAATATATACAAACCAATGGACGATCCATACTTTATAAGATATGAAAAACTTCTTAATCGTTTATTCCTTTTCAATTTTGAAATATAAATCGTAAAATTTTACAATTTTAATAAAAAAAGTACATTTATAGATAGGAGCTTAGAAATATTTATCCATTAAACGTTTTCAAACCTTTTTTAACTAAGAAAATTCATTATGTCTTGAAATAAATGTAAGAAAAATGTATGACTTATATTTTATGAATATTTTATATTGATATATAAAATAACGTAATCATTTATTATCGTACATTACTGTAATATTCGTAATTATATATACATATATATATGTGTGTGTACAACCCATATTTAAACAAATGGAAGTTACTCTTTACTCTATTATCCATATTAAATATACAAATATATTTATATTTATAAATTTGACTTACTTTTTAAAATTAATTGTAAGCGATCAATTAATACTGTTTCACAATACATTAATTAACAAAAATTTATTCCTCCAATTATACAACTACATAATGCTTAAATTTCTCTAAATAAATAAATCTCGAGAAATAGAAAGAAAATTTTATAATCATCGTAAGATGAAGAACCTGATTTAAAATAATATGATATAATAATTATGTAAACAATCTTTTCTGTTATGAAGTGATAATTAGTCGACTATAAATTTCTTAATGTTGCTACATTCTTGAAAATATCTTTGATCGTATATTACTTCACGCGGTGTTTTGGCTAATTTAATCAATAAATAATCTGAATTAAAACACTGATATCAAGCCCTTGTCGAATTTATGATGCACTCGTGTACAAAGAAAACAGTAAACTGACGAATCTCATCTTTTTCATATTAAAATTCATGGACAGTGTAATACGAATGACCCCGTTAAACAAAAAATCCATCCAATTATACCTCTGGAAACACCGGAAGCCGTTTTATGGCGGTCTACACGAAGCAAATGCCACCTCTTTATGTAGGACAGAACGAATGTGCAAAAATAAAATTGTCGAAAAAAGAAGAAAAGTAAAATATGTCTCTTAATGTCGTAAACGGACGTGGAGGAGGAAGGAGGTAAGGATTTTTAGAAGGGTTTGTAATAAGAGGAATTACTCGGATACCTGGATGCCTTAGTCCAGACTTGCATGGACATTAGATCCTCTTCGGACTCGAGGATCTCTCCTGGCAGGAGTTTCTTCTTACTCAGGATTCCTCATCTCAGACACCTGGCATTAGCTCGTCACGCTTCAGAGGTGCTTTTCTACAAGCGCGCACCGCCACTACTTTCTCCTGGAGCGAACGCATTTTTTTTCTCGGGCTCGTTGCGCCCAGATAAGGCGGACGCACGACCGAACAGCTGATCGTAGGCCTCGACGATAGCTAGTGCGAGCGGTCGTACCTCCGGCGGCCATACCCTCGAGATTGATTTATCGGTGATTTTCACGCGGAATTCGTGCGACGGCTTTTTCCCGTTGTGGAATGCCTTGCTTTCGTTTCGGTGGCAAGAATGGTGGCACTCGTAACGTAAATACGGGATGTCGATCGGGGCAAAGAATTTCGCCATTACGGCATTGGAAGAAGGCGCGAAGCCCTCGAGAGTGTCAAGTGGAGAATGAATTTAGCGCCGCGAGGCCCTCCAATATAAAAATCTTAATTTCATGTTATTTAACCAACTTTCACGACTGCTTCCACTATAATATATATTTTACAAAATTGTGCCTACTATATTTGCATCAATTCAACGACTAGCTACTTCATCTTTACGTAAAATATTTTCAACGCGAATGCCACGAGATAAAGTTGAGAATAAGGATTAATGCTGGCTAAATTCATCCACTCAATGTCTTTTATCCGTCAAGCATCTAACAAATTCCATGCTCAAGCATAAATATTAAAATTATTATGTAGTATATTTATAATACATTCTATATATATATATATATATATATATGCACTCACTGGATTATATAATGTTAGACTATAGCTTATGAGATTTTACTCAATCATCGTGTAATAAAGAGCGTTGATAAAAAATGTTTTCCAAAATTTTTAGTTTTGCTGTGGCTTGACTTTATTATACATAATGAAAAATGAGAAGTAATTGTACTATAATAATGCGTTGGCGTATGCGCTTGTGTATGTGAATGTGCATGGTTATACATAAAAGTCGAATATTAAGATAAATTGTTAATAAAAAATATAGATGGTTATTGAGAATCATTAAAATCAAGTCTATGAAAAATTCTCATCCAACCACAACGTAATTCTCAACAACATAAATCAAATTATAAGATAATTGAAGAAAATTCAAATGGTAGCAGCTTTATTTTACTAAAGCAGATATTAGTAATTTATTTTTTAAACGTATTTTTATATTCATCTTAAGCAGCTGTGTAATTTTAATGAATTATCATTTTAGTATATTTATTTTTTAAGTTGTATTTCAAATATTATTAATTTTTTATATTACAGTGAAAAACGTATGAACAGAATTTATTTAATTGATAAAATTATCTTGTGAATCAACCAACGCGATGGTGTATCTCAACGGTATAATTAATTTTTTTTTTTATAAAATTCCAGCTTGGCTACTTATTAATTGTAGTGATCAATAGTCGCAGACATATGTAAGAAATAATCGCAGTATTGAGGCTCCAATTTTTTTTTAGTAAAATTATTATAAAATTATTATAATTTAGTTAATTAGTACTATGGAATTATTGTGTAAGTGAATTTCATAAATTAAAGAATTTTTTCTAAATACGTGAGAATAATAATATATCAGATTGAACCTGTCAATTAATTATATGAAGCTTTCGGAAACGAATCTAATTGTGATGTTCAGTTTTTTAATTCAAATTGAATTCTTAATTTCATATGCCATAAGTTTATTATTTTTTGTTCGAAACTTGATACGTATCAATTGTGCTCGCAAAAGAGCCTAAAATCATGAAAGGCAGAATGTGCTCGTATATAAGCATATAAATTTTGTTTGCCATATAGTAGTAGCACATCATCACATAGAGTGTAAATATTCCTCACGTTATAAATAATAAAGTCACGTAAATAACGATAGTAAGAAAATAATATTGCAAAGGAAAATGAAGGGAAAAATAGCGGCTACGAGTTCGGAAAATGCCAACCAAATGGAAAGTTCGTACACCCGTTAATAAATCATCGGTAAATTAACGTGCGTATGACATGACGCGGTACATACACGGTAGACTTTCTATAAGCGAATACACGTAATTGTACGTAAATGTACGTATAGAAGAGAAGTGCCAAACACTTCCCGTTGGCTAATATACGTCCAATAATTGTACATCATGGACAAAAGCTGGGAAGGTCAGGGCTTAATAATTCTCCATTGATGAACGGAAAAAAATCCATAGTCTATAATATATTGATTCTCAACAGAAAGACGTGAAGTCAGCAGGTATTACCGAGTTTCCAATTCATTCAGTATAGTTGAGAAGAAATTTCACCAGTCGGATCAGTAACGTTTTTCCTATAGTCAGGAATATATTGATAACGTGGGTGTTTAAGATATATATTGGAGATCACGAAAATAACAATGAAAGCTTTAATATTTGATATGTTCAATATCTTAATAACTCGAAATTTTTTTATTATCTTTAATATAAATATAATATAAAGAAAATAACGTTAATACTCCTGCATATAGATTTTTTTTCTTTTTTGATCGCATGAAGGTGTCTGTTATAATAGTTATAAAAATATAAATAATATGACAAGTTTTTATTGCAAAATCTTTTTATAATTTTTTTTTTTTTTTTTTTTTTTTTTTTTTTTTTTTTTTTATGAAAAGAAGTTTGCTTGGAAGGAAAAGTAGATGATTAAAAACGAGAAGTACTGCTATATAAATTATGAAAAGTAGCTGAAAAATAGCAAAGTTATTGTTATAGTCCATGCATAAATATAAGCTGGGACTTTGATTAAAAATTGATGCTGCTGTGCATTACTACTGTGCGCAATAAAAAAAAAAACATCTATTGCTGTTTTCAATCGTCACACATACAAAGTTCGTTAAATTAAAATTCTAGCATTTCGAAATGTTTTAAACTATATTCTAAATACATTACTTTAATTGATTAATTGACAAACATACTAACTATGGTACATGTCGATGCAATCAAAAACATTTTATTTCTTCAAATAGAATATCTTCGAAATGCTTCGATTCCCATACTCTTGCACAGAAATTTATGTTTTGTATATAACGTTAATTAGAGCACGTGAAAGTACTTAAAAAAGAAATAGACAAAGATACTATACAAAGGAAGAGAGCGGAAATACAAAAACATACTGGAAAAGGTGATGCATCAGACGATTCAAAAAGACATGAATAAATCAGATTTTATTCATATTTCTGATCTAATCTAGCTGAATATATAAAAGCATTATTAATTTATTCTGGTTCCAAATACTTTGTACGATAGATAACTGCTATATTAGTACGAAGAAGTTGAAAAATTACTCAACCTGTACTATATTTCAAAATAAAAACAAATCTATTAATATAATTAATCATTGTTATAAGATATTTTATGCAATCTCATACAACCATTAATACGCGTAAGTGTCAAAGCACTAGAAAAGTAGAAACTAAAGAATGAAAAGATATTTCTCCGTAAACATATCATTAATTTCCTTTCTAAAAATTTATCCAATATTTATTTCTGAATCAGAAAGACGATAATTTCAATTATGAAAAATAACACGATTATAATCAATTCAAATATTTTCTTGTATTTAAATCCTTTTTATTTGAAAATTTCTTACATAATCGACAACTTGAAGTATAATATGTAATAGCTTTTTATAAGGTCTATTGTGGGGGAAAATAATGGGATATATCGTGACTAAAGTTAATTAGTAATACGGCGTAAGAAATGAAATTAACATTATGACAAATGCATAGCATTTTAATATATTACCTTAAATTATTGTACGGTTTCAATTGACTTTAAGACCATTTAAACATAAAATTACAGAAATGCTTCATGTAATTTTTACGCGGTTAAAAATGCCGGTATGGAGAACCCAAGATAAACAATTTTAAAAATATTAAAAGTAATCAGTAAAGGCTTGGTTTGTATTATGCTGTACATTTATACATGCGCACGCATATAAATACACACAAACACACACACACACACACACACACACACACACACATACACAATTCTATTTAATTAATGGATAAATTATAAGTTACATTGGTTTTAATGTAACTTGGTAAAAATATTGCTTAGATATAATCAATTAACCAAGTGCTCGCTGACATACTATTCGATATAGCTTAAACAATTTCTTTTCGAGGCTCTTACTTTAAATATTAAGAAATTCATAACTATATGATTATATAAAATTTAACCTACAACAATAAGTACAGTAATAGACGATAATCACCGTAGCATGCGTATCAATCCTTTTTCTTATAAATGAAGTATAAAGGATTCGTGGAAGAAAGCAGGATAATCATGTTTCGATTCGCTAGATTTATGAAAGTTATACAATTAATTTAACTGCGCATTGCTATTCGAAACTATGAAAATTAAATCACCTTTTCGTTGCAGCACAACCACGTAACTCACTGTTTAAATCTTCTTTAACCAATGTAACGGCCCCCTTGGACCAAATATGCAAATAGTCTGAGTTGGTATTTAAAGTATCGTTTAAAGAAACGAGACCGATGATGGAGCAAAAGAAACGCTGAATCGTACTCGCGCTAGAATAGAAGTGGATCAGGAGCAATGTCGAGGAATCCCCAGTCCAGTTAAATGGAGAAGGAATAATTGAAAAGTGCGGTATTATAATGGGGCGGGAGGTCATTTCATTTCGACGGTAAAATACGCGGGTGTTCGAGCTCGACTCCAGACAGCGGTAATTCAAAAATAAGATGGAAGAAGGCGTAGAGGAAGAGGAGAAGAAAGAGTAGAATGAAAGAGGAGGAGGAGGTGAAGGAGAATGAGGAGAGCGCATGGAGAGCCGCGAAAGGCCTTGACCCGTAGGCGGCGCAACGTATATATACTGCAATCCTATATTCAAGCGCGCAAAGAGAATCCCGGCTACCTATACAACTAGGTACTTCCCCCTCCTCCTTCTCCTCCTCCTCCTCCTCCTCTCCCCGCCCCTCCACAGTCACCAACCACTCCACCTTCTCACATGGTCTCTGTCTCTCTCACCATCGCCGGCGTTCCAAGACTCGATTCCTCACTCCTTCTCCTCCTCCTCCGCCGCCTCCCGGCCGATGGCACTCTCGGTCTGTCTTGCTCGCTCTTGCGCTGCCGGATGGTCGAAGTCAAAGGACGCGCGGCCACAACTGCTGAATCAGCCGGCGAGGAATGCCAGAACCGTTGTTCGTACGGTCTTGGAGAAGCGAGCGCGGGCTGCCGCATAGCAGCGAAGGCGCAACTTTATCCGTGGCTCTCCTCCGCTAATAATCGGGTCATTGCACAAGCCCCGGAAAGCGGCTTTTGGCATTAACGCTCCGGCGCTTTTTCGGTACTTCCTTATACTGGCGAGTCCATGGCTAGGAGATGGTGGGGAGCGCGAGGTGGAAGAAAGTCCCGCGCTATCTCCTCGTCTCCTCTCTTTCATCCTAATGAGAGCTACAGACAAGCGCGCAAGCACAAACTCCCCGATCTTACCCCCGTCCCAACCCCCAGTTTTCTTCGCCGGTTTATGCCTCACCAAATCGCGATACTTTATGAAGTTGTAAATATTAAAAAGGCTATTGGGACAGTGATTATGCACATGCAGCCGCCAGCGTTTTTCGTGTCTTTTGAATCCAATCGCTATGGGGTATGCGTGCGACCGCAAGTTAAACTTCTGCTTTCCCATCTCCCCCCCCCCCTCTCTCTCTCTTCCTCGACACACAAGCGGTGATTTTCATTTTTCTTTATCCGCGACTTGTATCTATCGGCTTATTATGTACACCTATACCATTATTAATGAACGGTTATAAGATCGTGAATGCCGTGGAAAAGGTTGATGAGCTCTTGCGTGAATGATTTTGAAAGTGGCCGACACGATCTCGACCTTTTTTCTCATCATTTTTTTTCCTTTTTCTTTTTTCTTTTTTCTTTTTCTCTTTTTCTCTTTTTCTCTTTTTCTCTTTATGCTTTTCCTTTTTCTTTTCGGCTTTAATTTGAATTTCGGACATTTGTTCGCAACAAACACGTATATTTATGGGCCGACAGTTCGCCTTATCGTGTCACTAAAATTATAAACTATCGAAAGCAGCACTGTTAGTATTTGAAAAGATTGTTATAAGCAAAGAATCAATAATCTTCGCTTGAAACTCAACCGCATTATGTAATTACTTAAACGCATAGAACAGATCGAATTGCATTAATCATTTCAAAATACTCTCACGACACGTATTCAGCTTATAAATGCTCACCTAAATAGCCTAAATAAAAGAATTTAAAGTTTAAAGTCGCTGGAATTCATAGCAAGATTTAATAATACAGTGTGCATTTATGATTGCCAAATGTTTACAAAAAAATAAGAGAAAGCAGCACATATATTTGAATAATTTTAGGTTGAAAATGCAGCGAATTACTCTACACTGGGACTTTCTCCGCAGTAAAATAAATTTTTATTGTTCTAAAGTAATGATCATTATTGGCCATAATTATCACATTTATTGTTCGAAAATGAGCAAACATTATCACATTTATATAATGCAATAGCGCAAGGCTGACGCATTCTTTTACCATATAAT
Organism: Ceratosolen solmsi marchali; assembly: GCF_000503995.2. Lineage (NCBI taxonomy): Eukaryota > Metazoa > Arthropoda > Insecta > Hymenoptera > Agaonidae > Ceratosolen > Ceratosolen solmsi. The sequence goes on from NW_011948423.1 coordinate 4,544,470, forward strand.
GATCGATCATAGAAAAAGTATTCGTTCGAAATCCATCGGCCTTATCATCCAGAAACAATGCGGTGCATTAGCTGGCTTCGCTCATTGAAACGGGACGCTATATCCCCCCCCCGCCCTCCCTGCCGCTACCACCATCATCACCCGTACCCCGAGCACACCTCCCCCGGAAGGGAGCGAATTCTGCCAATCGGGACTCTATCTGTAAGCGCAAACTCGTCGAAAAGTCGAGTATCCCGAGGGCCGTGCTGATGCACCAAAAGTGATTCCATGATTTCATAGAAGGAAGGGGCGCGGTATGTCGTAACTAGCGCGCTCGTTATCAATCAATTGGCCGTTCGTTGTCGGAAGTGATCGGCTTTCGTATAGGATCCCCCTCCCTCCCGGCCACGGCTCAATAACCGCTCATCGCTGCTTTTTCGCGTCTTCGGGTACCACGACGAGCAGCAGCCATCGCGGGCTTTTATGTAAGTTAGTCCCGCGCGACTTCCTGCTCTCGTGGGCCGAGCACGAAAATGCATGGATGTACCCCGCGTGCGCGCGCGCGCACACACACACGCGCACTTGCACGTAACTGTCAGCGATAAAGCCGTCGAAGGCGAATGCCGGCGCTCGTTTGGCTCGTTCGCTTTTTACGCTTGTTTTTCATCGCTTCTTTTTTCCCTCTCGTTTTCCTCATCTAATCTCGCCTCGCTTGATCGCGCGCCGCGTATTTTTCGAGCACAATTGTACAAGTACGTATGTGTGTAGCGAGTGAAAGATCTCGAATGCAGCGCGCGGGAGGGGGACAAAGACAGATGGAATTTGCTCGATTAATTAGAATATTGAAGTGCAGGGAGGATCGATGTCTTCGGTTTGGTATTAGCGGCCATGTTGTTTCGAATTCATGTTTTAATTGTGTCGAAGCAATCGCATACATTTTCCAAAATCGTTGTGGAGATTGCCAGTTATTTCTATGGGATCTCCAGTGGCATCGTCTATTAGTTTCATTACAGCAACATCACTTTCAAATAGCAATTTTATATATTATTGTTTTCGATAAGTGCGTTATTGATATTTTAAAATTTAGCTCTTGATAAGATTCGTGCAGATTATTACATAATATAATAAGCATGTTTATCTACACGTGTATTTACTCACTCATCGTTCGAGATATGCTCTATAATATAATTTAGAAAACCGCTAGATTAGATCAGGGAAAATTTTGACACATTAGAAATAACTAAGGACGCTAATAAGATGTTTCTTACATATAACCATAAGTATGTATTATACGCAGTTTTATAATGTAAAACACTACGCTCAAAATACAATGTAACATTATGTTCGAAACACTTGAGCAAATAGTTAATTTTTTTTTCTTCGTACAAAATGTGTGCTTAAGGCTTTGTAAAAGCTTTATAAAATTGTAATCGGGTTATATGTAATGTATTCCAACATGAGAGCGCTACTAGAGACGCGCCGTAGAAAAATAAGTCGTATAAGAATATGCATAGTTACATTTGTTCAAACTAAAGACTATGATTAAGCCAATGTAAAATGGCGATATAACATAAGAGTATTATCACATGAGATATTTTTAAAAAATTAAAAAAATAAAAAATAAGTTTAAATTCATATCAACTTACAGTAAACTAACATTCATCTCAAAACAATATTAAACTTATACCAAAATATGCCTTCAAAAATTCTCTGTATGATCATTAATTTTCTTTAAAAATATTTACAAAAGCATCGTATAACTTAATGATGGCTTTAAATATGTATGTTGTCATCATTTGGACAATCTTTCGTTGAGAACCCAATTTACGTAATGCATGCATGCGGTTGCGATGTGGGTTTTATGTACGAACAACAGAGATAAGTTATTTTATAAATATTTAAATAAGTGATGTACACTTCTTACTTATAAAACTTAACATAGACTGTTTCGGATAAATAAGACATTTCTCGTATATCGATACACTTTAGCTCATAGCAGTTGCATAAACTAATTTACATATGGATCATGCTTTTTTTTTTCTTTAAATTGTAAAAAACTTAATTGTCTTTCATTCCTACATCCTGTTCTTTCTTTTTTCTCTTCGATATGAAAGTATGGAATTATAAGTTCAAAAACAAAACAAAAAAAAAACAAAAAAAAACAATAGAAAATCATTAATTAATATGTTCTTTATTTGATAGTGATCGTATCATAAACTATACCCTTTTATATGAATATTCAAGAAAACCCAATTTTTATACATTAAAATTCCGTATTACAAAAAAATATCTATTGTATAAGAAAGAGTAAACGATATGTATACTTAATATTATTTTTAATAAAAAATAAAAGAAATTTATTAATGAAGTATTCAAACAGGTCTTTGATGGAATTTTTTGTTTACCTCGTAATAATTTATCATATCGATCTGTTTAAGGATATTAATTTTCAATATAAATTAACGATTCATTCTTACTTTTATATTCAGCATTATATTAATTTGACTCATAGTGCATATAAATAAACAATACATCTACTTCGTCAAGATTCAGATGCTTTGGTAATTCATCTGGTTCTTGTAGTTGTAATTTTAAAAAAATATTAAAGTAACAATATTTACTTGCAAAAGGATAAACGAATTTAACCTTTTATTTTATTATACCTTATCCTATCATCGAAATAGTGTATTTTAGCTATAAAAATGGATAGGACTTATTTTTAATTTATTTCATATTTTTCATCGTAAATCCGAATGAAAAGATATGGCTAATTTATCACGTATTAACAAGCTTAATTAATAACTTAAATAATAACTGATATTAATAAAAATTATATTGAGTTGACGTAAAACTTCTTTCACGGCTGACTTTTTTTCAAATATAACCTTCAAAATATCAATCTTTTTATAAACTTCATTAAGATAGATGGCTTTCAATTTATTAAAGTAGATTTCCAGTACAAAAGTAAATTCTATAAAAAAAAAAATTAATAAAACAATTTATAGTTCTGTAGCGATTAATTAATTTAATTAGATAGAAAATATTTGCTCGTAATATTTTTAGTAAAAATTGACAACTTATTTCGAAACTTTGTAGCTTAATGTAAAAATGCATTTACGTAAAATGGAAAGTTTTTAATAATTCCTATCACTGATCATTTAACAGTGGGATAACCTGGCAAGAAATTTCTGTATTTAATCATTTTTATACTGAATTTAGCACTTATATCAAAGCGACTTGGGTATCGGATTATACTCTATTCTAATTCGCAAAATCCTAAAATCAATTAAAATCCCTATCTCATTCGATTAAAATGCGCATAGTTAAAGAAAAATCTCATAATCTCTGAATAAAGGATAAAGTAAATCCGCCTTTATAGGAAACGTCAAATATTTGAGTGAGAGTTACAGATAGAGATAAGTTCTATTCGAGCAATGTTTTCAGCGAGCAAGGAGTGAAAGGAGGGGGGGGGGGGATAAGTAAACATATGCCATACTTATAAATCCACAGAGCAAAACCATTGACTTCGTCATAAGCGAGATATGCAGATGAGCTTGTATGTAAAGAAGAAAGAAATCAAAATGAAGATCGTAAGCGATGATAATACAGTATCTAGCATGTCTATAAAGAAAAGAGTGAGAACCTTTTCCCGTTGTTATTATTCGCACGAATATGAGAACCACACGAATGAGTGGCAGCGTCTGTCCGAAGCTCTAATTATCTTTAATCTGTAATATCTGTGCTTCGCGCACCGTACTAACGTTCTCCGAAATTTCTCCACGTCTACATCCGTCTCTTGCCTCACGGCTCCGCGGCAGGTTTTCTTACCCATGCACGTCTACTTCGGCAAATCGAGTACGCTGTCGGTGCGCGGCAGAGGGGGTAAAAAAGTGATAGCGATCAACCTTCGAGCAAGTTTTCGACTAGGGCAAGGCTGTGCTTAGCCGCTTATTTATGATTCAGGTTTATAATTTTTGGTTAAACGGTTGCGTAAGCTCAATTACAACGACCCGATCGAAAACTCTTTAAGCGCGAAACGAGCGGGAGTTTTCCAATCGCGTTCCGAATCACCGGGACGTCGAGGAAGATTGATCGATCAAGAGTCGACTAGAGCGACGAAGCGGATGCACGCGGAACAATTCGGTTACGATAATTGATGCCGGGACAAATGAGCGCCGGCCAATAACGCAAGAGCCACTTTAATCGGCGAATCCCGATAAAAAGGTGCGTCGTTAAATATCGCGGCGAAACGCGTTGTCCCAGCTGTGGTGACGGCAGTCAAGCTCCGCGGAAAGTTTCACGCTAATTACGGCCGGCGCGACACGCCAGGAAAAACAAAGAGGATTTATCCGTTTTCCCATCGGCAGCTCGAGAGCCTGTGAAATTCAAACAATCTTCATTTTTTAGCCCCTTCGTCGGGAGGACACGCGCGCGCCTCCTAGTTGAAAAAGCGCTGCGAGCAAGTGTGCGTGAGCGCGCTCGCGAGAGAAAGAGAGAAGCGGGCCCGAGAAAAATGCCCCGACAGCCGACTTGTCTGGGACGCCCGGTTTTCTCTCTATCGAGAGTCGAATTCAGATGCACCTGCACCTGCTGCGCGAGAGCAAGCCTAGCACCGTTAATCGTATTAGGGCCATTGCTCAATGCTCACCGCACATACACTTATGCGTGCGTGCGTGCGTGTTCCGATGCATGCCCGACGATACTGCGCCTCACCCGTATGCGCGTGTAATCCACGTTCGCGAGAAATTACATGCCGATTAGACAGAATGTTTTATCAAATATTAGTGAGTCGGGCATCGAGATCTAGTTTTATTTGCTGAAGAGATCGGATATTATTAGAGAATGACCATCGACGAGTTTAATGATCGGTGGTGTTGATCATTCGAGAGCAATAATGCCCATTTTGTCCTAGAAAAATGCCGACGTTATATCGACGCTAATTATTTTAATGTTAAATCGTAGAATTCCGGCGATAATGAACTTTACAAGAAACGGATGATTCGATTGATCATCTTTGATAATGACTAATGATTCCTTCGCGCTGCTGTTCCTGCCACCTTACGGATCGCGCACCTTCCTCAGTAGAAAGAAAGTTTCCGCGTTACGAGTAATAATAATATGTATTTGCGAGTTATTATTCGTTTCCCAGTTGATCGGGCAACGCAAAACCCCTATTCATTATCAATAGTCAGATCGACTATCTTATAATAGCAGTAAGGTAAGAAAACAGGTTTCTTTTGTCGACGTATTACAATCGAAAAAATGATGGCATTTTTTTAATAAACGAATCGAAAACTTCATGTTCCTTTCACGATTTAGATCAAACTCATAAGCTCGAATTACCAATCTTTTAATCATTTCGTTACATTTACAGTATCGCCTCTCATTCTATTCGCTTTAGCGAGTAAACTCTAATTTGACTGTTTAGGTTCGGTTGGCTCGTAAAATACGAGTTACGTCAAAAAATTTTCCTGCACTTTATAAAAGATAAATTGTCTCGGGAGCATTAATTTCATTCAAATAAAATATAATTGTATGAAAGAGGAGCGATAGCTTGATATTAAATTTTACAAATCGCCGATGAAAAAGAAAAAGCGTTAACCATTATTGCGATAGCCACGGTAGATACTGCTTATCTACAACAGCCAATAAAACTAGTTAACTGTGAGAAAATAGAAGTCGTTAAAACTCGTTACAGAAAATACGCGCACATGGACTGGTCGAGACAACTACCGTGCGCCCTATCTTTCCAAGCGCCTCGCTTTTCCTCCTCGCTTTTCAATTCTTTCCCGCAACACACGTATCATCGGAATCGAAATTAGAGCAACGAGACCATTACGAAGCCGCGGTGTCTCCCGTCGCGCGCGAAATAGCCCTGCCATTAGCTTATTAACCTGGTGAATTCGTCCGTGACGCCGGATCCGCGACTCCTTGACGCATATCATTATTTATGATATTTTTGAAGCCGATATCTTACACAGCCTCGCTATGCGGGTGTAATACCTGCCTGTTGTCAATTATGCAACAATTCAGGGAAATATTATGGATTTTACAAATTGAAGGACGGGTATTATGTCAAGATTACAAGACAAATTCGCTGATTTAAAAGCTTTTATCCTACGTGACGGATATTTTTTCTTCTTCATTGTTTGTATTTTTTATTTTTGTATCAAGTACTTGAAAGCACTTTATAATTGAAGAAAAATCATTTTCGATCGAAAGATATAATATTTAGCCGGGGACTTGTACTTTCAAATTCATTTTAATTTATGAAATGCATAGAAAATTGGAAAAATTGTAGTTTAATGAAATAAACGTTGTACATTAAGACTGCTAGTGATCGCAATTTCGCGTTAAATTCAAAAAAGATCTTTTCATTAGCAATAACTATACGTGCACTTTATGATAAATAATTTAATCGTGTGGTTGAAAAATTTTAACTTTACGAGAAATGTGTACAACGAATTTTCCGTAAAACTGTGTATAAATAATCATAAGATAACTTTTTTCATTAATTCCTTAAGAACAAAATCGATAATGATGGCTTAAGATAAATTTATTCTAAAATCTCATTATATTTTATGTGCATTATATAATAATTTAGTTATATTTTAATAGCCAATAATTTCGTTGTAATATTTACTTGTAAAACTTAACGACAACAAAGTCAGTACAATAGCATAATAAAAAAATGTTATAAATCATCAAAATCTTAATTGTTCAATGACTTTCTCAAGTACGAAGATGAAATTTTGTTTAAATAAATTAAAATATTAAGTAGCAAATATAACGTAAATATAATTAATAAAAAAAAAGTAATAAAGAAAAAAATCTCTCACACACACACACACACACACACACACACACACACACACACACATCTATATTTCCTGTACGATTGTTTAATCCTTGAAAAAGTGAAAAATATAACAATAATTACATTTAATATGATGTTTAATATGATTTTCACGGCATTCACTTTTATCGGACACAGTAGAAGGTGAAAATTGAATGACCGACTCATTTCTTGAAACTTCGTTTAATCTACATTAATAAGAATACAAAAGCCTCCTTTTATAATTTAATGTTTCGCTCATAAGTACATGGATAGAGAAAGAAATTTTTTTTTTTTTTTATTATATTACTTAAATATTTCTTTGTATTGAATGAAATTATATAGAATTACATAAGATTTGGCATATAAAAATCGACGTATAGAAACTCTTTGTATTATTTGTCCTTAAAATAAGAATATTATGCAGAGCTCGAACAATGTTGATATGAAGCGATTTATAGAAACAATAGAAATAATTTACATGACTTCAAAAATCTCATTAAGAAATCATAAAAGTATTGAAATTTTAATAATAAATGAAATTTAAATATACTAGATAACGCTGATATTTTTAACGCTTAAATAGCTGAATATTTTTACAAAAAAATATTACCTTACTGTTAATCTCAACTACTATTAGATTTAATCACATCTACTACCTACTATTGGCTAATATTCATAATTATTCAATGATCATAAATTTTTAAGCGAACCCTAGCATCTTTAGCTTCAAGTCGTTCGAATTTATATTAAAAATACAAAGTACATGCAATTTTTCAATAATAAATGTAAATATGATTGACAAAACATATGGTACTTAGTCATTAATACGTGTTACATATAAAATTTAGTATTTCAACGTATTATATGACAAGCGAATAATAAATATAAAAATAATATTTGTCGTGCAGAATGATAATAAAATTTAAGTACGTAATAATTTAAATGGAATATAATCAAGTATAAATATGCTATGTCAAAACTGTAGGTACATTTTAATAAAAAAATTCTTTGGTCTTCGCATTGAAAAACTAATACACCAATTAAATAAAATATAATATTTGTCTTAATTTTTTTACATAAAATGACTCAATATATAGCTATAGTATAAGTTTTATACGATATTAATATATTTTTTTTTTATATTTCAATTTTCAAATATTTTCATTGCTATATACTTTTCATTTTTATAATTAACCATAATGATATTTAGAGAGCAAAAAGTATTCGCCAAAAATACTTAGAGAGTAGATGATATTTACTTAGTATTTACAACTTTTTTTTATACTCTGTTTCCCCTGCTTTAAATCCCTTATTAGTTTTGAATTTTTTAGTCCTCCGCCCTATGCCGTCGCTCTCTCTCTCTCTCTCTCTCTCTCTCTTTCTAACCATATCTTATAGTTTTAAAAAATATTGACAACAAAGAAAAAGATCATAAACCAAATAATGTAGTTGACTTGAACAAATATTTACATGCCAATACTATATTTTTCTACTGTAATTTTTATACTTTATAGATCGCCTAATTATCTTTTAATCGCGTATATAATGAATTTAGTCCTGTAAATTTAATAGAATTTCACTACTTCCATCAATAGTCAACTAAAATCATAAAACAATAATTGTTAAAAATGTACTCTACAGGATTTTTTAATATTAGACATCAATCAATAGTGCCTGCATTAATTAACTTAAAGGAAATTACATTAAACTTATCAATTTTAAAGGATGAAAATTTCATGGTTTAATTTATGCGAAAGAAAATAATCAACGGTCTTAAATGCAAAAACCTATATGTAACATAACAATATGTTAACTATAGTTGAAATATATGATTAGAGATTTTATTTATATTGTCATTACATTACTTTATCATAATGAAATATTTACTGTGTATATTTAAGATGGTCAATAATATTTTGCTTTAAATTTTTTTAATACTGGTTCCAATTTTTGTGAAATATTAATTGCTTTTTTTTTACTAAAAAGAGGCAAATCTTACATTAAATAAGCACTTTTAACCTTAGTATTGATATCAATAAAAATGAATCAGTCAAACGTTTGAAAAATCAAAATTTTAATTTAACTCGGTAATTTAAAAATTTTATGGCTTAATACTTTTTTTTATCTAATAGGAAAATTAAATTTAATACTAAAAAAAGAATTTTAATTTCTAAAATTGAGTAATCAAATTCATAATAATTTATACATTAGATCTTGCTAAAAAAAAGTTAATATTGATTAAACATCATAGCTGATAATGTCTTGTATTTTACATTTATTTTACATGAAAATATTTTAATATTACATTTAGTGATTTCATAATTATGTTCAAACAAATACTATAGATAACATAAATCAGTCAAAATAGAAATATAAGATAATTATTATTTGGACTTGCAGTTATCGCTTCATTAAACGAAGGTAAAATTTTAAAATACAGTAATAAACAAAGTTATGTATACGACACACACATAAAAACCTCACATTTAAAATTCAAAGGTGTCGAACTTCAAACTTTTTCAAAAATTTCAATTTACTTTTAAGAGAATGGCAAATATTTGCTTGAATAATATTGAATAATTTAACTTTCTCTTACAATCGTTATTACATTTATAACAAATCAAATAAAATATCAAGGAATTATTTATAACATACACATGATATTGAAGATTTTCCCTGTTAACGATATCAAGTAATTTTTCTCTAAAAGTATTCACTTTCAAAGAGAAAGAGAAAGAGAGAGAGAGAGAGAGAGAACTATCATTTTCAAATTTAAATGTAATCGTGTTGTCGCTGATCATAAATATCAAGTAAAAAAATGAAATAAAATTGATAGCGAACACTTACGATCGTGCCGCAAGCCCAAATCTGCCCAAAGGCCATCCATCGATCTTTTAGAGAGTGGTCTGTAAGAACTTTTATAAGAGATCCATAAAATATTGCCAATCATGCAACATTCGATCTCGAGTATCCGTGTAATGTTGCCGCTTTGTATGTCAGCGAAACAATTCATTGTTTTTTCCAATGTTAACCACTTGAGGTTGATTCAAAGAAGTCAAGACTGATCGCAGTTTTTTGGCTTTTGCAAGTTATCTGCTTGCCCTAAATTTATCAATGGTCATTCTTAACTGCGTATTAATTCATATTATTCGACTAATACTATATCCACGCTAACTTATTCAAACATAAATATTAATTTATATTTAAGAACCTTTTATTTGAAGGAAAAATAAAAAATTAATAGGCATTAGAAAATATCCTGAAATACCCATTCAATTTTAACAGTGATAAAATCGATCCTATCGTTTTTTTTCTTCTTATTCTTCTAATTTCTTAATAAAATTACAGCAGAAAATAGGATATTAAGAGCAAAATTAATAAAACAATACAAAGACTGATTTGCACTTTATTATGTTATATGTATATGAAATTTACAATATAAAACATTCGCACAATAGATGAAAAAAGAAAAATTTAATTTAGCTTCTGCACATAAACACATGAAATTATTTTTGTTGCATATTTGTCACTTGGCCTTGTATAATTTTCATAGAACATTTGTGAACACCTAAATATATTAAAAATGTATACACTATTCTAATACAAAAATTCATTGAGAATAATCGAAAATAATTTCAATTGTCGAATGAAATAGAATTGACATAGATAGGATTGAATAATTCTTAATAACAATTTGTGAATACAAAAAAAAAATATATATAATAGCAAGAACCAGCGACTGATTCGCTAGTGAACTTCGAACGTGAGCTGAGCCATAAAGAAAACGTTAACACATACTTTGTTTCAGATGTTATAAGAATGTACGATACGTAATGTGATACATTTATGCAATCTGGTAAGAGTGATTTCGACACGATTCCAAGCACTCGGGCCGAATGTATGCAAAATGTTATCATACGAAATTATTTATTGATTACAACGTAATCATGTTTATATATGTAAAATCTGAGTAGAGTCCGCGCGAAAATCCATTACAAAATATCAAAGCTCAAAAGCTAAATATTTCTTAACGGGAAAAAACAACGGCGATCCGCGCAATTCGGCAGCCGCGTGCTTTCCCCGCTGGCGAGCCCTGAAAAAGAACATCGGCGCGCAATTATTCTGCGCTCGCATACAATTACCCAAGCCCCCCTTCTCTCTCGTTTTCCCCCTCCTCCACTTCGCCCCTACTCATCGTCCACTTCCTTCTCCACCTCCTACTCCGCTGATTTCGCAAATACCGCAGCCAACATTTCGGCTTTTTTGCGCGAAGCGGGGGCCCCGAGAACCTCGAACCACCCACGCTCGCTCCATTGTCCAGCGGACGATTCTCATGATGCCCGGAGTTATTCGAAATAAACGCCGGGGCCAGGGCCATTAGTCGCGTGCCATTGCGTCTTTTACGCACGTGCGCCTCCTCGTCGCGAACAATGGAGAGAGAAGTGTGTATTTCTCTACCCGGCCTTTAATGGCCAATCCCGTAAAAATGCTCGAGCCCCGAGATTTCATCGGCCGCCGTGAATTATCTCCTGTCTGCACTATCCGCGATGACACGGGATAAGATTAGAGTTACGAACTGTTATTACGGTTTCGTCTAATTTTATCGTCCGTATCATTGCCGAGTATCAAAATAAAGCGTTACGAATCCACGCTAGCTCCACTCGGCCGTTATCTCACTCGTTGTCGAAGCAACGATACTTCGATCGAGTTAATTTCATTGCGAGTGTTGTAGGTACTGTTTGCTAAATTTAACCGTAAGATTATGTGTTGACATTAATACTTAACAAAGCCAATATTTTCAATTGAAAGGCATTAGTTACTACGACAACGTGTCATATAATTAATTAAATCATCCATTTTCAAAATTGACTGCTTATTACTATCTATGGCATTTGACAGATAGTACATGCCGATCATTGGAATATGGCAACAAACCAATTGCACCACATTTACTGATATCGAATTAATCGCCGATAATCTTTATCGTTAAAGAATTACTTCGGTCTATCTAGCCTCCCATTCATCCTTGTGGGACAATAAAATGATTTATATGCAATTAAAGTACGTATAAGGACCATGATTAAACATAAATTTCGCTAGCACTTGCATCTCATTTCAATATTCAGCAAATAATAATATTCATGCATTACGTTAATTATGCATTCCCGGCAAATTCTAGAACTAATAATATCTCGCAACAATTGTAGAAAACGTATAGCCTATCGGCAATCAAATAGATCACTAGTTCTGCTCTTCCTGGACTCTGCATTTCAAATTTCGTCGTTAGGTATACGAATGCCTTAAGACTACTTTATTTCCCAATCCCAATCCGTCATCCCACATGTGCAGCGGCACCGGTATCCTACGCTCGTCTTCCTCGTGGCTGTTTCATAAATGTTTTCTCTTTCTCTCTTTCTCTACTACTTTATTCAGAATTTCCCATTGCCCCTCGAACTCTGCTATCCCCTGCACAACATAGCTAATAGTTTCTTCGACAATTTTGCCGAAAATTATTGTTCATCTAGTAATGTCGAATCAACATCATTGTAACATAATACGTGCGGCGTTACCGTTGCGTAATAATTGACCTCTAATAATTTCCCGATAAAAATTTTAATACGCTAGATTATAAAATATATACTACTAGCATTTCATACCGTAAGTATTGAAAAATACTAAGCCTTTTAGGGAATTTCATAGTATATTATTTCCATATATTAATATTAGTAATTTCCAATTACTAAAGTTATTTCGATTTGGTGCAATTAATCTGCAAAAATATATTTCTTTGCTATCGAACGATTTTGCCTAAAGTATTTTCATAAATTCCAAAAAAAAATAATTAATTTTATGATTTTTTAAATATTTATAAACGTCATCTAAATTTTCTCAGAAAACATATTATAAAACGTGCAATAACTTAGTTATAATAGAATATATGTGAATATAATTATCAAAAAATAGATATAAATAATTTTTTAGGCATACCTGTTTTGTAAATTAAATCTTTGAATTAACTTCAGCCTTACCTATATTTTCGTTTGTTGGTTTGTTGGGTCCAAGGTTTCAAGGCGAATGTAAGAATTTGCATATAATTAACTATTCGAATGATAATTTTACTATATCTTCGTAAAATTATTAATTTCACTTCATTATTATAGCCATAAATATTAATTTAAGATTCGCTTGTTATCTTAAAAATATGTTTGAAAAATATAAGAAATAAAAAAAAATAAATACTATCTATTAACTAGCATTCATGTGTCGCACTACGCGTTTTAACGTATATTCAAGTAATATAAATTTTCTCGAATAACAGTGTTCTAAAAATTACAGAAATTTTTAAAAAGTAAACTGACAGATCAAAATATTAGCTAGATGATTAAAGGAAAAATATCATTAACTTGAAGAAGAAGAAATTCTAACGCAAAAGCAAAACTATTTCAGTTTTAATTTTAATTACAATAAATTTTAAGTTTATTATCATAGACATACCAGACATTCTTGTCAAGAATAGTACGTTAATTTTTTAAATAAACTGAATGCAATGGAATGAAGATACTACAAAGAAACTTTTTGGTGACTTATGTATACGTATAAGGCACCAAGGAGAATAAGAATGAGAGAAATAAAAAGATAGATAAATATTTATTTTACTCACAAAAAAAAAACTGATACATCATAGATAAAATATAATTTGAATATAAAATTATCAGTTATATTATACAAATATATTAAAAAGAAATTGCAGATTTCTTACGTAATAATCTTCAATGAAGTATAAAATTGATGTACATAAATTAAATAATACGGAATAGATGAATGATAATATTTATCAAATAAAAATAATAATACTCATATATCTTGAAGTCATACTTAAGATGCATAATCAACCATCATAATAAAAAGAATGTTTCTTCTATAAAATATTTAATTTAATGCAGTATAAATAAATAAATGATAAGAAGCGCGATTCAATATGCAGCGCCTTCCAAAAATTTAATCTATCAATATAGAACTAAACGTATTTTACGTTAATATTGATAATTATTATTTAAACTAATAGATTATCAACGTTGGTTAAAAAAAAACGAATAATTCTAAATTAATTACAACAGCCGCTAAATATTATTCAATAATTCGTTTCTCATAAGATCTTGAAAGAAATTATGCATTTTGTCCATTCTAATCCAGCATTTCTACCTTGGAACATAAATTTTGTGAACGGTGCTGTAGAGCCCATCGATCATTAAATCCATGGAGACATATAAGTGAGCCGTAATTTAGGTGAAAGATTATTATATGGCAGATATGCATTGCTCTTTCATACTTATCAAGTATATAACTGCAAAAACTCAGACTTTACTGAATATGATTTATTTTAATATCACCTCGTGTCAGCTCCTAGTCTTGGCATTATTTTTTAAGCCGATACCAATACAACCTAAACAAATCGAAATTTATTTTTAAATAGTCTGAAATACGTATTGGAATTACAATAACTGACAACTTGAATGTCTCCAATTTATCAATAAAGAATCACAAGTGCATATTGTGACTTTAATTTCAGTAACATAGAACAACTATGCCACACCCGCTACCCACACGTAGTTATCATATTTTTACGTCAGTTAAGTAAGTCAGAATTGACCTCTCGTAGATGTTTGAAAGTTGTCTACATGAATATCTAAAGATCATCCAAATACAATGTGGCCAATATGCCTGGCATCAAACGTGTTATGCAAGTCATTATTGTACAGGCGAAACAGCGGGGGTCGCAAGTCTAAGCCCTGAAAATTCATAGTCGATAACCAATCTAATGTGTCACGAGACGTAACGATAACTTTTTGCTCCCTATTAATAATAAATTATTTGATCCATAGAACTATGAACTATCAGAGATACACAAGTATTATGAATGAAGAAATAATATCGAATTTCTCGCTGATATCAAACAAAAGCGAGAACATTAGCAATAGTTTGCTGATACTAATTGATTCGCCCTCTATTGATAATAACGAGTTGTGTAGCTCTTTGATCGCAATGATATCTAGCTCGGGTCAGTTAAAACATCAAGATGAATAAGAATCATTAAAAGCTAAATGACGAATTTTTCGGAAAACTATAAAATAACCAGAATCAGAAAATAATACCGTACAAACTCTGTTTTTGACAAGAGTAATTTTGACAATACATCAGTCAATTAGCAGAAAAGTCATTCCTACAACACGGCATAGAATACCATACTCGTCTCATGAAGAGTAAGCAAGAGCGGCGAGTGGGTTGGTGGGAGAGCGGCAAAGAGGGGGGAGGCAGCGAGGGAGGGAGAGAGGGCAAAGAGGGGGGAGGCAGAGAGAGAGAGAGAGAGAGAGCACAGGTGAACCCGGAGGTGACGGCAGTGGAACTGGTTTAAAGGAACGCCGCAGTCGTAGAGGGGACAATGTGGACGGAGTGAGGGACCTTCCATATTCAATCCTTCTCGTTCTCGTATTTCTCTTCATGTAGCTGTCCTCCTTATACAGGCTCTCTCTCTCTCTCTCTCTCTTTCTCTCTTCTACTTCATCTTCTTCTTCTTCTTCTTCTTTTTCTTCTTCTTCCTCTTCTTCACCCACTGTATCTCCGTTACACTATCTCTTACGGACTTCTTCTCTCTTACAGTCTTTGATTTGCCACTCCAGCATTATGCATTCTTTTCATTCCTCCTGTTTCTACTACTACACTAAATTTACTAAATTTTTCATTGAAAGGAAGAATTTTTATTTTATTATAATTATTTAGCTTGCAAAAATCACTAATAAAGAATAAGTTTATCAATGCGGTATGTTTTTATGTATGGTTTGCATGTATACTTTTTTCAATTTTATTACGTTTCCCAAGGCTTAAGTTTAGTTATAATTGAATGAATAATACTTCAATTGTGTTTTCTGTCATTTATAACAATTATATTTTTATTATGACCTTTTTATGCAATATGTTTATTGAATATAAGCTGATTAAATGTTATGTTTAAAAATTCCATGAATAACTGAAAGGTGTGTTTTTTAATCCAATGATTATAATACTAAACAATATACTTTATGGATCTATGAATTTGAAAGAAAATGTTCTTCGATTGAGTTATATTCTTATTGATTTCATACAATTTGATTTATTTCGAAAAAATACGTATCATCGCAAAAAATTGAAAAGAAAGTGTAACTAATATTTCCTATTGATTGGTGAATTTATATATCACCATCCTTAATATGTCAAATAATACCTTTTAAAGTATCAGACTCTTGAAATTTATTAGATGTTATTTGCATGCTGAAAAATAAATTCTTTTCGCCAAATGAATTCCACGCTTTTCTTTAGTAGAAAAATAATGCCACTATTAATCAATTGTTTAAGCTAGTTTTATTTTTCAATAAATATACGTTAATCAAAATAGAAAAAAGTAATATTGCGATATTATTGTGATATACAGAAAAAGAAAAGAGTTTGCCAATTTATTAATTTCGTATATTTAGCAATAACCTTATAATAAATTTATATCTATATGTTTATTTTGAAACAATATGTAAATGTAAAAAAAAAATAATTTTTTGTTATCAAATATTTCAGGAAAATACCACAACTATAGTTTAGTACATTATTCGTACCAATTGCAATTTTCGGCAACTTATGAATTGAAATTTTAATTACATAGAGAGCGCAAATTTGTGCCAATTTCTTCTCGTATTTAATGTAAACAAGAATTTCGTGCAGTGTCTTAAAAATTTTGCTTAATACTATCAATTTTTGCTCTAGCTTTATCGCAACTGCATGAAGTATATAAAAACTTTCAGCGATAAAAATATAAATGTATGTATGTAAAAGAATACGCGATAAAGATTCGTAAAAGCAAACAGTCGACATAATGAATCAAGAAATTTATATCAAATTTGATGTAAGTTAAAAATTATTTTTTAACAATCTGAAACTTATTTAAAACTAATTTAAGATATAGGTATTGAATTATATTGTTGTAAATTTAAGAAAAATATAAGTAAATGAAATTTTCTTAAATATCCGCGTAATTAGCTTAGACCAATTATAGACATTTACAATATTGATTAAAATTTTTTTTTTTTTTTTTTTTTTTTTTTAATATTTTAAAATAATAATTTTGTGTAATTACGTTATATTCTTCAAATCTTATCGGAGTTAATATTAAATAGGGTAATTATATTGTAAATTAAGTATAATTTGTAAAAGCCACTTTTATTGTACTACATACGAATTTGTATCGAGGAATATTCAAGTAATAAATCAGAGAAATATATTTATTTTATTTTATTGTATGCGTTTTATTAGTATTAACGTCTGCTCGTAATTTATAAAAGTAATAAATAACACAAGTGTTTTTATTTAATTTTGTTAAGCGCATTTTTTACAGTACTAATCTCACCCGATATAGACATAATGAATGCAAAATCACTGGCTGCATTTAATTTATCTCGGAAAATTTATTATTCTAACGGCGATGATGCTGTCGAAAAATAGGTGAATCCTTGATTTAGGTTAAATAGAAAATTTGTTCCCATATTTTTTATTATTATATTGTCGTTAAGAAGTATAAGGGTAAAGAAAAACGAAATATCCTTAGCAGTGTTCAGTACACCCCTACTTCTCACAATGGAGACGTGGCCGTAAGGCGGCAGTAAGAAAGTCAAACTCCATGTCGCCGTCGACCGATAGATAGAGAGAGAGAGAGAGAGAGAGTGAGAGAGAGAGCAAGATCGACCCAAGAAAGGGAAATAGTGGGAGAGACGGACGAAACACACCAGTGAAGGAGAGAGATAGATAGAGAGAGAGAGAGAGGGTGACAGAGAGAGTGAGTGAGTGAGTGAGTGAGAACGAGTGAGGGAGGGAATCGAACGGAGGGGATATTGCGGCGGCAACCTCACCGATTATGCTACGCGTGAGTAGTGGGGCTGGCTAAGCGGGGAAGGAATGATGAGGGAGCGGGAGGTTAGGGGAATAACCGCAACAAGTAGTCGTTTACAGTTATAGTCAGTCCGTATCGGGCGTTCGGTCAGCTGAGACACGCACGCGTCTCGTTTCTCTCGCGCGGCTCTTTCGCACTTTAATTTTCAATACTTTTTCATCTTTCTTTCTGTTGAATTGTACGATATTGTACTTTCCAGCATTATCGAGGAAGAGTGACAGACAGAAAGAGAAAGAGAGAGAAAAGCGAGAGAGAAAGGGAGGGAGGTAAACGGAAAAAGAAAGAGAGAGAGAGAGAGAAGGAGAAAGAATAAACAGTGACGCCGCGTGTGAAAAGTATAAAAGCAAGACGGCTGATCCACAAAAGTGTGTCCGTTCATCCATTCATCTGTTTCTCTAGATCATTAGATTTTGGGGGGGACGAGGACGAGGTGAGATATTTTCTAATTGTGGACGGAAAGTTGCATTCGGCTAAGAATTTTCCCTCATGACGTACCAAATTCCAAGCGAAAGATAAAATAAGAGAAAAAGAGAGATTGAGCGTGTGTGTACGTGCGTGCATGCGTGCGCGAAAGAGAGAGAAGATGTGTCTGTCCGTATCCATTTGTATGTGTGCATGTGAGTATGTGAAAGAGAAATAAAATGAGAGAGAGAGAAAGAGAGACAGACAGACAGACAGACAGGGAAAGACAGAGACTGAGAGAGAGAGAGAGAGAGAGAGAGAGAGATAGACAGACAGGGAGAGACACAGACAGGGAGAGACAGAGACAGAGACAGAGTGAATGTGTGCGTGCGTGCGCGCGCGCGCGCGCGTGTGTGTGTGTATGTGTGTGTGTGTGAGAGAGAGACTTTTTTACAACTTCGCGTGACAGTACGAATTTTTCGGTCGCGCGTTATTTTATAGTATGTGTATGCGCGGTTTTTCTGTGCTTCTTAACGACCGACAGTCTTATTGTACGTATGTTATGGCGAAAAAGACAAACTTCCACTCCTTTGCGGAAGGAAAAAGCGGATAATTCAAGCGACCAAATCGTTCCGAGTAACTTCGGCCATTTACTCCAATATACGGTAAAATAACATTTTTAATCGTAGCTACAGAGTGGCTCTTTTTTCAGAGTCTCTTTTTTTAATAAGTACGTACGAGCAACTCTCTACTTATGTAGTAGTAGTGTGAAAAAAAATATATATCGTCCGGTTGTCAGTGAATAACGATGGTAGGTTAAACGTGAAGAATAAAATTTTCTATGATAAGATTCAAGCGCCGTATTGCAAAAGGAATTACATTAATCACTGTAATCTCAGATAGAAGAAAATCAAGTTAATTAACATTATGTAGGCTCACTCCTTTTTCATGGAGCACTCATTTGTATGCATAATTTTTATTTCTTATTAAATCGAACTCAAATATCATTCCCGAAAAACTCGATAATCACTCTAAGGAAAATATTTCGTTTGATTATTAGCCTACTTACGGGCGATTAAAAAATCCCTCAATATTAATTCAACTAAATTAAATCGCCTCATTAGTATAGTCTCTCGTTAATACAATAGCTAAAAATATTTGATATTATTTAATCCGCAATAACTGTTCACTGAAAACTATACTGATAGCTTTATTGCCTTATCTATTATCGTATCTATTACCTTCATAAAACTAGTTACTATGCAACAACTTCTATTTGATTATTTAAAGCTTACGAACGTACTCAAAGTATAGTCTGGGTATCAAAAGAATTATTATCTAGACATTGGCGTAAGCAACAAAACATTAAAACTTTAAAACACAAATAATATAATTCCAATTACAATTGTGTACAACGAGGATCGAGCCACAACTTTCCCCCATATGGACTTTTATCAAATTTTTATAATAACAGCGTCAAATAAAAAAAAAATAAATAAATAAAATAAAAAAAAGGGAGATCTGATGAAATCCAGGTGGAATTATATAGCTCGGGTTGCTAATTACTCCACTAACTAGCAAAGGAATGTTTTCTATTCCCCTCGAGACTTTTTCCTCTATCATAATTACACCGGCAAGATTAAGAAGTCTTTAGGCATAATGATTATACCACTGTGTGCAAAGGTTTCAATCGAAAATTCTTCAATCGGCAACGAGCGATTTTTTCCTTTACAATTGTTTACATCAAAGGCCTGCACGCGCAACGATCGATCGCTTATGCACTAATATAGGAAAGACTCGCCGGTAATTTTTGCCAATTTGGCCTCCCTGCGCTGCTTTTAATTTCACCGGTCGAAATTTTCTGCTCTTTATAGAAATCGCGGATCCGCGAGTGGAAAATTCACTCGCTGCATTACAAAACTGTCAGGACTTCAGGGAACATTCGCTGTTATGTGCCACTCATAATAGCCGCACATTAAAAATTTCATCGATATTGCACTTGGACGCTGTCGCCGCGAAAAATCCGCCTACGCGGTTGAAAATTTCGCTGTGACTTTCAAAGTACACTGGATTTTCGTATGCGTATGCGGTGGCTAATCGGCGTCTAATTTTCTCGAGAACTTGTCGTTAGCTTCGGAAAATGTAAATGGCGCTGCAGAGCGTAATATTTTCCTTCTCCTTCTTCTTTAGCCTCTCCTTCTTTTATTGCGAATAAAATAAAAGTAAGAAAAAGACAAGAAGTCACGTAAGTGCAAAACAACAAACGCTCCATAAATAAGCGAACACGAGCCGATGTTCGAATAGCTAAAATCAATGTTTGCACTAAAAATTTATTTAAATACTTTAGTACTTATTTGACAAATGTTGCCTTACAGGTGGTAAATGAATTTTATTCGGGTCTCGCTTGGTTTTCAAAAAATATTTCATACAGGAAACATTGCAGATAAATTTTTTAAATTTTATTTCTACACTAAGAACTTTCAATTTTATGATGAACATTTAAAAAAAAAAAAAAAAAAAAAAAAAAAAAAAAATAAAATAAAAAATAATTTACTCCACAGCTTAATGCAAATGTATTCTTATCAACATTTTTGTAGATAAAAAATAGTATGAAAACTAAATTTGGTATATTTATTATTGATAAATTTTTTGTCTGCAATAATTTGTATGTAATTTTTTTTTTTTTTTTTTTTTTAAATTATACTACCATATATTGCACGTAAGTATTTAAATCATCGATGTTTCTATGACTTCGTGAAATTTAAATGATTCAATGATTATACAAAGTCCGTACAGTCTTTAGCATTATTTTACAATTTCGTATAGATTTTTATTCATATAAAATTAAATGGTATAAGTAATTTAACCTCCGCATATCGCTAAATATACGCAAAAAATCGAGTCTGCATTTCTATTTTGCCTTCTTTTTTGGATACGGAATACGTACATTGTTGCAAGACAGCCGGTTTCGCACATGCGTCTGTAAGCCAAGAAAGACTGCACGATTAGAGGAGATATCGGCACTTATCGAATTGTTTATGCAATCCCTCGGCTGTTGCTGTCCGTTCCATTTTATCAATTGATTTTGAAGAAAGCAAAGTCGCGTTCGCTGTTAAATAAACTTTAGAAACTGTATAACCGGTCTAAGTACAAAGAAACTCGCTTATATCTATTGAAGGTGTGATCTCATCAATTTCTGTAAGTAATTTTGGCCATTACCGTTAATAATTTAACTATGGCGCGAGGAATCATTATAGTGGACAGGAAGTCGAACGGTGAATCGACCAATTGTTAGTGCGTTCGAACGTAATGCGTGCAAATTGAAGCCTGAAACGTTATCGTTCACCTCATAAAAATAATGATATAGTATTTTTATTCTATTTTTTTTTTTTTAGAAATACCTCTTACCTGCTGCGCCCAATGCCTCATTTGGGTTAGATAATATTAACAATAAAACTAATATTAACAATTTCAGCATATTTACATAACTTATAAAGATCTTTTTTTCAGCTTAAATTTTTCGATTAAATTTTCGTAATAATTATGAATAACAATATTTACTTAATAATGATAATATTCAAGGTGATGTTTTAATACATCCACTGAATTGCGAATTATAATTTATATGAAATTTGAAATTAAAATTAAATAAAAAAATTTATATTTTCAAATTAATTTCAGTAAACTAATTTCATAGATATTCAGTTCCTTTTTCTAAATATTTCTTATCAATATAATATGGTCTATATAATATAAGCAGACATTATAACTACATTAATTTGAAAATTACTTTGAAAAAAAATATATTGACAGTAAATTTATTTTATCCCTATAATAAATCAAAATTAAACCAAAATACCAGGTTAGATATGTTTTATAAATTTCATATGCTTACAAATGCGTTGTTTCGGCAAATGAAAAAATGATGTTAGAAAATAATATAATTGAATAGAATTTAATTCAATAAAAACTATTAAATATTATAATGACTAACCAAATTAATTTATATAAATGAATATAACGACATCTGTGACGACATGAAAAGCTTACATTTAAAAGATACAGTGTGAACACTTTTACGTCGATTTATTTTCAAAGAGCGTAACTTCCTGCTCGAATAATACTCTACATTATGGAAAATCGCTGGCATGAATCGGAAACTAAGCACAACGAAGGAACGTTCATAAAAACAATTATTAATCATAAAATACATAAATTTTATTCTACGGGAAAATTATTATATTTCGAAATATAAGAAAATTAAAATAAAGAATAGAATGAACTGACAGAATCGTAACCTGCCATGGAGCTTATAATATAGGTTCAATTACGGTGTATTGAATTGAATTGTCCATTTTTAGAATTACCATAATGCTAGTTTGTAAAACTTTCTTCCTCTTATATCTTTTATCTGTTCAGTCTTTCGTTCTTTTTCTCGAGAGGCGAAGAAAAGTCAAAATTACGAGCCGTCTTATATGAGATTATCGAAAAGTTGCAGACCTCCGATAAGTGACTACATTTATCTCTCATTGTTTCACTTTATTTTCTTCTTTCTATATTTTTTATTTTCTCCTTCGCGTTTGCTATTTCATCCCCCCCCCCCCTCACTCTCACTCTTTCTCTTTCTCTCTCTCTCTCTCGCTTTCTCTATCAATCACATTTTCTCTTGTTACCCGGATTTTATCAAATTGCAATAACACATATATGCAAATGGAATAAAATATAGATATTTTATATTGTAGATAATAGTTACTTCCGATAATTTTTCCAATAATCTATGTATTACAGAAACATATATATATATATATATATATATATATAACTAAGATCAAATATTACAAAAATACTTCTTACTTAAAATGTTGTCATAATTATTCAATTTTTTCTTTTACTCATTTATCTTTTAACAATTTACTTTGCGTAATGGTAAGTGCTTATATTATAACGGCTTAACACAATTATATTTTCATTGTTTTATTTAATTTTTACTTATTATACGTAGGTTAATGTGATACACACAAATAATAACTGAACTTAAAACAATAACAATACCTTCATTAATTGACTAGTTATCTACAATTATATTTTTATATAAAAAAAAAAGAAAAGATTATCATTGTTATATAGAATATAATGAAATATGTAAAACTAATCATTTATATTAAAACATTAACTTTCCATTTACTAGTATTGCAATAATAAATGACTAAGGTAGAACATCGTCCACTTTTTAATCATGATTGAATGAGCAGAAATAAGATAAAGATTAAATCGTAAATATAATTTATTAGATATTTATTTTCTATGAAAAACTGATCTATTTATTATCAGCCTTTCCCGTAATAAATACTACTAATAATTTATAGTAAAATATATGGAAACATCGGTTCTTTTATTTTATTATATTAAATAAACTTTTTTATATAAAAAAATAACAATTTACATTGTACTTCATGAAGTATTAAAAAATAAATTTTGATTTGAAGAGAATGGTAGAAAACTATAAAAGAACTATGAAAGATATAAATGAAAATAGAGAAATTAATTTAGTTTTGTATTAAATAAAAAAATTTTACCTATTAAATTTTACATATTATCTAGTAATAAAAATAATAAATTTAATAAATGAAATATAATAATAGAAAATTTCTGTACGTATATAAAAATATTAAAAAGTTAATTTTATGGTAATTGTAAATGTGTTTATATTATTGAAACGTATACAGTACATTCTAAATTAAAACTAAAATTTTATGTATATTTGGTATATTATTTCAATACATAATACAATATAAAATTTCGAATATGAAAAAATAGATATCATTTATATTTTACCTTGAGCAAGATTACGTTTTAAAATATTTATTAATATATGAAGAGGGGAGGTACTATACCTTGCAATGCTAAGGTAACATAATATTTATAATACTTTTAAGAATTGGAATTGGTTATTCATTTATATTCATGTCAAATAAAGATATTTTTTGACAAGGAAAAAAAAGTACTTATTTAACTTTAGATTAAATCGGTTATGGACAAGTAAACGAATTGTTTTATTTTAATTAAAATTTTTCATTAGAAATTATATATACTGGGAGAAAATGTATATGTAAATTACATAATAAAAATGTTTATTAAATATATAATCCGTGAAAACCCCCTTGAAAAAATAATTGATTAAAAAATAAAATAAAAATTACAGTATTATAATTTCACAGTTCTGCAATTCATTCGCTTGGAATATTTACACTATAATTTAAAGTTTGTAAAAAATAATTTACGTAACTTTATAAACTATTATTATAAATATAAACTATTACCTATTTATACGTAATAAATTAAAAATTATATAAATATAGCTTACGCGCACATGTATACATATATATACCTATATATATATATATATATATATATATATAGGTAGATAGATAGAAAAGTAGATACATATCATATGTAAATGTATAATAGCAAATGTAGGATTTAGAAATAATTATAATCAATTGTTATTTTTAGTTTTATAATATATTCAACAAAAATCTTCATTTTTCTCTTACACTATCTATCTACCCGCCTGTCTGATTCTCTCTCTGTCTCTCTGTCTCTCTGTCTCTCTCTCTCTCTCTCTCTCTCTCTCTCTTTCTTTCTTTCTTTCTCTTTTCCTATCGAATTATCTTTTATCTTCCGTTGATTTGTTTAAGAAATAGAAAAGTGACTCAAAAATTTTTCTCATCAACAACATAAACTATTTCTATTATTGCCTCATACAAATTTAATACTAATAATCAATTTTGTTTTTTAAATATAAAGCATAATTTTATTTATTGTTATTTTCATAATATCCTGTAAATATATAATTGGCCAACATAATACACATAAAATTAGAACTCATTTAAATATATCTAAGCCCATATAGCTAGCAATTATCATTCATTAAATTGCGAAATTATGTTTTGTACAGTTATATATAATAAACTAATTGTAAATATCATATGATAAAGTCAAGCTCTTAAATAAAGTGTTGGAATTAATAATAACTAGGTTTTTCTCAAAAAATAATATACGTATAAACACGTTCTGTATAATTTTCGCATTTGCTCATTTAAGATATTCCTAATTTAAGTTAATGATTACTAAAAGAAATAACTATTTTCAGAAATACTTAACAAATGTATAAATAACTAACTCCATATCGACAAAATAGAAGTACAGTGATCTAAATATTACCACGATAGTCAGCATTGCGATTTAAATATTTTCATTTCATGAATTTCTCGTAATTACCAGTTTAGATTAGCATAAAAGAGTCTGTACGCTAAGAATGTTGCTTAAATGCAAATATGATGACATATAAAACTCTGAAAACGCAAATGCCGTACGAAGATTCATCTCGGAATCTTTCGGTACGACGTATTTGTCAGGAGCGTGGAAAAAATCCAAGCAAAAAATATTGAACGCCGAGTCATAAGAAGCGCGTATAATCTAGCGCAAGGCTTGGTTATAAAAACAAAACAAAACAAAACAAAAAAAAAAACAAAAAAATGAAGAATAAGAAGAAAAAGAAAATTTATTTTCAGGCCGGATGTCATGTAGGCACCCGCTCGGACGCATCGGGAAAAGCCAGGTGCGGAAAAATCGGAACGCGTCGGTCTGCCGCCGCCGGTTGTTGGCCGCGCGCTCAAATTACGTCAGGTCGTTCCTTCCTCCGCTCGTTCGCCGTTAGTTCACGCACCAGAGAGAGAGAGAGAGAGAGAGAGAGAGAGAGAGAGAGAGAGAGAAGTGAGAGAGTGCGGAGAGGAGAGGATAGGGCCGAGAGAAAAAGAGATAGCGATAGCGGGATGGTATATCGGCGGTGGGGGGAGGGGACGGGTACATGTCTCCGCGTTCTTTTCTCATTCCATCTCTGTCTTTTCCTCGATCCGCAGCCAGAGGAACTGGCAAAGTCACTCGGTGAATGTCGCCGCGCGCTATCCGTAGACGCCGCGACTTTTCCAAAACCCGGTAAGATAGAGGCTCGGGAGTTGCCCGAGGACGCCTCCTCTAATGGCTCAGGCGATAGCCATCCTCGTCGTGCACGACGACTTCCGGGCGTCGAGTTGGGCCGTCTATACGTCTTGACTTCTTACGAGACAAGACTCGCAAACGCGGATGCGCGAATCTTGTCACGCTTTTTGCCGTTGGCTTTGCCAGATTGAATAAAACACATTGTTGGAAGATAATTAAATTGGGTGGCTTGGGCTGCACGTGGATGCATTTGTCTGTGCGTGAGGCTTTGATTTGCGAGGAGTAAAAATTATCCTATTTACGAGCAGTCGACTAGTCAAAATTACTTTCCATTTGTAATATTGTAAATGCTTAAGCAATTATGAATGACCAATTTTTAGAAGTTGAAGGAAGGTTGTATTCAATTCACAGATGATAATGAGCCTTTAAAAGGTGCTTTCTAGTATTTATAGATGTAGCCTAATGGCGCAGCCTTGTGAAACGCCAAACTAGCATTTTGTTAACCAATTTTATCGGTTCGTCCAACCGTAAATGTTTAATCATCTTAATTAAAATATTAATTAGATATTTTAATATGAGAGCAAATGCTCGAATGAGCGGTAAAATTTAGGAGAGAAAAAAATTACTTATAAAAATAACATTTAAATAATACAGCAATTTATCAATAATTTGTAATGTAAATATTTGGAAACAGAAGTAAATTAGTTGAAAAAAACAGAAATTCGTAATCATTGTATTAAAAATTAATAAATTAATTATAATATAATAAATTAATGGCGGGTGTATTATTGTAAAGATTCAATATTGTTAGTTATTCTAATAAATGTTTTAAATGTTTGGAAATTTATTTATCATTTTTCAAATTTATATCAGATAATAATAAAATAATTTTTTTATTATCCTCAAGAAAATATAACACAAATTTTATCTATTTTTTAAGTTGCTGTATATATATTCTTCGAAACAAGTGACTGTAAAGCTGATTTAATTTACATAATAATCATACAACCTTAATACATCATTTCGTTCTTAGCTATAGCTAACGACGCATTTTCTGAAGTAGCTTTAACTTCGTTTACAAACACCAATACAACAACATTCCAAGATTATATATTTTAGATTAAATTATAACGAATATTTAATTATTTAAAATATGGCTATTAAAGGATGGAATTACTAAAATAAGTATTAATTCGTTAATTATAATAAAATAGTCTCATTGATAAATATGAGATTTTATTTTATAAATTATTTCGTTAACTATTCTATTTATTTGTTTATTTGTTAAAAGAAAAAATTACCGTAATACATACTCGTCTAGAAATTTTTGCCTAAATGCATAATTTATAGCCGAGTATGTTAAATACATGCATAGCGTATGCTACTATAAACAAGTAAGAAAAGTAATAATGAAATCAGCATATTATTGTCACATAGCATATTTATTATTTTTTATTATAGCAAATAATTGTTTATAGCCAACAGGAGATACATACATATGGATATGTGTGTGCCTGTGTGTACGTGCGCGCGCACGAGCGTGCGTGCGTGTGAGTGCTATTGTGTATATGCTCTTATATATTATTTATTTAAATAGTATGCAAAAATTTAATTTATCAATTGCCAATTCATTTTATAAAAAAAAAAAAAATTTAGATTAATTTTCTTAGGCACTTATGAATTTTTGTTAACAAAGAATCTATTACATTTTCATGAATTTCTCTTATTATAATTTTTCACTTTTTTCTTGAATACAATTTAGGTAATTATATTTAATAAAGATTATAAATTTATAATTAAAAGTGTTACTATTTTTATGAGTCAAATGTATATTGTGCATTTGTAATTCTATACAATGATACATTCTTATTCAAATTTAATATGTTAATTTTTTTTTACTAATAAAGCATTTCCATTTACATTTAATCATACTGATCATATTTCAATATTAAAGGCATAACATATATTTTCAAACGCATAATTGAAAATGTAATTTTACCTAATTACAAGAAAACATTCTATACTTATTTTTGTTAATATAATTGTGATTTAACATAATAAAATAATAAAATAAGGTAATGACAAACGTATAGAAAAATGAATATTATTGAAAATTAATTAAAAGTCAAATTAATTA
Source organism: Ceratosolen solmsi marchali (assembly GCF_000503995.2). NCBI lineage: Eukaryota > Metazoa > Arthropoda > Insecta > Hymenoptera > Agaonidae > Ceratosolen > Ceratosolen solmsi. The sequence goes on from NW_011948423.1 coordinate 4,572,796, forward strand.
AATTCTTTGAAGATTTTGCTGCACATTAAATTATATTATTACCTTCAAAAACTAAATGTTTGGTTAAAATATTGATACATTTAGCATAATTTGTTAATTATATTACTTAATAGATGATTTATGAATCCAAATTATTAAAAATATATATAAAACATATAAAAACCTGTTCTTGTTTATCTAATTTCATGTCTGATAGTTATTACCTTTTATAAAGTACCAATCAGACATATTTCTACTCAATTATATAGTTCAGCAAGTTAAGCAATAATCAAACCATGAAAGTTAAGATGAAATAAAAATCATCATAAAATTTCATTTTTCTTCCACATTTTAGAAACATCGCTCTCAATTTACAAATTAAATAAAAAATGTTATTAATTAACTTTTTTTTATGTTTTAAGTAAAAATGTATAAGCGTACATGAAAATAATAAAAGCGGTTGTATTTAATTGGTGATTTCTTGAAAGCATATAATTACAAACATTGGTGATTATCGAAAGTAGTTTTTATACAATTTTGAGATATACTTTTGAAAATTTGTTCCCATGACAAGATAATTATTGACTATCAAAATATCTATCGAAAAATAAAAATGCTAAAGCAAACTTTACATGATGTACGTAATACATTATATTTTTCAATTAATATCTAATACAAAAAAAAATAATAATTATCCTTCAGCTGTGCATTTTAATATTGAAAAAAATTACTAATGACAAAACAAAACTTCATAAAAGTATATCTAATAAAAATGTAAAAAAAAACATTGGAATAGAAAAACTTGTTTCAATATTAAGTATCGAAATACAGAGGATAAGTGTATATCTTTAAATTTGCAGGCATAAGGCTGAAGTGAAAATAAAAATCATCCGAAAGATATTTTAATGAAAATTCAATTAGAAATCATGTCTCGTCTTCAATTTAAAGATTGAATTTAACAAATATATTATAACATATATACGGATTTAAACCAATTTAAACTATAGTAGATCATTTCATAATATAACGGCCATCAAATTAGTGTTAGAGTCCTCTTACAAGCCGATTAAAATAAAAAATTAAATGTTCAAATACTACAGGTCTTTCTGATCTCTAAAAATGCCTCGCTATAAGCTACGAGATCAACCTATCACTAGATTTAGTTTAATAAACGTAGATAATACCCTACGATACAATTACATATGTCGTAATGCATCGAAATTAACCTCATTCGTGTAACGAAATCGTTACCAATCGTCAATGTCCGAAACGAACCGAAAATGTCGAGCTACAGTCGGAATAAAAATACCAGTGATATTCATCTTGTCAATAAAAAATGGACAAAGAGCAGTTAGCAAAAGAGTAGCGATTTTTTTCTATGATCGCCCGGTCGCTCCTTCCATCATCATCATCGTCATCATCATCATCATTATCATCATTATTATTATTATCACTACCGCCGCAGCCGCCGCACGAAAAATAAAAGAGAGTGATTCAAGACTTTTCGCAATCTCCATTAGTGAAGAATGCCGGGCACGCTGCCGACGTTCTTCGCACGAAAATGAAAGTACTCCATTTCTTGTAGCCGCCACCGCCGCCACCGCCGCCACCGCCAGTGCCGTCGCCACCGCCACCGCCACCGCCACCGCCACCACCGTCACCGTCGAGCGTAAAAACCGCGAACGAGCGAAAGGCGGAAAAGCCTTCGGCCTCACGCGCACACGCGTATTCCCTCGACCGCCTACCGTATACCTGTACGCATACGTACAAACTTAAGAGACTCGCGACCTAATATTCGCGCGGCGTCTCGACTCGTGGATTCCCTCCATTCATTGATTCACTTGGTGAACTGTTGCTGAGACGCCGCTGCTGTTGCTGCTGCGAGCGTGTGTGTGCAAATGTGTGACTGAGTTTGTACGCAGCGACTTAATTAAGATAAATACGTGTTGTGGAGGCGCGTTTTCTCTATGATTACCGCTCGGGACGACCAGACCTGCGTGGATAATGCATTTTTTGCGTGCCGTTCCGAAATAAAATCTGATGACGTGATTCGTTCTCTCTTTTGTTTTCTCAACGTGGTGTCAGAACTGAATTTGCCAGCTTAAGAAATGAAAACGATTATACTAGTTTGGAATAAGAATATAGGATTAACGATAATTCCGAAGCGAATCTTTAGAAGCTACTATGCTAAGAAGATTTCACTCTTTAAGCATAATTAAATACTATTATTTTGTGATCTGAATGGCGTTCTTGGCACTGTGTCTATAAGTCAATTGGATGATGATTCTACAGCTTCTTAAGATATTAAATTATGTGATAAAGATTTTTTATGATACACTAACGAGTATTCAGGACATAGCACTCGTATGTCTATACGTTTGAAAGTGAAAGAAGTATAGATTAAGAGCAATGCCAATTTTTATTGGTATATAGAATAAATATTGTGAAAAACAATCTATCAAAATTCATATGGCTAAATTGAAATGAATGTTCATGTTCGTCAATAAAATTTACTTCGGTATACTTGTTGATATACACACGATATAAAACGAATTAAATGAATCTATCGGCAATAATTTCCTATCTATAAGTATCAGTATATATTGCATTACGTGGATATTATTCCAATATTAGGATCGACGCAATCTTAATTATAAAAGTAAATATCATTAGATGAGCTAAGGTCTGCAACCTTATTAATTTACCTTAATCCTTCCGGAATAATTTATAAGTCTATGCAGACACTTGTATTCCGTTGTGCAATCAAATTTCAGCACATGAGTACGCATACGAGAAACTCTTTGGAATCGCGCGCACATACACACACGCAAACATAAGTACATGCAGAGGCGCACATCCACCTCGTATGAACGTATTTTATCAAATGCGAATAAGATTTTAATTTATTCTAAATCAAGATAAATTTAGTAATTTATTTTGAAAAACGTTTATCAAATACGCACATTATAGATTGACCGTACTAAAAACATCAGATAATAATAAATAAATTTTGCATGTTATGCTATTAACTTGCCTACGTGTCCTACACCAATCAAACACTGTAGCCCTACAATTCACGAGTATTTAATAATGAAATTGTTGTTAAAAGTCTCCTCGGCCTCTTTACCCAGAAAAAGACGAAAAATGAGCTTAATTAATGTTTGTTATCGTGTTTATATTTTTTATGCACGCTATTACGAGGTATATACAAGATAATATATTATCTCGACTCGCGCGCTAGATAAGAACATTCCATAAGTCTTTTACGCCGACTATGCGTAGTCTCATTAAATCCCATCCTGACCACGTCGATACGCATCACAATAATCAATTGTCCTCCTCTTTCTTTCAATTCCAGTTCTCCCCGACAATCAGACATGAAGCGCGTTGCAAAGGATTAGCACCGAGGAAGAAGAAGTGCTAGTGCGACGCGACGACTCGTGGAAGAAGAGGAAAAAAGGGAAAAATAGTGCCCGACATCGCACGCCCGCCCGACCCTCCTCCCCCTCCCGCCCTACCCGTAACAGTGCTTGTACCGCATTCTTCGAGGTACAGCTGGGAGAGGAAAAAGGTTGGAAGCGACTTCGCGTAATACGTGATTAAGTACATCAGACTAAGCCTATCAAGCTCAAGAAGATCTACGAAAGGCTTTTTCGTTACTCGACCAAGACGAAATTCTTATAACTTGGGCTTAACGACTTTGGATGGATGCTATTCTGAGATAAATAGCAAAACACGTCTCCGGGGGACAGCAAGAGTAAACAAAACGAGACTCAACTGGGTAAGTGTGCAGTTCTTTTCTTTTTTTTTTCATGCAGTTATTAATATTAGTTGACTATACAATATGCACTGTTCTTCCGTGCCACGGAAATGCATTTAACGCGTCAAGATGCTGCACAGCAACTACGTGTCGAGTACTCCTTCGTTTTCTATCGCCTTCTTTCCTATCTCAATTTAAATCGTTATTTTTTATATTTACTTAGCTGAGCTCCTCAATGCTATAAGATCATTTAACAATTCTTATAATTATTTTTATCTGATGCTTGGATTATTGTACCCATATTGTAAAACTTTGAATAGACATTAAGGACTTACAACAGATATTTTATCGTGAAAAAATAGTTTTATGGAAATACAAGAATAATCATTTATTTGCCGAAGGAATTAATTTTATATTTTGTATTCTTTGAGCAAATATACATAGCTGAAAAATTAACATATAACGTATGTTAAAACACGATAACGTGGTCGTTGTGGTACTCTATTGATATTCAACGTTTATGTATATTTTAAAATGACATAAATGAAACATTTTTTAAGAAGATTTTATATAATTGTTAAAACGCAGTATCGACAATGTCTTTATATCACCTTACTACGAGTCTATGAAGCATTTTAAGCATAATAATCATAATATAAAAATTAATAAGTCTAATTGAAAATGTCATTGAAAACATAAATATCAAGGAATACTTTGAATTTAAAATTACTATTTTAATTTGCTTATTTTTATCGCACACCAGATAAAAATTAAATCATACATAATTAAAAATTATTAAAAAAAAAAATATTTATGTATGTGTGTGTGTGCGCGCGCGCATATACATATGGGATACAAAATTTTAGTTTTATATAGTATTTATTACTATATTCAGAAGATTTTTATTTGTACGAAAGTTATTTATAGAAATAAAACAAACGATACCTCAGTTCGTATCACGTTTATCGCAATTCCTAAAATTCACGCATTAATAATTAAGAATTCATTTTACTCTTTCTCTCGTTATATCGAATACCTTTAAACTATTTCATAAATCTTTTGTCAAATATTGTAATATAAATTACGTTTTAAAATTTAATGTAAAAATTATTAGGCAATTAAATAAAAAAATGTTAATATTTAAACATTTTTATCCACGTGTTTTATAAAATTATTTGATTTAAACGGAATACATTATTCTCATAAATTAAACCATTTCAGATTTTTTATTATGAAATCAACGCGAAAACTTACTTTAATCTATAATATGTATTAGCACATTAATACATTTAATGCGATAATTTTAACAGATAAAAATATTACACGAAAAAAACACATTAGACGAAATTTTTTATTGCTATTGACAACTTCACAATATTTGAACTGCTAATCTTCTTCGTAAGATATTCAAACGTAGTGATTAGTTATATAAAATATAATAACTAAAATATAAATAATTATTTTACTTATCTAGCAAGTGAAGGACTTCTTAAAATATTGAAAAATATTACTATGTAATAATTTATGAAATATGCCTATAATGTATCATATTAAACTATTGTTTATTTTTGACGTACATTTTATTCTTCCTTTTTAAAATATGGTATTTTTCCTCTTATACATTTGCCTACGTCATGAAAAGAACGTAACAACACAGGTGTTGAAAAACTTTATCAGCAATTTATATGAAGATAAACGCCTCACGAAAATAACATCGGATTTTTGAAAAGTCACCACTTGCCTTTTCAAATGTTCGAAATCATAATAAAAATAATAACCAGATTTAAATATTAATGTGCTTATCTGCAAATTTATAACGATTTTAATACAGTGCTAATTAACATAGAAGCCAATCACATGAATAAGATAAACTGTTACGAATTCATTGGTTTTAAAAATTATCATAATATGGATTTGCATGTGCAAGCACTCCCGTTGCCTCATAAATCTGTATTAAGCTTGATAAAACTTATATTTATGATAGTACTTTAGTAAAGAAGTTTAGTTTGAGAAAATTCTATATTCAAAATAAAGGTAGTACGGAGTATTTGTGGAAACCAAATAACACCTTGACATTTAGTTTTTAAATGGTGCTATATAAGTACAAAACAGCTCTGAACTCCACCTGTGTTTCTATAATAAAAAAAAAAAAAAAAAAAAAAAAATCACCTGAATTTTGAATAATGATATAGTTTAAAAGAATATCGCAACGCCATAAATTCTCTAAAAAAAACTTACCTAAACTTCACGTAGATAATGTCGAGACTCACATATAATGTATACATAAACATTAAGTCGCGCACGTGCAGAAGTTGCAGTAAACGAAATTGCAGTAAAAAGCAATCGAAATGCGCCGATGACGCTAAACGCCACGGCGCTAATTCCCCGTAAAATAACTTGATGAGAAAAGAAAAAAGAGAGCAATAGTGAATTAGCGACCATTTTCGTGGAGACAGAAACATTAACGATACAACTCGCCATGCTCACACGAATTAACGTACCCACACGAGTACACAAAGTGGCACGACACGCGCGAAAAGTTAAAGGAATGCAAATAACGATTAGTGGTATGGTCAATTTTTCGTGTATTCAGCACGATTATCACCATTTCTGCTGTCTATGTTGTGTTTTTTTCTTATATTGTACGTGTACATATGTATACAGGAACTCGTAGCGGTAGTGAGTCAAAGAAAAAAATTGGGATATCCCCAAATGAACTTTCCTATTTCTATGCGCATTAGCCGGCGCGTATGTGTATGTGGAATTCGAGAATGGATGGTGTATAAATGAGTCTTTTGACCGTGAATATTCCTAGTTAAAAAGACATTATTGTAGACAGAAATCATTAATATTATTCATTTTAATGGATGCCTTGTACTTCGATGTAGTGAATCTAAATGTACGTATTGCAAATAAAAACCATGAAATTAACACTTACATGAACTTGCATTTTAAAAAAGAATATTTGTTATATGATATTATGGTGAACAGAAACGATTATAAAATTTTAAGACACTGAATATATGCGAACTGCGAATATACGAGAACAGAATCGGCAAATGAAGTTACGAACTTACGAATTCTGAAAAACTTACTTACCATACATATTTAGCAAGTAGTCTTAAATAATAAAAATAATTATTATGATAGTATTAACCATGATAAAATAGAGAAAGAAAATTAACGATCTTACCACTATTAACTTGTTACGATTCAACTCAAATGTACACATATAATAATGGGAATTTAATAATACAAACATGAATATATGATTTTTACGATTACGTATATACTTCATTATAATCTACATTATTCAAATTAATTTTATAATAATTTTCTATGAGAAACTATTTGCACAATTTAATTTCTGTATTAAAAATTCCAAATATCGACAATCGATATTTATCCGGAATGTATTGTTAACCTCTCCTAACCGATAATATTAATTAAACATAGTCAGTTTGTATAAACTAGGATAGGTATTCATTAATCAAAAGTTGATAATAATTACCGTATTGCAATTTAACATATTTGTATTAGTAATAAATATTCATATTAGTTGATTAGATTTCTTATAGATGAAGCGTATTCTATATTTTGTAAAATGTAAAGTTCTTGAATTTTTGTAATACAAAATGTTATATATATATATATAAATTTATTCAGAAATATATTTATAAAATTGATATTATTATAAAATTAAAATTGATTGATTATAAAAAGAATATATATATATATATATATATATAAATAATTTCTAACGTCAGATTAGTTGTTTAGTAAAGAATTTTTACTATTAATTTTAAAAGTTAACTTTTATTTTTTTAAGAAAGCTTGAGCACTACATATTATGTACAATAAAATTTTATGAATTTTGTAAACATTTTAAAAATAGCTGACAAATAATAAACTACAATAGAAACCAAATCCGTAACTGAAATTCCATCAATGCCAACACAATTAAATAAAATAATCCTAATTTTTGATAATTTTACAGTTGTTTACCGACGCAACATTGAATTAGTAATTTTGTTATCATTCTATTGTTCATGACTGTAACTCTTATTCAGGAAAAAATTCGTATATTTCGTTACAAGCACCCATTTATTCTTATGCTTTTTATAAGATGTAAATTGAATAATATCAGAGTATTAATTTTTTTTTTAAATCGTTGAGTAAGGCTATACTTATATAAAATTATTAATAAATATTAATAAAAAACTTCCTTTATAAATATTATATAAATATTTTACTTAATTAAGCGAAATTGGATTCGGCGGAAAATTTGCGTTATATTATAAAATGTAAAATGTGCTTAGTAATGGTATAAATATATGTGTAATGGTAATTACTATAAAATTAATGATTGCTATATAAATGATAAATCGAGTTATGTAATAAATAAATTATATAACATTTAATATAAAATATTTACTTCCTAAAGAAGAATAATCACTTCTATTTTTCCCAAATTTTGTATTCGTTAAATATAACATCCTTATAATAAAATGAATTTTTTAATATATTTAAAATGTGATTGTAGCATAGGAAAATTCAATGTACCTTGAACAAATCAGCCAATTATTAAATTTTCATTTTTATAACTTTACATGCTTACAATTGTAGATAATAATCGGATAAATAAATAAGCTTTTAATGACAGAGACCTTATGTATTTATCATAAAAGAAAAAATAATATTTATGTTTTTCATTCTCGTTCGTTCTTCTCTCTCTCCCTCTCTCTCTCTCTCTCTCTCTCTCTCTCTCTCTCTCTCACGTATCTGATAAAAATTAAGTACGTACATATATTTTTATGTATTTACAAAGAGCATCGAACATTAGATGTTGTTGTCGCATGTTTAACAGCATTACACCAAACTTTCCATAAATACTATTTAGTAAATAATATCTAACTTAAATGAAATATTATTTATCACTAAATTATATATAGTGATATAAAAATACTATTATCATATTGTTAATTTTATATTCAAAATAAAAAATTGCTTGCGTAAGCATGTATATTAAAATAAAAATTATTTCAGCTTTAATATGTTTATGCAACCATTTTAAATTACTAAAAAAATAACGAATAATAAAATTATCAAACAATAGATAACTAATATCGAGCGTACATTAGTACATTTCTAAAAGCACAAGATAACTTGAGCAGACAAAAAACAAAAAATATAAATTACCAAAAAAGTTGAAACTAACTATAGGTATATCTCTCCGACCCTCTATATCATATTAAATGCACAAAATGAAATAAATATAAAATATTGAGGTGAACATAAAGTTCATTTAAATGTAATAAGTAAAGAATAAAATATAAACATTTTCCATTTATAAATTAGCAAGGCTCTAGCTTTAAGAGCCTATAAATCAATGCTTCCGATCGTGCATATAAAAATAATGGTCAAATTACTCATCGATACACACGTACGCAAACACACATGCATGAATGTTTTCTCCATTTGACAACTGAATAAATTCTCGATCGAACACTTAGTACCATCCTACTTTTTTAATTTTTCTTACAAATCTTAATTAGAAATCTGAAAATAGGCACGATTGCACGTACCGATGACTGAAAACTTCTGGGATTCCCCGCAGATGTTTGAAAAATTGAGGTTTCGCACGCCAACGAAATACCAAAGAGCCAATTCACACTCGCTTACAATTACTGCGAAAAAGTCTCAAATGCACAATCGAGTATTCGATGTTTTGCATAAAATAACGAGGATTAAATTAATTGGGGCAATATATTCATCAGTTCTAAAAACTTTTTTGTTCCATTGTACGCGACATGAAGAATGTTTGGGAGCACGTGAAGGTGCTCCCTTACTTGAACATTTTCACACAGAAACAAGTGTCTTTTATATTTACAGTTTTCTTTTGAATTATTATAATAAATGCAAATCAATCAGATGACAAATCATTAATCAGATGATAAATATATACGAATAGTGAATTATTTTTAACCAAATTTAACCTCACCAAACATAATAACACACGTTGAACTCCTTATCATAAATTGAACGGTAAAAGCAATTTCTTCCAAACCATTACATATTAATAAAGCCAGTATGTTACGTTAACATTAAAAAAATAAACATTCTCCAAATAAAACCCAGATGAAAATTGCAAACTATTTATTGCAGAAATAATATATAAAGATATAAAAATGTATATCATTTATATTATTATTATTATTATTATTGTTGTTGATGTTGTTGTTGTTGTTGTTGTTATTATTATTAATACAATAGTTCCTTTCGTATCTGATAAAATATATTGAAGCAAATCATTCTGGTTAGCGATGAAAACTGAAAATTACTGCAGAATAAATACTGTCAGCTCGCGCAATAAAACACAGTTCGCACAATAAAGATTATAAATAAAAGCTTTGTTAAAATCTTTCCATTCGTATTCAGTGCCAAGGTCGCAAAATATTGGAAAAACCACATGTACCAAGCATTCCGATACATTCGAGCTTACAAGCGTAAACCAGCAGCTA
>NW_011948423.1:4583065-4595565 GCF_000503995.2 Ceratosolen solmsi marchali
GGAATGCCGCTCTTGAGAGTCAATGAACTTGATCGGTTCGCTGCACCTTGACCTATTTCGAAACGTCACTTCGCGATACACGCGTCACTTTACGCATTTTCACTATTCGAAAGCCCCGGGCGCGTCACGCATACACGTAGAGAAATTCTATTCATACTCGTTATTCATGGCTTTAAGGTGCTTTTCACATATAATGAAGATATAAACTGAGCTGCATTTGCGGATGCTACCTACTTGAAAAATTAAACAAACACCACAATCGACAGCATAAGCTTCGAAGTCCATAGTATATGGACTCTCCTATATAGAATATGAATGTATATCCCCATATATATATATATATATATATATATATATATATATTGGTTAAAACATAAAATTATTAAAAATAATAAGAGGCTTTGAGTTAATCGTTCGAGTCGATGAAATTTACAGAGGGAGGAACTAATAAAGGATTTCAACCTTGTGATTTAATCTCACTTTATAATTTTATAATTTAAAGTTAGCCCTCGATTCGGTGAAATCCGGTGGATTTTAAAAGAAACCTATAATTCCCATATTTTTCTACTGGGTGCTATAAAATATCTCATGGCATACTTCTCTTATAATTTTCTCCAAGCGCAGCGCGGTGCGTCGCTTTGCATTTATTTTCTTCCTTCCGATGCACCTTGCCTTGCCGGCTCTTTCCAATGGCCCTCGCCACGACAATAAAAAGCCGCATTGAAACTGCAACTCTAAAGCCAATCGCCTCGCCAATGCCGCGCGCTAATCGACAAGGATTTCGCTCGCGTCGTTGGCTTGTTGGGCGCGTGCGCAAGTGCGAATTGCCAGTGGGCTAACAAGGGGGCGGGGAGTCGCTTCATTAATAGTAAAGATTTTTCGCGCGACCCACGACTGATTGCTTACGCGTCGCATCCCTTAGCGCTCAGGCAGATTAAGAAATTTTCAGATGCCCATTATTGTAAGATATCAGCGGTCGATGAACGAGACTATTCGTTCATCACCCTTAGCAACATAATTCTCTGACGTTGCAATTTGCGTTGCGCTAAAAAGCGAAAAGCGTCGAAATGTATTGGCCACTTTATGCAGATAAATATTGCTCGCTCATTGACGCCTCCACTTGCTTGCAATTCTTCTGCTTGTTCATCCAGCCTTCGTTGGGTTAACAAAATTTCTTCAAAATAACATTATAAAGATGCAAATTGTAGGAAATATTGATTGAGAATTTTTCCAAGTAGGAGTAGTACTGCTTAGGCAACGAGATACGGATACGTCACGATTTTCCTATTCCACTTTAATACATTATTTTGCTATTCTCGCTATAATCGTATTGAAAGCGTCCAATGCCGCCCAGTACGATTGATGTCAATAAACATACAATTTTATTATATTGTAACGAGCAAAGAAGTAAATTTAAACAAAGTAAAGAGGCAACGTGTACGGATGCGTCTCTTATCTTAAAACCTACTTACGCCTGTGCTTATACATTTGTTTATCTAATTTGCTCATTAACAATAAAAAATATTGTAAATAACATAATTAGCAATTTTTCGTCCAATCATAAAGCAGAGCTTGCCCGTAATAGCAACAAAGCGGCAGCTCTATTGTAAAAAGAGCATCGCTGCGATAGAAATTGTAATAAACCAGTTGCCCGCAATATCATATAAATAGTAACGATTTTTGCAGCAATTAACGAGCAATCACAATTATTTTCAAATCGCCCGTTGTTACGCATAAAACGCCATAAGGCCGCTCGCAGCCATAATTCCGAGATTAAAATGTCGCTGCGGCGCACAGACGACATAGCCATTAAATTCAAATGGCCCATAAACATTGTATATAAAATCTTTTAAATGCACGAGACCTTGCCTAACGAGCGCTTTCATTGTTTCAGAATAATGCGAAATTTGGAAAGGCTATCAGGCAGCGATCAGGACTCCGTCGATCAGGAGATGTACATCGACCTGGACGACGCCTCCGTTGACTCGCTTACTGGCAAACGAGGTCGTCACCATGTTGGCGCTGAGGTAATTAACGGCCTCGACAACTTCGGCCGCACTAGCGCGCATTCTATGCATTTCTACCAACATACGCGATATTTGGATTTCCGACGGTAGCCGCAAAGTCGAATGGCCTCAAAGCCGAGCAGCGTATTCTTCCAGCTTAAAAGTGTCGATTAGCGACGGTCAAGGAGAAATGAGAAATGAGGAACGAAAATGAAGCGCAATTTTTTGATTACGTTTTATTTATTTTATTTTATTTTTTCATTTTTTATTTTAGAGATCGTGTTGTTTATGGGCTTTCACCTAAAGCATTCGCCGCCTTGTTCATTTGCTCTCGTTGCGCTTCGTCTAGAGCTCGAGTGCTCAGACGCACGGTAAACGATATATGCTCCAATATTATGTTAATTAGGAGTTATCGGATTCCAATGGAGGCATACTTGGCGAGAAATGCCCTATTTACATATGAACGCGTGTAGAGGACGTAGCATCCAGTCGTATCGAAATTAAGTCACGCTAACTACGCGCGAAAGCTGATTTTGCACTTGCTGCTCGTGTGCGTGCTCAGATTCGCATATATATGCGCGAATGTGGGTACACGCGGGCCAAGTTTCCGCAACTGGTATGAATATTGCATATCGTTATGCAGCGATGAGATTCACTCGTATTATAGGGACGTAGGAATGAGTGGAACGAAGACAGAGACGCGAGAGAAGATACGTTGTCGCTTGGTTATTTGCAACAAGTATGTAGCACTTCCTTTCCCGTTCCGATATAATTTTTCTTTTTTTACTCTCGAATGCGCATCTCTCTATGCTCTTTTAATCAGAAGCGCCGAGCTCATAATTACAAAGTCTGAATTTTATTACGACGCTGTTTTTAAGAAGCTCGAACTAGATTGACTGCATTACCAAAACGAGCATCCTAATGCTTATTATATTTTGAATAATTTTGCAAAACTTCTGCTCCGTGTGATTAGATTGTTACCTCCCTTTTTTTTGACAATTATGTATCATATATCATAAAAGAAATAAATATAGATAATAATAAATTAATATAGAATATATCGTAATGCGTATGCTTTGTTAAATTAAGAAAAAATTTTTTTTGAAATTTTGTCGTAAGAGAGTTTTTTCTCTCTCTTCTCATTATTTCCAATCATTCGTTCTGTGCATTTCTCTTGATTCCGCGAGTGAATATTAAGTTCGGATGAAGTAAACGTAAAATAATTATACAATGCAAAGTTCTTTAAGTTCAATTCGTCTAGTTATTTAATTTCGCTCTAATTTGACAGGGAAAAACATAACGAAGTTTCGAAATTTCTCCAAGATAAATAACTAATAAATAACAGATGTTTATTACTAACATAGTAATTAGGATGTATACTATAATGGGCCAATTTTAATTGGACGCGTAACTTTTTCACGTCTTTACGCCTCTCGCGTGGGAACGGGGCAAGAATCAAGGAGAGAAGCAAAAGTGCGGAAGAGAGAGGGACAGAGAGAGAGAGAGAGAGAGAGAGTAAGTGTGAGGGAGTGAGTAAGAAGTTGAGGGAGAATGGGGGAGAGGGTGTGAGGGCGTGGGCGACTAGTGATAGGTGCGAGGAAGTTGGGGAGGGAGCGGAGATAGAGACAGAGAGAGAGAGAGAGAGAGAGAGAGAGAGATATGACGATGATGATGGCGATGATGATGATGATGATGATGATGATGATGACGACGTCGGGCAAGAGAGGCATCGGTTCGTGCGTGTGTTTGCATAACTCGAATTTCCAGTCTGCCACGACTAATGGTGCCTTCGAATCATTATAGGATACAGATTCTCATGGCTTCTTTTCGTAATGAAAGTAGTGATTGCCATATAATTCTACAATTTATTACGCACAAAATTCTGTTACTACGTTTTTATCATCCATTCTCTTACGCGAATTTTTCGTTTGCGCTAACAAGTACATATAAATTATCGGAAATGTACATATATTGGATAAATTTATTTTCGCCTTCGTAAATCACAATTAGCATACTTCATTGTTAAAAAAAATATATGGTATATATGTTATATTGGATTAAAATAAGCGGTTATTCCGCGTGTAATTAAATGCAATTTTTATTAACTTCAAGAAGCGATTCGTATTTTACCCACTTGAAATGTATTGCAATGTATTTGTAGTAAAAATTATACAAGGACTTTTAAAGTAATAATAGCTGACTTTTCGCGCTCGCATTTGTTATTTTCAACTCGTTTATTTAGTACGGAAAAACCGGAATAAGCTGTATTAAAAATATTATTTTGATATCTTATCGGCACGTAATTTTCTTAATATATCGCTAATATTTTTATTTTCAACGTGGATGTATACATGCTCGGAAAAGCATGCTGTAGGTCATGAACAATTTACTCATCACATAATAACAAGCTATTGTAAATAGTAGCAGGGAAGGCAGTTAATAAATTATTCAACATAAATCAATCAGAAATTGAAAATACATACTGACATTTTCATCGTGTGCTATTATATACATGCTCGACCACCGCAATCACTAGGCTAAGAAAAATTGCTCGCAATCAACACTTCCGTATTTAACGAGTCAAGCGAGAGTCGGACAGCCAAGATCCCATCGAAGGTGAAAAACCAATGCTCGCACCAACTGGCCAATGGGGGGCCTCGCCGTATCGAGAGCCCATCGGTAAGAATTGTGTTAGGGGCGGCTATGAATCGTTGTCGGCCCGGGGTGCGTTGGCCCGGGTGCGAAGGCTCGGGGAGGGAGCGGCGCGCGAGGCAGAGTGTGGCCAATTTCCGCTAATCCCGGGCTTATTGGCCGGCTCCGCAGGTGGGCGACGAGAGCGACAGCAGCGGCAGCGAGAGGAGCCCCAAGCGGGTGAAGCGGCGCAGCCGAGGCGGACCGCCGACCACCCGGAGACGGTAGAGCGGCATCTCGGCGCGGGGCATCTCGGCGCGGGAGCGGACCCTCAGGAGACTCGAGAGTAACGAACGCGAGAGAATGAGGATGCACTCGCTCAACGACGCCTTCGAGGTAGGCTGAGACCCGAGGGTCCCTTACTCCAGCGAGCGCGTGCCGCCGATACGACCAATTTATCCTCGCCAATTTCCCTTATCCATCGCTGCTACCGCAACGGGTCTTTGCAATTATTAAGCGCGCCTCCTCTCCAATCCTCGACACCTTTTCCGATACGTTCGTATGGAAAGCGCCAGCTTCTCCTATCGTGACTCTCAACACCCTACTACCATCGACTACCATAGCACAATTTTCACTTAAGCAACCCCGAATTAGCTATTGATATTCCCACTAAAATAACTACTTCGATATTGTGATATAGAGCTTGACAATAACTAAGAATTAACAGGATCCAGCGCGATACGTGACTCTGGATTTCAGTGTGACCGGCTTTACCTTTAATGCATTAAATAATTGCTGGTAATATCCAATTGGTATTTATTTGCCGTGAAAAAAATTCCCTTCCACACCACGGACGACTCCAGCAAATTAATGCGCGATCGCCGAATGATTAAAATCATCTTATTTCCCCGCAGTATACAAGTACTTCTCTTTAGATTTCTCATGTTTTATCGTTATTTGGGATTTCATAAGATCAGCAATATACTATCTCAATGTACATGTAAAACTAAGCCTTTCAATATCTTTGCCTACCATATTTACTTTGTAATAGAAATTCTCGGCTTGGTTATATTTAACAAGATAATGAAATTCAATGTACCGTAAGGATAGAGTTTAAATCGCCGTCAAATTATTATTCGTAATTCCAATTTATGTAATTGGGAGATTTAATAATTTCTTCTCCACGTTCTTTTATAACATGTCATTACTCCAACAGCATTAATAATTTCAGTTTTGTTGCTTTACTGCTGTTGCTTGGTTAAAGCTGATTGAAATTTACTTTTTGGTCTGACTTTACTTTCGTCTTCGCTCAATTCCAATTGCCGGCGCAAAGACGAGGTTTGCAGTTTCTTCAAACAGAACGATAATTTAGCGAGAAAATCTTTAATAACAAGTTTAATAAAGGACATCATGGCCGAATATCGATAACACATTATCACGCGAATTATAAAAATTTAACGAAATTTAGAAAATTGAACTAAACCAGTAGGGGTATAGTGTCTGTCACACATGTAATTCTTCGTATCTTATAAAATTTGCTGCGAACGAAGCAGTAAAGCTCAATGTATTAGTCCAAAATCAATAATGAAAATGCCATTCAATTCCTTCGCTTTCACCATTCGTTCATTTTCATCAATTTTTATGAAATTAATTAAATTCTCTTTTTATTAATCAAATCTTGTCCAAATGATTGCTTATCGTTAGCGTATTAGGATCAGTTTTAGAACCAATGTACAATTACATTTAATAGTTATTTTACAATTACATTTAATAATTCCATACATAAAGTTTGACAAATTCCCAATAGAATTAATAGTTATTCATTTTAAATCGATTATCATTTCGAGATTTTAATTTAACAATCTCATCTATAATTATTTTAAATACTTCTAAGTAAGCATCACAATCTTCAATGACTGATATAATTATAATGCGGCTAATGTTAAATAAGCGGTAATAGAGTTTTTAAGAACGAAAATCAGTGCGTTTATGTACGAAACGACCAATTATTTTTTTTTATAGTCCAACTTATTAATTAATTAATTATATGGTACAAGTTGCAGAAATACTTAAAAAAAAAAATTCTTCTTTAAATTACAGAGATAATTTGTTAATGCATTTAAAAGACATTATATTGTTTGCAATCATTTCTCAGGCCATTTAAAACATCGAACGATTCTCTAATACAAAATTCCCATCGAATTCGAATCGTATTTCGCAATCGTTAAAGATATTTTTCCATCATTGCAAAATAATTTAATTAAATTTAAAAAAAAAAAAAAAAAAAAAGGAACTGCAATGGCTTTCAATTGAATCTTAATTCCGTTCATTATATCGCGCCCACAATTTGCACTTGGCGTCAAGTCAAAATGCAGTGGTCCGAATCACGGTTGAGTCAATAAAATTGGGCAATCATCGAATAACGTAATACATTAGCTAAGTAGCATTAGCTGCGAACCCCCTCCAATTTCTCAGGAGTCCACACAGTTAATTTTGATCTTGAACTTTAATATCGCGACGATGGCCTTTCTGCTCCCAATCCCGTTCTCTCTACGCGTAAGCGAGTATTAGTACAAGCTCTTAAAGGCTATCAAGACGCCGCTGTTGATAAATTTGACGTTGGCCAATAACCACCGAAGCCTCCCGCCCGCCCCGTCCCCCCTCCCAACCCATCGCCCTCTCTCACTCGCCCGCTCGCTCGCTCGCTCACACGCACTCACGCACTCACGCACTCACGCACGCACACACGCGCACACACACTCTCTCTCTCTCTCTAGCGTAGCGATAAACCTCCCCCCTTCTACCCACTCGCTAAAGCCTTGGTACTGATGGCTGTATGCCTGCGATATACACTAATAAAAAATCACCAAATACAATGTGAAAATTAGCGATACCTTATGGTCTTTAATAATGAACCGATATCTTTTCTTTTCAATACAATTAATAACATCTATTGTCCATCATTTCATTATGAACACCATAAAAGTCGACATCCATTCCCTCATATTTTCCTCATACTTTCAACAAAAACTATTAATTCTATTGTATACTTCGAGACTATTTTCCTCTTGTGATGATTGCAAGCCACGCTAATTTATAAATGTTATGTTTAATTTGAAGTTGATTAAAAATGAAATCAGAAAGAAAATCTATAATCAATAATTCTCCTATTTCTTCGGTTACTCTATATACGCATTTATCCATATTTATAATACACTGGACAATGAAAATACATCTCACACGTCTATTAAACCTAATACATTTTGTATGTCAAAAACGATGCTTCTATCGAGTAGAGTGAACTCTGTAGATATAAAAATAGAATAATACTTTTTACCTTCAAGAAGCAAAGAACAATTTTCTCGTATTTATAAAAAATAAGAGAGGAAGAGAGAGAGAGAGAGAGAGAGAGAGAGAGAGAGAGAGGTAACTTAGGAAAAGCTTCTTTCTAAGAATCATCTTCGTTTATCGCTCGATTTTTTTTCAAATGATGACTAATCACTTATCACAATCGCATTAGGATACAAGTTTTTCTTTTAAAATCATTTCATCCAATGATACTTCACAGTTAGATTTTTTCTTGATAAAAGAATTTGTTTTTAGAAATTACACTCAATATTATCCATGAGTTTTCAAACTTTTTAAAGAAATAGCATTTTTATCTCAAAAATCAATATTAGTCAAAGCAAAATAATTCGATAAAAATATTTTATCAGAAATTATAATAGAATTGGAATTCTTTCATAAACTGAAACTAAAGACGAATATCCATGTATTTAATTCATACTTTCGATTGCATGAATGATAATAATTATAATTATAAACATTCTCGAAATTTAAGAACATGATTGGCAATATATGTGTATATATATATATATATATACATATAAAAGCATAATAGCTGTAAAACTATGTGATAAGCTCTATTTTCAATGTAAAAAAAACTTCTCTTATTGGTAAATGGTTAATTATAAAATATTATTGAAAATTTAGTTTAAAAATAAATATTTTTTTATTAAATAGTATTTTGTGCACAGGAATAATTTTGATTAAAAGAAATTAATAAATCACTGAATATACAATTGCTTTCACTATTAATTGATTTTATATAAATATAGTTTTTTAAAGCTTATTGGTTGAAAAATAACTTCGATAAAGCAATTATATGCATATGTGCATATCAGTAAAATTTATTTAATAGTCAATAATGAATTAATTATTTAGAAAATTTCAATTATTTTTTATTTTTGTCAGTCTTTGTTTATAACGGTATTAATTAAAAAAGTCATATAAATTTTCAAAAATATTCTATTATATGAGTAGATATAATGTACATATGCAATAAATATTCTAAGATATGCAAATATATTAACATATGATTTTATACATTCAACAGCAACTGCGAGAAGTTATACCTCATGTAAAAATGGAGAGGAAGCTTAGCAAAATTGAGACGCTTACATTGGCCAAGAATTACATAATGGCGCTGACAAATGTTATTTGTGAAATGCGTGGAGAGGAACAGCCTTACACGTGAGTTTATCCTCATCATTTATCTTTGATTCATCAATAAACATGTAATTCTGTCAGGATATAGAAAAATATATGCTATTGGTACATTTAATACGAAAAAAATCTTCGCCGTTATCTCAAAACATAATCGTTCATTTTACAAATAAAAATTTTTGCTTCCTCAGAAACACTAAATTAAATATTAAAGGATTAGTTTATAATGAAAAATACATAGATTAAAGTTATGAATATTTTTAAAATTATTCTTATTCGATGGTCTTATATAAGAGCCACGATGGTTTTTAGGTGTAGAAACACACTCACAGTTTGCGTAATATTTAAAACATATTTTCTAAATATAAAGGGTAAACACATAAAGTTTACACTGAAAGTTATTTAAATAAAATATTTTTTAAATAATAAATTTCTCATGGAAATAACTGTAAAATAAATATTTATCATAAATTATATAAATATTATATATACATATATATTTATGAAAATAAGTAAAGTTGTGTATCAATCGTAATACTGATTTCTATTAATTTAAACAAAATAATTCATAGACTTTATGTAGATAATTTAATTTATTAAATTTCGTTCGAGAAATTTAATAATTACATTGATATAAGAAAATAATCCAATGATAGGTCAAATACATAAAATTAGAATTCAATACAAAATTTTATGAAATGATAAGTACAAATGAAATAGAACGGAATGGAAAGATTGAATTTAAATTAATTTACATTCTATTTTCAATTTAAAATAATTGAATTAAACTAAACCAAAAAACTCATTATTGATGTTAATGCAAATTTTAATTATATACACTTAATTCTAAATTTTTAGATATTTACTATTTTATGCTTGAAAAAATATTACGATTTATAGCTCTTCAAAAAATCATTCACATTAATTTTTTTAAACAGTGTATAAAAAATTTTAAAAACTAACTAATTTATTATATACAAGCATTAAAAAAAACAGCTATTTCTCATTTGAAAATAATAAGCTTTTCTTATTGTTAAATAAAATATGAAAACATATCTAAAGAGTATGTGTAAAAATATATATATATAAAAAAAACTAATTAAAACATACAAATAAATTATAAATTATCTTTTAATGAGATTATATTTGTGTAAACAGATTTTAAAGTATGTATTACCGTATATTTGAACAAAATTATAAAATAATTATTATTATATAGAACTCTATATTACAATAGCTCTATATTTTAAATTTATTGAATTTTGTTTACACATTGCATAATAATATGATTCCCATGGCCAAATGTATTAGACTTAAACGAGCTGTAAGTAATGTTACGTCTTCGATCAAAACTAAAGTTAATTTAATCGAATAAATA
This sequence comes from Ceratosolen solmsi marchali, assembly GCF_000503995.2. Classification (NCBI taxonomy): domain Eukaryota; kingdom Metazoa; phylum Arthropoda; class Insecta; order Hymenoptera; family Agaonidae; genus Ceratosolen; species Ceratosolen solmsi. Next base: position 4,593,587 of record NW_011948423.1, read on the forward strand.
ACTTTGAGATCCCATTATCAGAAACCTTTAATGACACTTATCATTCCAATAAATTAAGTTAATCTTCGTTGCTTTCGGCTAAATATATCTTTCATATTCGGTTCAATCGATCACCCGCGTAGAAATCCGAACTACTAATCTCAGACGTACCATATTCGACCGCTGAATTAATGAAATCGAATCAACCGACACTAACCAATTGAATCCATTGTTTTCGCGCAACGATAACAGTGGAGCTTTAATAAAAAAAAGTAAGTCACAGGAGTTCTCAATAAGCAATAGTAAAGTAGAGCAGTTGTTAGCTCGATTTTCTCATTGGCTTGCGACAGTACTAAAATATAATGGTACGTGTTAGAAATTTAGCAGATATTGCACATTTCCTGGCAAAAGACATATTTGAGCCAATACTTCAATTAATGACATTAAACAACGATTAATACTTGTTTATTAATAGGCAAAAACGAATTCAGGTGTTATAAGTACGTTTTGGCCGTCCTTTTAAAAGAGTTCCGTTATACTTATCGGGCAACTCAACAAATAAAAATTAGCTTCCACTTTTTTTTATTTTTTAATTAAAAGATCGCAAGGACTCGTTAAATGTCGACATTAATTGTAATCATCGAGAAGTTTGAAGCGCAAACGTTTTATCGCTTCGTGCACACGAGGTGAAAACCGCCTGGGCAAAATACTCAGAAAGATAATGATAATTTATCGATTAGATTTTTATGTAGAAGATTTTCTCAACTTCAATGCTAATGGCATATATTTCCTTAGAGGAATTATAAAATTTAGATTAACATTGATTATACGAGATGAACATATTTTTTCTAAATACCGTGTAGATTATTAAAAGACAATTTGGGAAAAACTTCGAATGAATTGCATAAAAATATAATAAATATTGATAATAAACGATAATAAAACAAAAAACGAAAGAATTATAATAATAATAGCAATAATAGCAGCTAATGTAATTTTATAAATATTAATTATGATAGTGATAGTATTGACACATGATAGCAGCACATTAAATGAATAATCAAAATTTCATCATCAATTAAAAATTGATTGCATTGATCTTAATGAATTATTATTATTTTATAATATTTTTACTTATTATTATTATTATTGTTATTATTATTATTATTATTATTATTATTATTATTATTATTATTATTATTAATAATAATAATTAAACTCATAAAATTTTTTATAGAAACTGTAGATTACATTTCATCTTTAGATGCGCGTAGTTTCATATTTATATCGCTTATCACATTACAAATTTCGAAATCATTCAAGTGTAAATCCTTTGAGAGCTAAATAAACATATGTCCTCTAATCTAGCACCATTGCGAAAATTCTTACAAAATATATTGCGAAATTATTTTCTTATAATGAATTAGTGATTTCGTTTAAATATTAAGGAATTGATTACGCATTTTGAAGCAAAGCTCTCTTAATTATACAAAATATAATCATGTTAATGAAATAATATTAAAAAGAATTTTTATAAAAAAAATTATTTTAATTTTAACATAAAATTATTCAATTACCAGAGATTACATATATATATATATATATATATATATATATATATATACTCACTTAATACCTTAAAGGCAATTTTTATCATTTTTGACATTTTTGAACAATGTAAAATAATTATGTTGTTGTATTTTTCAAATAATAATATATTCTATTTGTTTAAATTACTTGTTATGTATAATTTCCTAAAATTATTAAAGTTAATAATACTACACTGTCTTTAATAATTAGAAATTCTTTAATTAGATATTATATAGATAATAATTAGAAAAACTTATAATATTATCTATTAAACTAAGAATAATCGAGACAGCAATCGCTGAATATACGAAAGAAAAAACAGAATCAATATCACAGCTTTGAAGAAAAGCATTATATTTACATTGCGATATAATTGCATTGTTTACATTGTTGAGCAATAAAAATTTAAA
>NW_011948423.1:4600565-4708404 GCF_000503995.2 Ceratosolen solmsi marchali
TAATAACATTGTATAATGGCCGATAGTATTGTAAAGTCATAACTTTAATTTTTACTAAATCGAATCTCTTTTACCTGTTTACCTTCCTCGCACCGAATAAAAAGCCATTCGACAAGTAATAAAATCGTCGATGCTCCTTCACTAATCTAAATGTACACGAAATTTAGCTCTGAAGACAATCGCACAGGTTGCTCTCGTGCTTACCGCATACATATCGAATATGTATCAGTGAAAAAACAAAATAAAGAAGAAAGTTGTTAATAATACAAAATAAGGTACCTGAGCATTATTGCAAAGATACTGTAAATAAAGGACAGAAAAATATAGAAAAAAGTAATTTAATTATCAATGATTCAGAATTTTATGAATAATGAGATTTTTCTTTTCTTTTTTTTTTTTATTTTTATTAATATTATCTAGAGTACAACGAATAGCAAAATTTTAAATCCTATTCAGATCGACATACAGATACAAATCATAAAAGAATTAATATGAAAATCATTTATTCCGAAAAATAAATGAAATAGATTTTGCAAAGAAAAATACCGTACCACTACTTAATTACTTAGTAATAAATGTGTCAGATATAAAAAGATTATTAAGTGCTAAAAAGTAGTCGATCGTGCTATGTGCAATATAAACAGAAAAGTAAAAATATTATTTATGTCGAATTCATTCGTGAACTGCGACTAACGCAAAAAACCAACGTGATTTCTACAATCATATACGCTATCTTTGCAAAATAGACACAGAGAGCACATATATTATGAAACATCTAGGCGAAATATAATAGGCTAATACTGTATATGAGAAAAATTAGGAAGGGAAGAGAGATGAAAATAGTAAATGAGAGATAGAGAGAGAGAGAGAGAGAAAGAGAGATAGAGAGAGAGAAAGTGAAAGTTCACGAAGCGCGTGCAAGTGACATAATGTACATATATTATCCGAAATGCTCTGGCGGACGAAGTGCTTAACACCTGCTTAAGTCGTCTCTTTTTCTTGCTTTCTTCTTAAATACAAATCTGCATGCGACATTTTCCACCTGTATATAATTGTATACACATAGCGATTGCGTAGCGGAGTCTCAGCTTCCCTTCCAATGCAATACCGCAAGATCAAATATAGCATAGAACAGATCGAGTTCGTCGACATGATATATGCCGCTCGATGTTTCACGTATCCACGAAAGATGATCGTCCAGTTGTACTTATTTTGTCACTCGTCTAGTTACCTACGTATGTGTGCATTTTCATCTGCCGCCTACCAGATTTATCACATTTATTCGAAATAAAATCGCTCCAAAAATGCAACAATTATCGTCATCATCCGCGAAAACGACGACCAAGCAATTTTCGTGTTCCTCAACAGCCAAATGTTACGCTTCTAATGATATCCAATTAAAATTCATCAAGCTTAATTGATATCGTGATTATCTTTATATCATTTTTCGTAATATTTATTGTAATTAATCACGATTATTTGCATATTTTTTATCGGATTTTCGGTCGTTATTATTTGTAATTACAAGCGTATAATGAACTGTACAATTTAATTTTTTTAAATTCACAGACACTAATAATAATTTCGAAACATCGTTGCTTGTCATATGAATTAATATCTATTATCGTATCGATAATATATAACTGAATAAGTAATACTTGCTTCTTAATAAAAATAAGCCGGATTGTTTATTGAAGTGCAAAACAGTTTTGCAGTATTAAAATTTTTCGAAAATCTACAATTACAATACGGCGATGCATAACTTGAGAAATTATAACTCAGCCACCATCATTTTCTAGCATTATAATTATTCAGAAGATTCGCCAAGTCACTGCACTTACGGAAAAAAATACTTTGCATTGGCTTACATCACAATGCTTGGTCATAGTATACGTATTTCGTAGAAAAGTAAATATAATTTATAAAGATTCCGTCGAATTATTGCCTCATCAGATTTCCGTAACGAGTACAAAGTTTATTTTTATCTCAATGTAAACAATTTGTCGATCTATTGATGTGGAAATTAAAAAAGCAAGTGCATACTCAGATGATTTTACTTTAAACCACACGTTTGGAAATACAGCAAAGTAATACGAAAAGCAACGAAACAACTAAAAAAAGAAAACAGAAAATACGGAGCGATTTCCTTGACTCATATATCGATGCATCAGAGCAACCGTGAAATAATTTTATATATACAGGCGAGAAAATGTACGCATAAAAAATGTACGCAACGCTGTATACTTGGCACGTATGCGAAAAGCCAAGAAACATCCGTGCTAATATGTATATATATTCACGTGTATACATCATTTTTAACACACACACACACACACACACACACACACATATATATATATATATATTAAAAGGGGCCTCGGAGTAAAATTTTAAAGGATTATGTAAGACTGCTATGACTAACGTTAGCTCTTATCGAAAAACGCCAGCGCCATCCGCTCGCGACGTTTTTATTTATTATATAAATAGAAATTTGACTCCCTTGAATTGTTCCACTCACAATCATAAAAGATAATTGAAAAAAATCTTTTCCATAAAATTACAGCTAATAAATGGCAGTGTAATTCGTCTTACTAAAGTAATCAATCGTTGTAATACATGTAGTGTTATCAAAAATATTGAAAAGTATCTTGATGTTTAGATACATATTGTTTACTTTTTGTTTTACTGCAACCTTTACGTGGAGCCAACTAAGTTAGAAAATCTATTTGGACCAGTTAAATTGATATACTTTATCTATTGTAATTATCGTAATTTATAAAATTTTTATTGTTACAACCAGCCAAACTGCTTTTCTAATTATTGTACTCTACATTATTAAATAATGTGATAGGAAAGAACGTGAAAAACAATTGATAATAGCCCATAGCAGAAGGATAACTTGTCGCGAGCGAGCTTGAAAGTGTCTGTGAATAATGTGCGGGAATAAATTTACATATTCGATCATTGGTTGTTCCAAGAGAGAGAAAAACACTTCGTTACTTGTTTTTTTCCTCGCCTTCTTTCGTTATAGGGTTTTATTTAAAATTATTTCGTGCGCTTTCCATGTGTTTTTCATTATCCGCGTGTTTTAGGAGGAAGACGGCATATTCCTATACTAAATATATTACAATATACGAATTTTATCGTAACTGTTGCTTAATAAAGTGCAAAGTATGTTTTTTCTTTACATGTATTTTTAATTCGTTCATCCAATCCACAAAAATAAAATTTTGTAATCGAACTTGCAAATAAATATACTAGGTTCCGATATAGTACACTGAGAGTTTATTTAATATATAATGCGTAATATTAAGTACTTAAACAAATCCTTTTAATTTATAAAAATGAAATTTATAAATGTCAAAACTGGTTTTAATTTAAAATATAGTACAAGATACATTACAAAATAATACTCAATATAGTAACTTTTAAACATTGAAATTTATTCGTATCAAATATAAAACTGTCAACAAATTAAACATACACGATTGAAATGGAAAAAGATTGAAATTGTAATCATTATAAAAGCATAAGATTCAGCACAAAAAAAAACTTGTTTTGAAAAGTCATTGATTAACTATTCAAATAAATAAAATTCGATCATTCTTAGGCGCATAAATTATACAACATAACTGATTTATCACAGAACAAAAATTAAACTGACACAATTATTACTTTTACAATAGAAAAGTGAAAGTCATCTTTAAAAATATTTGCAAACTTTACTTATACATAAAATCAATTTGCATTGAAACATAAATATGTATAAAATAGAAGAAAAAAACCTCGTCCGCAGCATTTAAATATTTTCATATTTATTTTTCATTAAATTATAATATTTAACTATAGAATTTAACTTATAAGGACGAGGTTAATACATGTTTAATAAACATGTATTGAAATTGATTCGTTAATATAATATTTTTGTCTCATAAAAGGAATCCTCAGTACTTCTAGACTACTCATAAACAGTTTTTTTTTACATATATACCCAATATTCAAAGTCCAAAATAATACTTTGACAATGAAATATTTATTAGTTATAAATAATAAATTCTTAAATCAAATTAATAAGTTTGTTATAACATATTTTAATTTTAATTCTTTACATACATTTCTCTTAAATAGAATAAAATTTTTTACATCAGTAAAATAATACATTTCTTTGTATATTTACTATATACGAATAAAAATTAGAAAAAATTGATAAGAAGAGGACACTAAATAGTTATCAATTGAATTAATTGATTTTTTTAATTTCAATGTATTTGTAAATGTATTTGAATTATAGAAATCATATATATATGTAATTTAAAAAATCTCTGATTTACATCAGCATGTGTAAATTGATTGCTTTCCGTCCTGGCATCTGTGAACAAATCTTCAAAACAACTAATTTTCGAGGAACATAAACTACATTTGTACAAAATAGTGTACTTATTTCTATTTTTCAGTAAGTAAGTAGATTTATAGCGATACTACTAAACACCCTAATACTTCTACATCTTTAATATTACTTTTAAGTATTAATTCAATGACATATTATTCAAATTTCTTTTCCAATATTTAAAAACATTCGTTCTAACCTACATATTTAACATGAAGTAGTTTGTGAACAAAATTACGTTTAATAAATAACCGCGATTTCTTTTCTAAATTATAATTGATTAGAATTAAAAAAACCGTCTCACCATACTTCACATCAATTAAGCCATAAACATTACACAAAATAAATATGTGTGATTATCACAAATAAAAAAATATACGGTTACTTAAGAAATTATGGATAAGTGTATTAGAAACTTCAAACAAATATTCAACAATTGCATTATGGAATCTCCTAATGAAATAACAGGATAGTAAAATTTAAAATTCTAAATTTAATTCATAATCTATTTATAGAACTTCCAGAAATTTTATATAATTTAAAAATCTTGAAATTTTAGATTTGAACTATTATTAATCAAGATTGGTAAAGTATTTTAAACATTTTGATATTTCTAATAACATTAAGATTTTTAATATATTTGAAAACTTTTATATCACAATTATTCATTTTAATAAATATTTAAGAATATTTTTGCTTATAAAGATAAATAAATATTGTGAAACATTTTCTAATTAAATTTTGATATTAAAATTTTTGAATTGAAAAGTGTTATCATCTTAAAAAATATTTGATACTTTCAATTTTTTGACAAAGAGATTTATCCATTACAAATTTAAAAATATAGTAAGCTTTAAAAGATTCTACGCAGGGAATAAAGCCGTACTAACATACAAAAATATGTTTAACAATAGATCCTGTACATATACTAAAAAATCCAAAAACTAAATTTTTATAATATTGATTTGCATCTTTTAAACACTTACAAAATTTAATATTATTAATTTCTCTAACAATAAATTTGAAGAATTTCTTGTATTTTAATGCTTAGATTAAAGGAATTTCATATTCTGTTCTTTATGAAATATATTTATCATAAAGGAAAGCAATTTCTGAAAACGCATTCAGATATTCTGGCAATACAAGTTATTCGTCAATTGAAAGTGAAGCTTAATTGAGTTTAAAAAAATATATATAATTCAAGGTAATAAATTATAGAATATATTTTTATTAAATATTATTTTATACATAATTATCATTTTTATTTTCAACAAGACTATATCAATAATGCTAAATTTTTAATCTCATAGCGTCAAAGAAGAAACTCATAATATTCCAATATGTAGAAATAATGGTACTGAAGAAAATTGGGATTTGGTAACAGATTAAGATGGTAAATTTGAACCTGGTAATTAATTCATAATTTTAAATACAACTTATTTTCTGTAAAACTTTAAAATTCAAATATATATTCGATACAAATATAAATATCTATTAGACTCTTTGAATGGCTTTAGTCCTCCTGACTGGCATTCAATGAAAGTTACTGATGAATTGCACCAGAGGGTCAATTTGATGATGCATAGCATATCATATTTTTTCAAAATTATTCTGTTTTTTTGCATTAATATTTCAAATATTTATGGAAAAATAAAAATAATTAATAGTACAAAAAGCTTTCATACTGCGATAATTCAGCAGTTATTTCGATTAAATATGTTGATTTCATATGTTTCATAACTATAATAATTATGATGTATGTTAAACTTTAACTTATTTTGTAAATATGTAAATAAATAGCAATAATATATATTTTCAACATAAATAGAAATTTTAATTTAATTTTCCTTACCGTAGTAACTGTATTTTACAGTGATGTCAGCAATACAAAGATTTTCATCAACTCTGCTAGGAACTTAGCTTTTGCATAAAACTTCTGGGATTATAAATTAATGTACTGACTTTTATGAACCATTAAAAGATTGATTCATTCGAAGATAATGACGGAAAGTTTTCAAATCAATGTTGATTAGAGTAAGTTTAAGGCAGTTAACGATAAATTGAATACTTATTTGAAGCTAAATTTTGAAATAATAATTATGAACGATTTATATTATGAAAAGTAATCTATTTATTTATAAATTATAGGTATAAAAGAAAAAGTATGTAATATTCTTAGAACAAATTATCCAAATAAAATAAATTATTAAATCAAAGCAAAATATTCTAAAAAAATTTTAGAGCTATAATTAAAAAATTACAAATTTGAAAATCATATTAGAGACACTTTATTTATTAAATTCTTAATATTAATATCCAATAAATAGTAAAACAATAAATAGTAAACAAAAATTAAATAATAAAATACCTAATAAGATATTGTATATAATTATTCAATTTCTATGACATATTTATATAAGTAAAGAATTTGTATCTAATAAATATATTCCTAACTACTATCTTATAAATCAAATCATTTACATTATTTATTTTATTATATACATTAATTGTTTCAATTTTTTCAAATAAAATTATTCTTTTATAAACTTCAATTGTCATAAATTTAAAAAATTAAATTTGTTAAATACTCAAAGAACATTTGAAGCTTAAATTGATTATTGTTATACCTAATGGAAGTTGAAACATATTAATGAATGTACTTATTCACATATTCTTAACATTCTTTAACAAAACATATAATATCTAGATATTAATAGACAATTCAAAATATTAGATTACCTATAAATACTTAAAAAATATTTTATAAATGTAAATGCTTTTAAAAATATCGATTTAAATTGTAATTGATGTTATTGTAAATGAAAATCAATGCTACTTGAATTAAAAAATTATGACAATTGTTGCATTTTATTTATACTATTGAGATAAATCAAAATATTAAAATTTAATAACTAAATTAAAATGAACAATGCCTTAGTGGCTTACAATAGAAATTTTATTATGAAATTTTATGTTGAATCAATATAAATATTTTATACCAGATCCTAGGCTAAATATACTATTTTAAGGACCAAATTTAAACAATAAAATCAAACGATATTACAATTTGAGTATGTGCCTACTTTAAAGTCATGTAATTCTTATATATTTATTTTATAATAACGTAATTTTATAGAATAAAAAATATAAAAATTGATTTTAACAAAAAATTTTTTTTTAATAGATATTCAGTTCATTTCATAATTAATAAGTTATTACTGTTTTTTATGCATAAATCAATACTAATTTACTTGATAATTTGACGAAATTATATCGATTTGTAATTATTTAATATTTAAAACTTTAGTATTTTTATATTTGCATGATTTTCATGAAATGCTCGCGTTAATGATTTATTATCCATAATTTGTTACAAAATAAAAAATATTTACAAATATTCAAAAAATATAAAGTTTTTAAACGTTCAACTTTTTAAAATTTCTCTCTTAGAATCAAATTCAAATTAAAGTGAACTGTTAGTTTAATTTAAGTTTCTAGAACAAATGGAAAACAGAATAATGTCCATTAGGTTGCATGATTATACAACAACTTTATCTTTGCTACAACACATAATCGTATGTTTACATAAATGTAATGCCATACCTCACATCGCTGCATTGCTAAATAATAATTGCAATTCTTTGATACTTTAAATATTCTATGACATGATTTTTTAAATTACGTAAATATTTTAATTTTTACACTAATTCTGTAAAAGCTGGAAAAATAATAATTAACGTTTTTTTTTTAATTAATGATATACGCCAATGAATAGTTTATTAAATTATTAAATTATACTATATTGAAAATATTTTAATATGATTAGATTAGCACAAAAAGGAATATTAATAAATATTTTAATCAAATACATATTTTACTAAAAATGAAAAATAATTTTACACCTTGTAATATGTAACAAAAATATTGAATATTCTTTTACAATATAAAGTTTGACATTTTTATATAAATTAGTATGTTTGAAAATAGTAACAAATAATAATAATTCCATATAAAGAGCATTTCATATATAAAAAAAAACGTATAATAAATAATAAAACGATTAGCCATCTTCCTATAGGTAAATTCGTCGAAAAACAAATTTAAAATGAAATTATAATTCGAAACGTAACCGTCAAATTTGAATTACTATCGATTGAAATTTTATTAAATATCCTTTCCACGCACTTTTTTTTCTATATTCTCTTTCTTACCTTCTTTCATGGTTTATTACTTTCTCTTTCTTTCAACGCACGCTAATGTCCTTGTCTTATGTTTGCCTGGTCAAGGTCAACTTCATCAAATCAGCCCTGGAATAGGTCGAATGCGTGATACTCCCTCTTTCTCCTTACGTACACACCCATGCGCATACACATGTTCGATTACCGTTGCTCCCAACAATAGCATGAAGGCAGTTTTATTCATCGGCGGCACAAATAAACTTTTTAATATATATATATATATATATATATATATATATATATAGGAAGATTCGTAAAACTATCATATATCATTTTTTAATAAAAGTTGAAAAGGAGACGAAGATGCGGATCAATTTTTTAGAATCAACTTTTCGCGAATAATTAATTTCTAGGAAATGCATTATAATAGATTTTTAATCGAAATTCTACAATACAACATGTAGATGTTCTTTTGCGAAATACGCATATATATATATATATATATATATATATATATATATATATATATTTAGGTATTTAAATCATTCTATTCACGTTTTCACTATTTTTTAATAAAAAAATTAATTATGTTAATATAATATATATTTTTCGAATTAACTTTTATTTCTTATTATTTGTTTAATTAGAGTTTTTTGTATTTTATATAAGATAAATTACTGTTTAATATGCATAAAACAAATAATAATAACCAGTATTTATCTACAGAAAAATATAATAAAAAAAAAATATATATATATACATAATAAAAACATTCTCAGTATTTACAAAAATGGTCATGTTTATTAAGGAAATATTACTGCACTCCACAAAAGATGTATTGACATTTTACGTATAATTAATCCTTATTATTACGACGATAAGAATTGTATTTTCGTTTCAAAATCTATTTTACTTTAACTCTTTCAGATAATAAAGAAAAGATAAATTTTAGTCAAATGTCATATAATAAAACAAAAATGTCGTTTCTACAAGGGCATTTTTAATGGAAAATTAAAATATAATATGTGTTTTTAATTGTATAATCGATTGAAATAAATTTTTTATAATGAATTAAAAAATGAATTAGAAGTTTAAAATATAGTAAAACTGAATTTTTTTATTTATAAAAGTCTATATGTCAGATTAATAAAAAATGTGATTGAGTTATAGTAATAATGTACTGGCTAATCAAGTAACTATATGTATAAATTTTTACAAATAAAACTATGCGTGTGTATAGATTGTTTTATTTTAAAAATGTATTGCTTCTTTTTAAACTATTAACATATTAATATCCTTTAACCGTTGAAAAATAGATTATGTTTTTCTTAATTATATAGGAACTATATTATATAATAAATAATTGTGTTATTAGATTTTAAATTATATTTGAAATTAACATATTTCAAATGATATATATGTAGTAATAAATATTACTTTAAATGCACGTATGTACAATAAATATTGAATGATACATAATAGTTATGTAAGAATTTCTTTGGAATTGGAATTCCTTATTTTTCTATTATTTTCATATACATTTGAAAATAGTTTCAAGAAAAGCTAGCCAATACCTAAAACTTAATTCATTTTTTAATATGTTTTTAATCAATTAATTTATATTTATATAAAAAAATAAACTTTATATATAAAATGGAAAACTAAAATAGCTCCTTCTCCAAATAATTTCTTATTCAACATATTTATACTGCTCGCCAAACATTTCATAGCATTAAATTTTTTTTTCTTACATCAAATCTCAGTCATTTATTAATGATGACTGACCTACTAAATACAATAAAAATATATAATAGCGCGGAGTAATATAATAATATAATAATATCTTTTTGATTATGTCAATCGAAAGCCTAACACTTTAATGATCCGATTATCGATTACTTCCGCAGCAATCATATATCGTATAATAGATAAATGATTATTCCAGCGATCGGTTTGCATGCAATTTATTTATTGTATAATAATCTCATTATTAAAAAAGAAAGGATAAATTAAAAAACTATAGTTGACCTCGATCTAATAGATAAAGTTATTTAAATTTTCAAGCAACTATAATATAATTAAACAAATCCTATTTAAATTATTATTACTCATCGAGAGACAATAAATAAATACTGATTATGATTTACATCGCTCATTTATTAATTATCAATGAAAGGAAAAACTCCAAATCAACATATTGCTGTAAAACTGTCAATATTCATTTTAGGTTTCTAGATTCATATATAAAATAATTTGACGAATTGAATAATGTACATATTTTATATTGAATTGAAAAGATAATTTGCACTTCCATTAAAAGCTAAATATTAAATGAAACGAGCATAAGACTACATCAACGTCCAATTCGCTATCACAAACCAATAATATCAAAGGGAATTTAACGCGATCCTAATAGACTCGCCGTTAAGTCACAATTAAATGGAAATGTATGATTCGCTGATCACCTTTGATCATTTATCGTCATTTTAGACTGCTCTTGATCTCCTTTACAGCTGTCTTGACGAATCGATCGCCCAGATCAATTCACTCGACCTGTCAAAACCGATTCTCCATGTTATCATACATCATATCACAGCCTTCGCTACTGGCCAAATTTCAATGCACTAAAAGCTCGACACACGAAGTTTCTTCGCCTAGTTTCCTCTCTGAGGATAGTCGACATATAATGTATATATATATATATATATATATATATATAATACGTAATACCGTTTATTAAAAAACTTATACTTTTTGGGCAATGGTATAATGCAGGCACTAGCTAATCAGTACGCATAAAGATATGCTAGCAAATTTGAAAGTATTCGAAATGTATGGGACTGAGAGTAAATATTATCTTGCTTTGCGAATATCGCAGTTATGAATAATTATTTATTAATCTTTAGAAAAAACTTTAACAAAAGCAACATAATTTAATACGAATAGTCATTTGATAGATTTATATGTAAAAACTTCAATATGTGCAAAAATGTAGTCATTAGTTTTAGACTACATTAACTGAATTATTAGCTAATTATTTAAAATGAAAAGTTAAAACAAAACGACAACATTTTGATAAATCGAGAGGAGCAACCAAGTATTCAAATATACTGAGTCTATTGTAGCATAAATTATCGATTTTCTACAATTGCCACTTCATATTATTGTATTAAAAATTATCGACTATATATCATTATTAAAATTAATTTTTTGAATAATGTCAATAAGCGATTATATTATGATCGAGAATGAAAAAAAAAAAATCAAAAAGCAAAATTTAAACACTTAAATGTACTAAATTCCTGACACATTTACATAATATATCATTTGCTCATAATTATTTTAAATTTAGAAGACATAAAATATAGTATATACAAAATTTAATTATCATTATTATTGAATCATTCAAAAAAAATTATTTAGAGAATGTATAATAGAGAATATAGTATAATAGAATAGTAAATTAAATATTTTCAAAACGATTTATTTTTTAATACTTAAAATTAATGTATGATTTTCTATTGAATCGTTTTTGTTATAAAAACCAAGAATTTCAAATTCATTTTGCAATAATCGTAATAGAAATGTTCCTAATGAATCACAATCGGAATGTTCATTCATTCTATTTTTAAGTGTATTTGATTAAAAAAACGATTACTCCGATAACAGAAATTCAAAACTTTTTATTTAATATTACACATTTTGCATTGCATATTTGTATTTATTACGTTTCCGATAAGATCTGAAGTATATAGGCATGTAATATATATCTGAAATAAATAAAATCTGTTTTGATGCTCACTAATTAGAAAATATCCAATTAGTGCATTAACAGTAAGTATAAGAAAATGACAGCTGCCACACTTTTTATTTTTAAATGATAATAATTTTTTTTTTTTTTTTTTTATTAAAAATATAATTACTTATAAATATTGTAATATTATCCTTCATTACTTATTGAACTTCGACGCCTCTTATTGTGTTTCTTTTTCGTTTACACAGCACGGGAAACATTCTACTGATTCGGAAATTACATTTTCAAGTTTGTATAGTACTTTAGACTATTATGAATACTATTGTTAATAATTTTTCAATGTATATCGTTTATGTAAATAGATTTTTAGATAAGTTACTAACACAATTGATATGAATAATTTCATTCATTAATGTCACATAAATTGAACTGAAACATATTAATTTATAATTATTAGAAATACGTTGTTATTATTAATGCATCTATAGGCTATTGGTTTATAATAATATTTTATTGATTAAAATTTTCAATATTTTTATTTTACACACAAATATTGTAATTAAAAAGTCAAACCAAGTGATCGCTAGTAATAAATATATCATTGCTTGTTACTTACTTGAATTTTTTTTTGGATTATGTGCAGTATTGTTGAAATATGGTAAAATAGTATTTCTGAAAAATAATGCTCAAAACAACCAACAAGCAAGTCAACGACCAACTAAGAAAAAAGACAAATGAAACTCGTAATATTTATTATAGATGTCTAAAATGCTCAGCTAAATATAATTATACAAATTATACAAATAAAATATTTATCTCAAATTTAAATAAAAGTTTAAAACAATTAATGATATTCCATTGATTTCTTTTATTTAAAAACAGAATTTATTCGATTAAATTCATAAAATGAAAGTAAATTTATCCTAAATTATCGCATTAAATATTGAAACAGATTCGCTACTGTTTAAACATGATCTTTCATTTTTACATTATTTTTTTTACTGGTTTGCCTTCTTTCTCCTAGTTACAGTTTTAAAAAATTCTAAATTTTCATCATAAACAGAATTATTTGAAAAATAAATTAGACTTTACTATTACAAATAATTATATTATTAAGTATTGGGAAGGATTTAAACTATCTAAATTAACATACTGATATATTAAAACATTTGAGAAATATTGTTATTAAAATTTCATTTTATTACGATAAGTAAAACAATACGAACTTGTGTAATTTACAAAGTTTCAAATAAATTATTAAAAATGATTGAATTATATACATAATATTAAAAAAATTTTAATGTTTAAAAATACGTAAAACATTCTTTGTTTTATAAGCATTGAAAAATCATGAAAAGTAACTGTGCAAAGATGAGTCATCTTCTGTCAAATTATTATGATGGCTGATTTTCTATATTTCATTTTCTATTCAAATTTCTATTCTATAATTTGTTTCCAAAATATTGAAGCACATTTATGACGTCGATCACCAATTCGATTATTTAAGGATTGAGAAAGTACGTTCATAAATTGGTTGCACTTGAATCAGACTAAAATACAATTATGCTCACTCCGTAACATTGGAATAGTTATCAGTTATCAATATATTTTATTTCTCCATATACAATCAATATAATAAATACACATTATTTGGTATTACAAATAAATAACATTTTGATATTCATGCAATAATATTATGATTATGTGTTAATTAATATTAATATTATTCCTTATTAAATTTAATACACGCTTAACGAGATTTTTTTTTTAAATTGTAAAATAAAATTTTTCGAATAAATTAAAAATTGAATTAAATGCTATAATCAAGTTTACAAGTTATACAATAAAATATTAGATTACACATATGTTTCGATCGGATATGTAAAATGAGCTATATTCACGTTATTACAATTTAATAGTCTTGAGGTTACAACATAATTTTATATAAATGTTAAATATGATTTTTAATTTATTTCCATTATGAAAATTGTATGCAGTTTTTATATTTTCATGGTATTTATATCAAAGGTATGTAGAGTTTATAATAATCTAAGATTCTTTCAAAGAATGTCGTATTTAAAAATTAGTCGCTGAAGGCTTTTGGAGTATATCACAATGAAATGGACAAATTATTTAATACTTTATTCAAGACTGATTTCTAAGAATATTTAATACATAAATTTTACTCTATTTGAGCTAACTTAGGTTATGTAATATCTATTTTACTATGAAACTAATGCAAAATTATTTCTAGTAAATATATTTATGGTGTTCAGTGTTTGCTTATTCAAATTCTTTTGTATTCACTTTCATCGAGATAGCAAAATCTCTGGCGGCATCCCATAAAGCCCCCTCGTAACTCTTAAGATCCGACTCGTAAACAAAAGTAATTGCGCTAGCGACATTCAAAGCACCTGTTTTCCCAATAATCTCCTTTACTCCTCTATGTTACTCTCCATCCCTTACCTCCATCCCTACCGTCGGTTTTCCGGCACCATTGCTTAAATTCAAGCAGCCAATGCACTAGCACGCATTCTAGATTGCATGGACAAGGTTCCGCGAGGATGAGAGAACTAGGGAGCAAAACCACCTGTCATGGCAATTGGATAATGCGAAATGTCTTAAGCTACTGCAGTCGTTACGAGAAGAGCAGGAGTTGCTCTCAGAGATGCGGAAGGAGTGCCTCCGACGAGTCGGATACCCGCGTGACCAATTACTAGGTGATACACAACATTTAACTACCGTTCAGTCTACTCGCGACATTTTTTCAAATTGTCTTTATTCGATGGTTTTTAACCAATTACAATCAGATCCTAACTTCCTAAAAATAGCAATCCCCAAAAAAATATACATTTTTTACATTTAAAAGTTACGCCCATTGCTACGCGAAGCGTTAATTCATCATAATACTTCGTGTAAAATAAAAAAATTAAATTTTTACCTTTTGAAAAATTACGATATAATTTTTCATTTATCTATCGAAATTGTACATGATTACGCAATAAGATTTTTTTATATTTTATTATCTGCGCACTAGACTATTAGATGTACCTTGAAATTATAAACGAGTATTATTGATTTTTAGGCAAAACATTGATGATATCCAGTTATATTTACTATATCACATGTTGTACTTTCCCGTAAGAATGTAACTTCTGTGATTGTAAGATATTAACTTCTTTATTAAAATCCGATTCAACGATCGATGCAAAATTAATTTTGTTCAGAAAATTTAGAATTGACTAATTTCAGATCAATAAATTTGTTGTTTCAATAAAAGGTATAGAATTATTTTTAATATTAGAAACTAAGTATGATTAATATGAATTATTATGAAACTTTCTTTATCAATGTTCAGAGTTTATTTTCACTTTCTGTATACAGACGATGATATATGTATTATTATATACTTAAGTTAGGTGTTGATATTACAAAATAGATAATGTTTCTAATTTCCTCGATAAACAAATACAAAATTAAACTATTTAGACATATACATAACAAAAATTTATTATTTAAATAGAACATTTTTTAAATAAGTAATAAAAAACTTATCTTTTATAAAATATACTCATTAAAATTCAACTGTACGAAACTTAGGAATTAACAATTGAATGAAAAATTGGGATTTTCAAAAAAAGAGTAGATTTAAAGAAACTTAAAATTAATTATTATGTCCTCTCATAAATATTCAGCATACCACGATAATGCAGATGACGACTATGTAGTAGGAGAGTATGACGCTGGACAAAAATTATCGTCCGGTTTAATTCAACCAGAGCTCGTAAACCTAGAATCAAATGTACCAACGCATCTACTTGGCCATCACTTAGGACCATTACCCAATCGTCGACACTCAAGACAAAAAATTCATCACATAACCAAGGCCAAAAGTAGAAAGAGGAAAAAAAAGCGAAGCAATATGACGTTGCCCGCTGAAAATATCAACTCGTAAGATAAGTTGCTTTTGTCGCTATTTCAATTAAAAAAAAATTTGTTTTTCTTGTAGGAAAGCATATAAACAATTTGATATTTGAAATTCACAAATGATTCTTATGAATCGCATATTGCTGGGATAAACAATACGTTTTAATTTAATATTTCATTTATTATTGTAAATACTTTAAAAGCCTAATAACACTGAATATCAAAATCTTTATTATTATTTTTTATTATTATTATTTTTAAAACAGTTATACGATTTATGTATTACACATTAATTTTTAATTTACCAATTACCCCTAAAAAATACATAATTTTATATTCATTAAACTTTGCTATTCTTATTACTCTTAACATTTGTTACTGATAAAATTACTGTGAGATTAAAAGATAATTCCAACGATATGTTCCATGTTGATATATTTATTTAACTATTTATATATAAGCGTAGATTACAACAACCCTTTCTATTTTTACACTCGATTCTTTTTACAGAAAACCTAACCCGCAAAGTACTTTTCCTGATTTTCCTCAGTGTCGTCAGTAACAACGAAAAACAGCCAATAAAGGTTATATCCAATGAACCGAGACGCCATGCAACCTTAAGCATTATCTTATGCTTAGTGATAGTGACGATTTTCAGCCTGCTTTTTTTATACCTCCATAAAAGATCCCAAAAGCAGTCCAGCTGCGATCCTTTCTTCTGGTAAAATTCATTTCCCTCCCTTTCATGGCATCCATCGTCTGCTTATCGTAATGAAAATCTTCAACGAAAACTCAACAAAGCCCTTCGGACACCGAGCGCCCCCGGAGTAGCTTCACGGAGACCGACAAGTGCACCTGCTGCACGGACTCCCCGATCAACGGCTGCACCGGCATCGAGACCAGCTGCACAACAACATCTCGGGAGATGATTCGCTCAGCACTCAAAAATCAACAGCCAACATCTCGCCAAATTTTCAAGAAGAGCCGATTCAAGTTCACGAGGAAGACGCGCAAAAAGCCCACACCCCCGCGCAAGTCCTGCCGCTTCAATGAGCCAGACTTTAATGATCTACGGAGGAGAATCGTGTGTGTGCTACGCAATGACTGTGCCAATTGCAAATATTGCAGGTGTAACGGGAGCGATGGTAAGCTCTCCGTCGCTGGAAATAGAGGAGAAATCCATCTTAAAGACGCAATTTTTAACAATTTTGTTACATTGCGACGCTCATTAGCCGAAATTCTGCTCTCACACATAACAACTTTTTTTTTATCAAATTTTATTTCATTGATCGTTTTATTTGATTCTTTACTTTTTCATGTAATCTCGTCCAATTCCATTCATCAAACTTCTTAAGCATTCCCTTTCATTATAATTTTTTAATATATCGTAATTATATTGCATCGATAGTAATTTTAACGTGATAAAAAACTATAAAGCTTGGCTATTAATTAAATTAGTAATAAAACCCAATATAAAGCAAGATTATTTTTTACTTTTACAATGCTTTGGATTACGGTATTTTCAATTACAATTGCAGGAAAACAAATGATGTCTGATGATATTAGAATTCAGACATTCAAATTTTTTTACTTTAACTTTTTATGAAATTTTATAGGAATTTAATTGTATAGGAATTTGAATATTAATTATTCCGCATCATTCGTTCGATTTGATTATGTAAAATACGATGTATTAAAATTAACAAACGCTGAAAAAAATGTAAAAATCAATTTCAATTAGATTTATATGTATGAATAATATAATGTATAAGCGACCTATTTCACAATGATTAACGTTTTCTTACCGAAAACACTTTATTTAACGACTTAAAATTTAGAAAAGAATGACTTGATGCTACAAATGCACCCAAGTAAATATCCATCAAATATAGTAAAAACTTACACGAATTTTAGGTTTAATAAAAAATAAAGTATTATTAAGTTATTCGAGATCGAATGATTATATTAGTCAAACGTTATTTATAAATGTTAAAACATTGCTCTAGTTTCGTCAAATACGACAATATACAAATATTTTTACAAATTTATAGTCATTTCATTCGATTTTCAGATCGGCCAAAACGCAGAAGATTCGGGCTATTCTCAAGAAAAAAAAAAATTTTATGCAATGACCCACGATGTGACGAATATAAGATGAAACATATCTTTGATATCTGTAATGAAATAAATCGTAACAGAAATTCAACTACTAATAGAGAACGAAAATCAGCTTTAAAGTAAAAAATAATAATTATTTTATATTATTGTATTAAAATATGAATTGAAATGTGAAATAGAAGGATTATAAGCATTAAAAGCATTAGTAACAATGAATAAGTAATAAAGGTAAGTCAAAAAATTAAACCTGCACACAATTTTCTCCAAATGAATGTCTCCATCTAAATGGCAAATAAAACCATAAATGAAAATTAATTGAACATTGCGTTTAAATATAAATGTATGATAAAATATACGATGAAATATTATAAAGTAATATTTAAACATTTTTCAACTGAAAGCATAACAGCTACATAAGTAATTGCTTAATTATGTTTTTTCATTAAACAGAATGAATGTTCTCACTGATGAGACTAACAGTCCCGAAACATTATAAAAGACGAATAATACTTTATATAATAAACATAATATAAACAATACTCCTCGTAGCGTCGTAATGCAAAAAAAATATTACAAAGCTAAATGAACACTATATAGCACGACCATCCGAAAGAATTTCAGTGCGACGTTTCATTACCGTGTCCTTACAATGAAATCAGTTGTGACGTATGATCTAAGGTCATTGACACCCAGATAGTACTCGAGTGTACGATATCCGCGCGTATGCAATCTCGTACATCGCAAATAGTCGGCGATCGGAAGTCGTGTCAACACCCTCAGCACCTTGGAAATGCGAGGCTATCTTCTCTCCTCGGCGCTCAACTGTTGTTCGCCTTTTGACTCTAAACATTAGAAATGGGTGTCGCATACGAATTCCATTAAAACCAATTATATGTTGCATAAATGAATTCATCTTTGTAATTTCGTGCGCCTAATCAATGGAAATTATCATTTCATGTAGTTTTGCAATGATGCAACGAGGTGAAAAATATAGCATTCATGAATTTTGAAACTAATTGATTCTTTATATTATTTTATTAAATATTCTGTGTTTTTTTTTATCGATTCGACAATTTTTTTATCGATAAAAACACATTTTCATAATAAAACTTACAATGTAGTTTCACCCAATATTAATGATACTTATATTGTTTCACTTGTGTGTCGAACATAATGTTTATACGTGAAATCACAGAAGTGCAATTCTAATAAATTCTAAAATCACGTAGCTATAATTTTAATCTATGCGGTACATTACAATTCATGTTGATTATAAACACATTATTAATAAATATATAATATACAGAATACGGTATGTACAGAATGCAATTGAGCTTATGAGATTTATTCTCATAAAATTTGATAAAATTTTCAATAAAAATTAATTAAGATGGATGAATGTAAAATGTACTACTACAGAAAATTATTGTTAAAAAAAATTAATATTTGATTTTGTCAATTATAGCAATCACTACAAGTTTTAGTAATTTTATATGTATATTATATTTAGCAGGACATTTTGAGTTTGTAAATTATACAACTCGTCGAAATATTAGTTGATATAGAATAATAAATAAAGAAACGCTTTTCTAATTGCTACTATTCATTTTTCATAAAAATATAAAGCAACAAAACTTGCAAATATTTGTTTATATGTGCCATTTATCTATGTGTAATTTAAATAAATTAAAATTTAATTCAACCTCATTCTTAACATTCATTCGTTAAAATAATCATGGATGATATATAATCGTGTACAAAATTTTTTTATTATTAAGTCAATTAAAATTTATAAGACATGATTATTTTTTTACAAAAAAATTTGTATGTCATATTGATAAATAGTTGATATTACTTTCATGTAATTAAGCAATCATTCAAATATTTTTAATTAAAATCGTTTCATGAATGGCATATTTTTTCAAATTTTTTCAATATTTTCATTATTTTCAAAACATTTTATAATTAAATTTGCAAAATTTAATTATACATACATACATATATATATATATATATTCAATATTTGTTGATTAAAAATTTTAAATAGCATAATTGAAATAATAGTAAACTAATGAATCGATTGATTGTTTTTTTAAATAAAATGACGAGTGCGCATTAACGTTCTCTTTTCGTGCTCTGCTTGTCGAATGAAAATTATTACCCAAAAGATTTATACATATCTAGTAAAGTGCATTGACACTTATTATGTTACATGTGAACGTCTCTTGTACTTATGCTTTCGAACGACAAAAACGAAGCGAGTGATTTTGGCACGTAATGATAGAAAGATAGAAAATGGAAGATAGAGGGATGGATTGAGAAACGAGTAGAAGTAAATAAATGAAAGGAAAAGAAATTGTGTTGTACATGTGCTCAACCACGATTTGATCGATCGGATTATATGTTGGGGAGGCGCCTGCCACTACGAAATTGTCGTGTGCGAAGAAAACAATAAACTATATGCGCACAATAATCCTCACTCGTGAATTATCCTTTCATTTTACTCCTACGCAAATATTCTGTTATTCGAATTTCATTGAGTTTAATGCTGCATAACTTTATAAAATTTTCGATTCAAGTTTCTTAAAAATCTTTAATTAATGTAAAATTTTGAAAGGCATTTACATAGTAAATGCTGATCATTGCAAAGATACATAATTTCACTATAATATAAGTGATTACATATTTATTACAGAGAATTCGAAGTGTGAATTAAAATGATTTATTAAAAATTTAATAAACTAATTAAATAAGATCCTTCATTTTATTTCATCCAAACTTTTAGTCGGGTGTTTTGTTTGGTTTTGTAATATATTCTTAAGTATTAAAAATTAAAGTTATTTTTAAACTATTATACCGAGTGAAAGAATAAAGGCATTGCCTTTGAGCATAGATACAATTTTACGATCTAGAGATCAAAGGCATCGCAACTTACAAGAAATTAACCTTAAAAGTTCTATAGAATTTTTGAAATTCATTTACAAGCTTTTTTAATACAATCATGTATTCTAAATGGCGAAATACCTTACTGTTACTTTTAAAATTATAAATTACATTAACAATTCAATTTCAGAGCTCACATTATTCGATTAAATACCATTAAAATATTTATAACTACTTACGTATTAGTAAATCCGTAAAGTAGACTCAATCTCGAAACTCAAAAAATGATAAGTTTTACTTCCACTATAAGAATTATACAGAACAAGCGGGGACATAGAAAAGAAAAAGGCGAACAAAGAGACATACGTAAGTGCATGAACAAGGAATAAGGACCTGCATTACGTCGTGAAGGATTGAAATATGCCATCGATAACTGCATCTATCGTCTTACTCCAAGCCACCGATGTCTCGCACGTAAACTTTGCCCCCAACTTCTGTCGCAATACATCCAGTATTACATCCTTCAAATTCTGTAAAATATTAAAAGATAATGTCGTTGTAGAATTATATGCAATTGTATATTAAAGACGCAAGCGTCGTGATCGATCCAGTAAAACTATGTTTCGATTGAGTTAAAGATGAAAGGAAAGTGCCCTTTTCAACTGATCGAAGATTGCTTTCGATGCGTAAATTAACGGGAAACAACGCAAAGACTTGAATAATGAATTTTATTGATTAAGTTGGAAATTCATCATATGTCTAATTTAAAAATATTACTCTACTACTACTATGTTTTAATTTCATTTTTGCAATATCCTATATACCATATGGCACTACAACATGTGAAAATGAATAATAAAATACGTTCTTTGATAACTCGACTAAGTAACAAGTTATTTTTTAATTTTTAACGAAACGTTTTCGTAGATACTATAATTAAAGGTTTTTATTTGAAAATTCTAGTTAAGATTAAAAAAAAAAAACTCATTTCAATTTCTAAACTTTTCATCTGCGATTTCTTAAAAGTAGTTTTTTCCCCATTAATAATATAACTCTTATGCATTGTGGATTACATTTTACTCTCGATTATTCTTGGGCTTTTAAAATATTTTTTAAACCTTTACATTGTGCATAGCTACTGAATTTTATAAAAAACTTTTATATAGTTATTATTTACTATCAAACGATAGCAGAATAATACTGATTACATTTTTGTAATAAATTTATGATTTTTGTACAAAGTAATCAGATATGAAATATTAATGTTGTAAAAGTACATTTCCACAACAAATATCGTATTCGGATATAAGAAAATATTTTTAACTGCGTACGAAAATGTTAAAGTTAAAACGGTACTCGAGCCTCTTTTACTTTTGATAAAAGATCTATTGTTTTAGTAATTCAATATTTTAACAAAATTAAAGTAGGTCAATTTTAAATGATAAACTTCATTTGAAAATTTCGAAATTTACATAATTATTCGTTTGCTGATCATCGATTCACTAATCATAAAAATTTCCTCTTACATAAAATATAAACATAAGCCGTATAATTAATGGATTGCTAAAATTTGATGACAATATAAATTTCAGCCCTGGTTACGAAATCTCCACGGTAAAGCTCGTTAATTGCACTTGGCAAATCGTCTAAAACTACTCCGTGCATGAAATGGCAATGATTATCATTGGATTACGAGTCTCGTTGCCATGCGTAAACGGTGGAAATGGCCGAAAGAGCAGCGATGAGCTTAAATACGTGATGATCTCGCTTGCAAATCGAGAGTCAGACAACGCAGATGACGGACTCACAATGAAGAAATATTAATAGAAAACCCCAACTTACTGATTTTAACGTCTACATGCAAGATTGTACGTCAGACATTTCATTCTTTTTTTTTTTTTTTTTAATATTCATTGTCTTGAGGCTGGAAATTTTTTACCATTCTCATTCATATATACGTAACCAGAAGTGCAAGAACATTTTCTCTGAAGGATAGATATTAAATTTTTGTAGTAAAAGTAGCTACCTTCCAATTATTATTATTATTTAAATGGATTTTTTCTTTCTTAGATTAATTATATTTTTCATTTGACCTAATTAATATAAATATAACAAATAAACTAAATTCAAGTCTTGGCTTACGTTAAGACTTAAATCGGAAGTTTTGTTATTTATTGACAAGAAACTTAAGACACAATTTCTGAAAGTGGTAAGAATAAATTTCCGAATAAAAAAAATCTTACAAACAATAAAAATATTTACTAGTATAACTATAATGGTTAATCTAATTATTAAAATAGTTTTAATACAATTAGTTAATTAAAAAATAAAAACCATCGGTACATGTACATTTAAAATGATAAAATATTATTATTATATAAGGATTATTACATTGTCATTATTATCAATAACAGATATTAATCAGTTAATTTAGCAGTCTATCAAAGCTTATCAAACCATATAAATTTATACTATTTAACGAATCTGTCAAATAATCATTATATATTTTTATTACCAGATATTTAACAATAATTATATATTTAAATTAAATTAAAGATCGCAAGCAAAAAATTTTTAAATGATTAAAAAATTATTTCGATGCACAAATTAACAGTATTTAATGTATAAGCTAAAAAAAAATTGTAATAAAAGTAAAAAATACGTATGATATTTGAAATAGTATTGAAATATTGTATAAAAATAGTGTTCAAAAAAACTTTTTAAATGATAAGAATTTTTCCATTTTTACAACATTTAAATTACATTTCAAAAGAAAGCTTCTTGTTATATTTACAATAGTTACAATTACATATACATGTACTCAATTATTGAAAAAAATTGATTATTGTTTATAAACATTTTTTTTTTATTATAAAACATATGTCACATTAAAGACACGACGAGTAATTTGTTGATATTAATAGCTTTTATACGATATGCATCTTTCGACGTATTTGAACCCTTTTTATTTATTATTATTATTACAAATAATTATTTATATCAATAGGATCTAGCATCTACAATAAATCTTTTTCTAATATTATTTTTAGTCAAGGCTGAGATTGAGATCGTATAAAGAATAAAATAAATATTTCCATTATAAATAAAATACAGCATCTAATATTAATACATTAATTATACAAATTAATAAAAAAAAATTAATTAATAATATACTACTGTAGTTGTTGTTACTATACAATATTATATTCTTAAATGTAATCCCTCTTATAATACAAAAACACTTTTTACGAAGATATATTAAACAATCAGTCATAAATTTACGTAAATATGTATGAAAGCCTAATTCAATGATAAATAATGCATTTAAAAAGTCGTCGAACAGTGTTCGTACACGTGTGCGCGTGAATAAAATTGACATAGACTATTGACGTTATTTTATCATCGATTATTAATGGATATATCACTACTCACAAGAAACTGTTCCTTTGTCTGGCCACGTCTATGGTGTCGCTCGCCTATGCCAAGGAGATTTGCTTCCAGCAATGCGAGATCATTAATGGAATCAATGATATTGTTGAGTGCTGTCACGACGTTGAGGCAATGCGCTTGAAATTTCTTGTTAGCCGACAGCTCTTCCAATGCCACATCCTTGAATGCCGAAAAGAGCTTTTGGTACTCGGGATACTTCTTGAAGAAGCTTCACAGAAAAAACTCTTCAAGTATTGAGGAGCATATTTTTGCACTTTTCGCTATTTCCATAATATTCAATTAACCATAGTCAAATTCTTTAATTAAGTACAACTTCCACAATTGAAATGTGATTATTTATATAATTCACTTTCATAAATATTTTGAAAAACAATAATTGATAGATCTTCTATAGTAAAGCTGACATAAAATATCGATATATTCATCACAATATCTTCGATATTAATCAAGAAAATTAATCTAATAAATATGTCGATCGTTCTTATATTATTATATTAAATAAGCTTAAATTTTAAACTAAAAATATTTGTTTATAAACTTTATTTAATAATTTTAAAAAATTAGCAATTTACATAAGTCTATAAACTAAATAAATAAAATAATTTTACATAAAGGTATTTCACATAAATTTAGAAATTAATATTTAAGCTCGACACTATTTTAATGTACATGAGTATATTAAAAAAACTGAAGACAATTATAAAATATTAATGCTTTTTACTAAAGTTTTTAATACAAATTTTTAATACAATTTTTCTATACCACAATTTAATGTATTGTTCAAATATTAAAATAAAACCATTTCATTCTGAAAATTTATAAAATTCTTTAAAAACATAAAAAACATTACAGAAAATAATAAAATAGACAACCAATTAGAAAAAATAACATTATAAAGAATATAAAAGTTATTTTTGAATTTAATATACCTTTATTAGATAGTTAATACGTACAATTGAATATAAATTTCTCAATTATACAACAATCTATATATAAAATACTATATGTGATAAAACTTCATTGTGAAATATTCGATTATTAATGTAATTATATATATATATATATGTTTATACAACTTATACAATACTGCTTACAATCTCACAAAACATTGATAAACTATATTCATAAATATATGCCTTGAATATTAATATATATAAATTACTCAGCAATTTTTTTTATATTACAGTTAAAAACATTGAATATGGATACTTCGATCGTTAGACGTGTCAAGATTAACGATAAAGTTCCTGATAAAAAAAAAATAAATAAAAATACAGTGTCTTATTAGATGAATAATAATGTGAGACGTACGTGACAAAACAAGCACAGCTAATTAATATCGTAACAAACTTTTTACTTATTCCTGACCAACATAAACAACACGCCCACTGTATTTTATTTAAACAATACTCTCTAAACAATGTCTAGCATTTGGCCAACCATAATATTTACCGAATTCTCACTGTAATTCTCGTTTTATTTCCCTGAAAGCAATGTGCTTTGCAAATGTAGGTTTCGAGATAATAAATACACAATATACATACGCAATCATAATCGCCATGCCATTGACGATAGGATCTTTCCTAACAATGGCCCATGTATTCTGCACGAGCTTCTTTTGTCGAGCCGTCAATCCGATTCCAGGATCGACCGCACTATCGTTGCTCGAGGACCAAAAAAGACTCCCGGATGAACCCATTCTATAGGCACAATACCATTGGTTAATTTGGACAGTGATTTTATTTCCATAATTGCCAAGAAATGGCAACGGACCTAAGCACATTTAAATGGTCATTGCTAAGAAGGTGCGACAAGTTACGATGCATCAGTGCTCGATGCGTAAAACGTATTCTCAGTTGATTTAAGATGTTTGTTTCATTATTATATATCGAATGTAGTTGAAATAAATCTTATTTTAAGGATAGCGGCTTTAAAGAGTATATGAAATGCAATTTTATAAAATCACTGTTGGAGCATTTTTCATAGAGGAAAAAAGTGTAAATATCTTGGATACTTAGTACGCGTATATAGATATATAATGTAAAAGAGTATAGAACAAAAATTCATAGTAATTTTAAAGGAGAATAAGCGATAAGAAATATTGTGCAAGAAATTTTTTAATTTTTGAATTAGTGAAAGTAAAAAGCATGTAAAATAAAATAAAAACCTCTGTAGTTAAATGAAATGTACAACCAAAGGGAAATATGCGATATTTTTAAATGACAATTTTTTGTCATTTAAATGGTATTTTCAATAAAAGCAATTATTAAATGTTCTCATAATAAATAACTTACTAAAATGAAAATCGATGTAATTAAATGAATATCTATATTAAAATCGAGAAAATGCTCGGAACACGCAGAGAAGTGTAAATGATCAATTCCAAATGAGAAATAAAAAAAACTTCGCATAATTAATATAATGTTATATTAATAAAATTCTGTAGCTCTTAATATTTTAAGGATAATTATAATTAAATGCAGTAACACCATTTTATTTTATTTTTTTGTTATTTTTTATATGGGGTTGCATGACTCTGTTTATTTTCAAACAAATAAATATTTTCAAATATGTTTTCCATGTAAAATATTACATATTTTTCGTATTGATCTTCAACCAACAATGTTCTTTTTTCAGTTAATATTTCTCATTCCGAAATTTAATATATCAGTCGAAATCCAATGCCGCGACACATCAAATCCAACGAATTTATGACATAAATATAAGAAGCAAGAAATGAAAATCGAATAAAGTAATGCTTGATACAAGTGTACGATAAATTTTTAAGTAGAAAATAAAATCATGAGTGCATTACTGGAAATTACAATAAAACATTATACGATGGAGCTTATACGAGTGAAATAAATGTGTATTCGAATTACAGAACGCAGCTCATCAAAATCAGCGCACTTTCTTAATTAAAATTACTTTTTCGATTTTTCGACAACATATGAACGTAGATTTTAATTGCCTCTCATTGATTAGCGCAATCAACGATCACGTATACATATACTCTACAGCCCCATCGATTTCCTTCACAAAATTAAAATTGTTTATAATGCGCGCCCTCGAATTCTTGTCTCTTTGGCAATTTATTCTTGGCTTTAATAAAAGAAAAATATATAATGAAACGTGTAAATAAAATTACATTTAATTATCCTTATGTTGATGACTTTCTTGTTCGTTAAACGCTAATGAAAATTAAACGTTAGTGTAACAAACATTTCTGCTTTTCTTGCAGGCTCTGTCAGGCTATAATCGACGGTTACTACTAGGAAATTGTTCGTTTGGAAAAACTGTTTTCAAATCGCAGCACAAAATTTCGCTTAAAAGACATGATTGATAAAGTTATCGTTAAAAAAATTGCTGAACCTTACCAATCATATATATATGTATATATATATATATGATAATTATTTGTATTATGGACATATTTTATGATGAAAATAGAATTAATACAGTTTTTAATGTAACAATTCATGTTGAGAATAATTATCTCTCAATTTCGTAATGAAAAGCTCGAATAAAAGAACCAGAAGCAATCGACTATGAAATAGGATTAATATATTCTTTAAAGTGGCACAATCACATTTTGACAAGTAATATTTTCTTATTAAAGAATAATTTACATTTAAGCGACAAAAGAATTCTCTTTCTAAAAGAAACTGTAATTGCGCTACAAACAAAATTGTCTATATACATCTCGTCTATGATCACGTTACTAAATCAAATAATCATTTCTTTAGTAGACCATTTTAAATCTAATCACATGATAATTCAATTTATTAACAACTAATAATCCCATGTAATTACATTAAGGCCACAATGGAAATTTCGCTTGGATAAGTATAAAAAATAACTTTCATACAAAAGGTAATTATCATTTCTATCTTCATGATTCTGCATTCAATTTTAAAAATAAATATCGACTAAAATCATAAAATAAAATGTTGGCACTAAGCCTTTTATTATAGGAAAAGTTATTTCTAATCATTGGTCCATAAAAAGAAGAGCGCCTAAATGCGGTACTCACCCGCGTGACTGTGAGCTTCGCTGCGCTTTTAAGTAGAAAAATGACCCAATGCTCGGGCCGCTTATTCCTCGATACCTAGATCGACGTTCCCCGTAGTAGCTCCAGTGATGCTTCCAGGGTGTTGCGCACGATCTTCGTTAATCTTGTGAGCGTGTGGTCAACCCGACAGATAGACGGGTACTGTGCAGTGTGCACGCGGAGGCTCGGAGATACTCGGACAGTACGCGTGTGGGTGGGGGTGACGGATTGTATGGAAGAGGAGAGAAAGAAAAGCCGACGTCGAGAAGGTGGAACGACGAATGGTAGGTCGGAGCGACCAAGGTGAAGGAGATCGACAGGGTGCACAGGACGAGGATTTGCGCGACTACGATTAGCTAATCGAAAAAGCCAAAAAGCTTAACAAGATGACAGAAGATTTTAATGCCCGCAACATCGATAGGGAAGGGGAAATGACAAGCGCTCGCGCGTATGTGCTTGTTTGCGTGCGGATGGAAGGTTGAACGAAGGGAGAAGCAGAACAGCTAGAAGAAACAAGATTAGAAAGGAGAAAGAAGCGCGGAGTCAATTCTGTACCCTCCTCTCGATCGCTACAGCCTCGCTCCCCAAGTGTAACTAGACCTATTTTCATTCGCTACCCTCATCGTCGCTCCATACACGTACTTATGCACCCTTTCCGCAAGTTTCGCCTCGCGGTGGCGCGCGCGACCATCCGACTGCTTGTGGGAGCGATTAACGAAGCTCCACTTCCTCTTCTATTGCCATTTCAGTTAACAAAGGCAGGACATACTTGTTCTCCAGATCTTTAGCATTGTATGCTAAAAGAGCGAGAGGATTTGATTAATTCGGCTTTTATCTCATTCATTTCTTTGTTCATCAAACATATATTCTAATAGGTCTTTTGAAAAGCAGTCTAAATCAGCATTATTTTATCTATTTGACATGAAGTACGGTATCGAGTTCATTGGGTCCTACCTCACTGCCCACGTATACTTATAAATATTGTATTTATTTATTTATCCGTTTATTAATTTATCTGTTTATTTAGTTATACACACACTCATACATTTATTCGTGTATTTATATATATATATATATATATATATATATAGTACGGAACTGTAATTAATATATAAGTTTTAGAAAATAATAACATACATATAAATTATTTACCATCAAAATTATTACAATTATTTTGATTTTTAATACTGTAGATTAAGAATTTAAATACATTCTATCATGTTTCATATCCAACAATTACAATAAGATAATAAAATATTAGAGAAAATAGAAAGAACCGCAAAGTAAATTACTTTTGTTAAAGGTTCTCTAAATATATTCTATATAATTCCTAAAATAATAACTATATCAAACTAATCTTGAAAATTCTAGTATTTAATAGATTTTTTAAAACAAGTTTTAAATATTTAATATATACATTTTAAAATATCATGTTAAAAAATCAATACGTTAAAAACAAACCAGATTTTATATTGCATTAAATATTTTCAAAAATAAAAATGCTGTAGTAATATATTTCAATGCATTTTCAGCAAATAAAAGCTTAGGGATAATAATTTTTTACATTCCAAATAAATTTATCTAACATCAAAATAATTATTTGTCAAAGTCATAATAATTTCTATGAATAAATTAATTGTTTTAACAAAAACTACGCATATATATATATATATATATATATATATATATATATATATATATATTTACGTATCTATGTAGGCTCATCAATGTTAATGTACGTACCATAGTAATTGCACTGTAATAAA
The DNA here is from genome assembly GCF_000503995.2 of Ceratosolen solmsi marchali. Taxonomy (NCBI): domain Eukaryota; kingdom Metazoa; phylum Arthropoda; class Insecta; order Hymenoptera; family Agaonidae; genus Ceratosolen; species Ceratosolen solmsi. The sequence continues at coordinate 4,631,080 of NW_011948423.1, forward strand.
AATCTTTTTTTTTAAATATAATAAACAGTTGTTTAGAATTATTGGGAACAAAACACATGTACAAATATAAGAGTAAGGCAGAAGATATCAATTTATTTTCAGAAAATCAGAAACAGATAAGCTACTTGTACTACTAAAAAATTAAATGAATGCTAGTTGCTTACATGCTCCAGACGAAATAAGATGGAACATGACAAAACAAGATTAAACTGTAAGCTGCGAATCAATTTACCGAGCATACTATATGAACCATTAGTATGAGAATTTTTCTTCGTATAAAATGTTGTTCTTCAGATAAAACGAACCACGAGACGAAATATTTATCTAATATAATAACTAATTGACCTTGATTACATGCGAAAAATGTATAATTTAAGCATAAAAAAAGAAAGACCAAAGCCTCCCTACTCAACAACAATTCAATAGATTAGCAATCCGTATTATTAAGATATTTTCTCGCCAAAGTAAAGAAATTACTTTCCATTAATCGATCGACATACTACAACATTTCAAATATAGTTTAGCTCCAGCAAAATCGGCAAAATACGTGCCTAAATTCGAAAATAAGTGAGCTTAGAATGCACATGTGAATCTCCCGCGTGTGTCGCGAGTGGTTTAAAAATTGACTTAAGTCTCATGTGCATCATGGCAGAAAAATAAAGCCAATCAAATTGAAAAGCAAGTTGATATTACCGTGTGTGCTCGACTGCGCAACTCGAGGATCACGAAGTCGCTGAAATATTCTCAATTACGACGCAACAAGAAAACAAACCGTAAACAGCAGCGGAAGAAGACGGGAGGTGAAGCTGGCACATCTCCTTATATTTTAAACCACAAGAAAATATGGTTTGACATCATCGAAATTCGCCAAATATCGGCCGTGTAATATCAGTAGGGTTCGTTAACTATTTTTATTCAGTATCTTTTGTATATACTTGTCAAAAAAATTACATTAGAAGACGTGATTCAAGTTTTCGTTCTCAACGCATTCGAGTATTTATTTCATTAGTATACTCTCATAATTATTATTACAGTATAATTCATATTTCATAATTTTCTATACAGCTTAATTAATTTGAAAAATATAACAATTATAGAGCGAAACATGTGATGTCATGACGTATTGAATATAGTCAGTAACTTAAAAATTTGTTGTAGTTCATAATTTATAAATACGTATATAAATATTGACGTTGAACTCAATGTCATAACAATTTAATCACAAATCCAAGAATAAACAGTGATTATAATTTTAACAGTTGTATTGTATGACTAGTCGTTACTTAATTCTTTGTATAAATGAAAAATAAATGAAGAAACCTTAATGTTTACTTGTTTAAAAATTTATTCTTTTAATTAATTATTAATTTGTACCTAACTCTTGATTAGAAGAAAAAAAAAAACAAAAACAAAACAAATAATTTATTGAAGATTTATTTTGAATTATAAACCTTTAATATTTACCCACATATGTGATATACAAATGAAAATTTTCTTTCTCCAGAGTATCATCCAGTCCATCATTGTGCCATAAGCCTCCCGTCTTCTGCCAAACGTCAGTTTCATAGACATACATCTAAATAAAAGAACTAACTTTCAGGTGTTAATTAAAATACGGTTTCAAATAATTTACAATGGCAATCCTACCACCGGATCCCGTTTATATAATGAAGGGCGATATGGGCCCTATTCATAGTTTGCTATTTCGCATTTCACCTTATGTTGAACATATTTATGCTGGAACTGAAAGTGGAAGAGTACATATTTGGGACTTAAGAGTACAATAATTATTTCAATGCATAATAAATATGGAATCCTTAACTTATATTTAAAATCATTTTTAAAAGTTTCTTCTATTTTGTCTTAGAAAAATAGAGAATTATTAAAACTTAATGCCTCTAATGAGCCTTGCTTAGCCTTATGTACTATCGGAGACGAGTGTCTTATAACTCAAAGAAAAGGTGGAACAATTAATTTATGGAAATCTCAAGGTTCTAATTGGATAATAAATGAAACAATCAAAACAGACTATTGTGGCTTTTGTCGGTAAATATAACAACCTCCTTTTTAAAATTTCATCTTTTTTCTTATTTTATAAAATATCTAACATTGTCTTGTAGATTTCAAGTATCAACGGAAGATGCAATATATATACCGCTTAATGAATCGAGAGTTGGATTATTTTCATTAAAAACATTAAAAACGGAAATCGAATTGAGTCCAATTAGTCATTCAGAAGCAAATTTGTTTGGGCATGTTATGGCAATTAAACCTTGTATGGATGAATCAAAATATGCACTAATTACTTACGATGGCGGACAAATACTTTTGTGGGATATAAGATCAAAAAAAATCTTATCGTCGATAAAAATTGAGCAATGCCCTATGAATATTGATTTTAATACATCTTTAATGCATGGTATTATAGGAAGTCCAGCTGATTATTTACAAGTAAATATTTCTAATCAAGCGCCTAAAATAATTAAAAAATATTTTTAACACAATTTCTTGATAAATTTAATATTTTACATTTTTAGATATTTTCATTATCATCCGATAAAGAACTCACTGAAAGAACAAAATTGCCTTTAAAAAATCCAGGTATATCAGCTGTTGCAATCAGACCTGATGCAAAAGTTTTTAGTACTGGAGGATGGGATAGACGAATAAGAATTTTTTCATGGAAAACGCTAAGACCGCTTGTCGTTTTAGATCAGCATAAAGCCACTATCCATGATATAATTTACTCATCATGCAAAGTTGAAGCTTATAACAGCAAGTGTCTAATGGCAGTTGCTGGCAAAGATGGAAACATTTCCCTTTGGGATCTTTACAATTGATTGAATATAAAATAAATAAAAGATCATATTTTCTATATTATTCATTTTATATTATAAACATTAAAGAGAAAATACTTTATTATTGTAAATGGAAAATTAGGTTCAATTTATTAAATCAATATTTGAATATATAATTTCAAATATTATAACTTACACTTACTCGAGTAATGCATTAATTTTACATAAATACAACATGACTGTAAAATATGTATTAACGGTGAATTTCCATTATAATGAGTACTTCTCTTCCAAAAATTTACGCAAATAATCAATATTTATATTTATTCAAATTTTTTTGTTCGACAATGTTATATTATTTACATTATTTTTTAATTTATTGCAAAAAGTTTCAACTAATTATAAATTTATAAATATTCTAAGCATGCATTAAGTGTTGGGAAATTTTATCAAGTAGATACAAAGGTTTTGGTTTTGTTCAAATTCTATCATGAATTTAAACATGTTAAGGTTAAAAATGAAAAGAATTATATATAAAAATATTTACAATTTTAATTAACAAATAATTACAATCTTGTATTATGGAATTCTAAAAATTCAATTAATTAATTTTAATTTAATAAAATCATTCTAAAATTTCCATTTAAAATGTTCGATACTACAAAATATTATACAGGAAGATCAAGAGTCTTACGAACTAATCTTTGAGCTATTTTTTCAAATTCTGTTCTGTTTTCTCTCCACATTTTTGCTGCGTCAACATTTGCCCCGCTTTCATCATTTGGTTCTGCTAACATACTTACAACGCTCAATAAAATTTTTTCAACGCTTTGAACTGGACTCCATCTTTCGGCACTACTTTCGTATCCCATGGGATCATCACCAGGTGCGTGTAAAATACTGATACATACCCGACCATCTGAATATACTAGAATTCACAATAAATAGAAAATATCGTTTAATTATTACAAAGTCATTAATTAAATAAGTGCCTAAAACATACTGTTTGGATGAAAAATTTCACATGTAAACTGCATTTTAGGTGGGCTTAGAGGATAGTCGGGTGGAAAAACTAACTTTGCAGGAAAAACACCACCTTCGAAACAAGTACCTTCTGGTCCCCTACAGCAAAAATTACACTTATTGAAAGTTCTAAAGTTAAAAGTACGTATTATTGAGTTATATTTTATATTTAAGTTCAATTAACTTGTATTGAATACACTATGATAAATTGTATTTAAATATATTTTCATACGTAATTAAAGCTTCCCATTCAAAAAAATTTTCTTCGTTAACTGGCCCAGCTAATATTCCTTCAGGAGGATTTACAGTCAATTCTATAAATTTTTTTAATAGTATTTATTTGTAACATATTTATAATAAAGTTTTTTTATTTTATTTATATATTACGTTTATACTCAGCCATTAAACGTCTTAAGGCAGAGCCTGCCATCATTTAAAATTTTATAATTTAATAAAATCTAATTTCAATAGAAATAAAAAATTACAAATACTTATTGTCTGCACCCGAAATATAACAAAACTTTAGGTTATGTTCGAACTGTCTAACAGCTGATGATTTGTTAATTTTACGCGCGCTATATTCTATTCGAATAATTTTTAAAATAAAATTGTAAATGCTAATTAGGTTCTAAGATAATGAATAGACGATGATAATTAAAAAAACATTTTTATTCATTGACAAAACTTCAATAACTTATTTATAATTTAATAATTTTTAATAAAATTTCAAAATTGATAATTGTAGTGCCTATTTATAAATATTTTCAACTACACTTTCGATGATATTCTGGGGGTGCTGCTCCAAAATCTTGAAGACTAAAATAATCACTACTATTTTTATGCATGTACCTTAAGAAATCATGAATATGTGCAAGAAGTAATTGTATACTTTTTTCATCTAATGGAGTATATGATAACATGCTTCCAAGTTTCACTGCAAAATTAAGCACAAATTGTGTTTAAATCTTAGATGAATAAATAAAATTATCTGTCTATTAAGCAATTTCTAAAAGGCTAATAACTCATACCAAATAATCGTAATAAATGAAAAGCTCCATATATTTGACTGGCAGGTGTATTCACTTTTTCATTCATTATATCTCCATATTGTTGTCTTTCCCACCTGTACAAGAGCTGCGTTCCAAGCATAACATTGAAATATTCACGAAGGCCTCTTGTTACTTCGGAAAGGGCAACCTCCCTAATAAATATTGATTTAGTCAAAGATCACTTTCAAAATAATTAAAATAATTTCACTAAATTATTAAAACATACTTATTGGGTGTATTAGTTTTGCTCGAAGTTTTAAATTTTGTATAATCATCCAAAATTTTATCAACCGTATGCCTTGCAGGTAGAATTACTAATTTTCTTTGCCTACTAATTGCATCCCAATCATCAACAAGCCATGGTTTTAATTCATCGGGAATTTTAACTTTAATTTCAACTTTAGATAAAAATTGTTCTTCTGTTTCTACTGTAGGATCAATGCGGCTATACAAATATTTTATTTATTTATACTTATTATTTTAGCTTTTGTAATCAATCACTAAATATCTAAAATTAAGTGATTTACCTGCGTTTTCTTCTTGGTCCTTCTGATGATGAATCATTAGAAGTTGGCGTAACAGAACCACCATTTTTTTGATAGCGATTACTTAGCCTCTCGTTTGTGAGAGTCGGAGTACTAGATCTACTCTCTGAATCTTTATCTTTGCCTATTTCACGATTTTTTAAACTTACTTTAGACAGTGCACTGGATTTCTTTCCCTTCTGTGCAATTTGTTGAGCAGCGTGAGCTCTCTGAACGTCTTTCTGACGCTGAACATTTATTTCATTATATTTCAAAACCCTACTTTCAGGAACCCACTCGTCCCAGCTGTATGAATAAAAATTATTATTATCTTTCCTGTCGTAAAATTACCATAAAAATAATATGAAGTCTTACTTTTTATTCCATCCGGCATAATGTATAAGATATTTTACTTGTTTTTCTTTTGTAATATTTGTTTTTAAGCACTTAGCTTCATAAATTAGTGGACCATGGAAGCATAAAACGCGTTCGCCTGAAAATTTTAACGAATTTTTTTTTCATTATCTTTATAAATAATTTTATTGTATTAAACAAAATAAAATTAGCTCACCCTCTTGAAACTTGCAACTAGGTGTACCAGGCATCTTATAAAAATAATGTTAATATAAAATATTAATATAATTTAACACTTTGTACCATTTAAGTAATGACTAATAACTATTCATGTAACATAAATAAACATCGTGAGTAAGGTAAGGTGGCCATCTTGCAACCTAATGGCGGTAATATTTGTGAGCTAAATTAAAAAATATAATGAAAAATGTTGGTGTAAATACTGTTTGAAGTTTATTATTTATTTAAATGATAATAACATTTGAGTACTTTTGTATTCATTTTATTTCTAATTCCAAAATCCCGATTGTAGTCTACAGTGTCCCTTAAGCAAATAATCAAGTAGAATTATTCAATTGACAGTAAACTAACGTAAAATTTTTATAAGACAAAAAGTAAAAAAATACACTATATATACGCTTATGCGATAAAATATTTAATTAAGTAAAAATTGATTAGTTTTATGGATCTAATATAATCGAATGTAAGCGACAATTCAAAAATCCAATGCACTAAAAATTCTCTCCGAATTTTGAAATCAACATTTAAATCAATATTTACCGATTTGTTGATAAATAATTGTGCATCTGATTAAAAATGTATTGCTTATAAAACGTTCGTGCTGAACGTAAACAAAAATTGTTTATATACACATAATTAAAATATTCAACGCTAAAAATAAGTATAAGACGATGCTCAAAGCACTGCAATTTCAGCGCGTTTATCAATAATCGATAATAAAAATTAAAAAATATGTCCTTTAAAACATTGTTTATTACATTGATATTTGTAAAAATATTAGTATTTTACTATCCTCTTACTGTATCGCATCAGTTTTATGACTAAGCTTAAGAGGAAGAAAATAATAATGATGCTTCGCGTACGTTTGAATAATTACATTATGTAACACTTACGCCTCGGTACACTGACTCTCATTTGCCAATCGGTCATTTATGATATACAATGATATCATGCAAAATTTTATCTTAAAATTATTAACAAATGAAAATATGATTTTTTTTTGGCTTATAGCACGTAAATTTAAATGTGAATTAAATCCTTCTTAAATCCTGTTTTTATCCACTTAGCTCGTAATTTCATTCCTTCAAAAATTATAAAATTGGCCCGATAAATGACGAATGATCGTTTAGAGGAAGAAAAACAGTAACGCGAAACGTAAATCCTCTTCGTCGGCATAAGCATAACAAAGAAAATTAACAGAAGATGAGAGTGCACTTATATTTAATCGAAACAAAATAAACAAATAAAAATAAATAAATAACGATAGGAATCGAAGGGGATTAAAATTATACGAAATTGCTCATTTGCGGCGCTTATTTTCTTTCCTTATCTTTCTTCGTGTGACAACCCTTTCAAATATTAGATAGGTTACAAAAGACCAAAATACCATTACTCTCTCAATAACGATAACGAAGTTTTGACTTTGTTTTTTTTTTTTTTTGTTTTTTTTTTATTTTTATTTCAATTAAATCTTATATAACTAATAAAAAATACTGAGAGACTTGCATTCATACCTCATGCATCGTGTCTCTTGACTGGAATCGCGTCAACAATTCTGATATTGTAATGCTAATGCTACCGTATCTATCTCATACGTAAAGCGGCATCGAAAAAGGAATGAATGAAGAAAAAACGATAGAGTACAAACAATAGATGGTCCTTAAAAGTGATTCCACAATGATCTAGTGGCTGATTTTTTTCGAATCGTAATTGTCAATGTATCGGAGCTTAGGATTGGCTAGTTCGACCGTATGCGGCCAATTATGAGCTTTGACACACGAACTTATCGCACAATATTGTGAGATTATTCTAACGATAGGCACAAATGCGCTACTAAAAACAGCCGCAAAAAGTCGTCCCTCTCTCCTTCTCGCTCACGCACTCACTCACTCACACACGCGCGCACACACGCACAATCTCTCTCTCTCTCTCTCTCTCTCTCTTTCGGGCGCGCACGACCCAGCGTGCGGTACACGATATACACATACGCGAGTGCGCGCGCGCGCGCTCGCGAGAGTAAGATTTACGTGACAGGAACACTCGGTTTATGCTCGCACCAAGGCAAATAGCAGCGGCAGAAGAAGTAATATTCTCTTTCTCCGATCCACGACTAACCGGGAATAAAAGTAAAAGAGGCCGAGAGAGAGAGCGAGTGAGGTTGCCGAGCGCGGTCCACCCTGGCGCTGTCTTTGTCCTTCTGACAGCGTCGGCGATTCGGTCGGTGAGTGCGCGCCCATGAAAGCAGCCGCGACCTACGATGTGTTAAATCTACGATCAGCAGCCAGACGCACACGAGCGAGCCGCAGGCACGTATTCACCTAACACATCGGCACACGCACGCGGCGAACGACATCAGAGAGCGCGATTGCATTTTGCAAATGGCTGCGAGTCGTTATTGCAGGTTATTGCTAAGAGGTTCGACGCGCTGCCGATGTTACCGAAACTATTGAGGATAGCGGCGCGCCTCTGACTCCTCGCCGCGCTCAAGCCCGAGGCTCCTCGTTCCTTCGGCCCAAGACTGAATCCTGCGGGAGTAGCGATCGCACCAGACGGGATCAACGCTGTCGACGGCTCGCGTCGTATTTATATGATAGGCTGGCGTCCGAAGGCAATATGTCGGGATATCGGCGGGTTAATTATTACGAGCTTTGCCGGCTCTGTACCAGCAGCGAAGGCACCAAGATGAACATCTTTCTCGAGGAGGGACGCAGGCGTCAGCTTCAGACCAAAATACAGACGTACTTGCCTGTACAGGTGAGCCGGGTGTTTGTTTGTTTATTTTTCTTTTTGCTGGTTTTTTTTTTCTTTCTTTTTTTTTGTCTTTTTCTTTTTTCCCCTTTTGTATTACCACCAAGTATTTTTGTACGTACGTACAGAGATGCGCTTCAACTTGAACTTTTAAAGCTCAATTGCAGCATTGTTTTACAAACTCACTCTGTACGCACATTTGTTAATACCATCGTCCTTAATTAGCTTACGACTAATTTGACGTTTAACATATCTCCATTGATATGCCGATGTTCAATTTTATTTTATTTTAAACTTGTTGCTTCGGAATCGCTTTTGAAAGACTTGCAGTTTAAAAAAAAAAAATCCAATTGTAGAATACATGCTGTGGATCTAGACTCGTGACTTTTGCTTATAAATATTCATGTCGACTTAATTGAAATTTATTTTGTTTATTATTAAAATATTTTAACTCGTGAAATTATTCATTAATCCAATTTTATGCCTCTTGTGTACGCGTTTGCGTACGTGCGTATTTACTTGCTTATGTGTATGTGTACGCATGCGATATGTGGCCATGCATTTGCATACTCACGCGCACACGCGCGCACGTATACGTTACATGCTAATTTATCATTTTATTATCATTATACTCATTTTTTTCTTTTTTTTTAGGCGAGATATTTTTTATTTTTATCTAAGTGATACATTATTTAATTTTAACCTATAAATATATAGAGTTTCATTAAATTTACTTTTAAATATTTTTGTCATGCTTTTTCACTTTTAACATATTAACTGAATTTTATGTGGAATTTTTTAGGTTTTGGAAGAGGACTCGTTACCAAAAATTGTTTGTCTTGATTGTGTAAAAAAGTTAGAAAACTACATTGAATTTCGAGAAGCAGTTGTAAATGCGGAGGGTATGTTGGAGTCATACTTTACTTCGCTAAGATTTTCAGAAGACTTCTTGAAGGAAGGAAAAGTTTATGTAAAAAGTACGAAAGAAGAAAAACCAGTAATGGTAGAAGAGCCGCAAACGGAAGAAGATCCATTGAATACGGTAGAGAAAATAGTCCCGACTACCACGAGCGCTCAAATTCTCACGGACCAAACGCAATCGCATCCACAACAAGTACTCGTCAGTAATATAAATGCTTCAAATTTACAAATTATTAGCGGAGTGCAAGCTCGTGTACAACAGTATAAATGTGCAATGCAGGTTAGCAATTCTAAACATGTATTAAAATAAAATAGAAATAATTTTTTTATAATTTTCACAATGCCAGACGTAAGAGCCTAATAAATACATTTCTGTTTAATTTTAGATGCAATCTGGCAACGTTGCAGCAGCTGTAGTCGAAGCAGAAACTCACTACAGTTATCAGCAACAGACGTCTCAGCAAATACAGTCACAGCAAAATCAAACGCAAAATCAAATAATAGAGCAGTCGCAGTCTCAGCCCACTCAAATACAAGTGCAAAACCAAATACAGAGCCAAAATCAAATATCACAGCAACAGGTACAAACGCTGAGGCAGATGTCCCAGCAGCCATCGAATCAAGCTAGTCAAGTGAATCAACAAGTGAATCAGCAGGTCAATCAGCAAGTTAATCAACAACAAACACACGTAAATCAAGAGCAACAAAATCAAACTCAAATAACACAGCAGTTGCAACATCTACAGAGACAGCAACGAGAACAGTTTGAGAAGCAGAGACACATGCACCACATAGAAAAGCAGCAGCAGCAGCAACAACAACAGCAACAACAACAGCAACAACAGCAACAGCAACAACAACAACAACAACAACACATTCACGTTACGAATGTACAAGAACAACAACAGGCGGAGGTCCATCGAAGTAATATCATTCTCAAAACCGAAGATACCAATGAGCAACAACAAAGCCTTCAAAACGATCAGCAAAAGAACGAGGCAGTAGTGGTGAATCAACAGAACCAGCAGACTTTCACGACCGTCCAAGCGACACCCGAGGTCTTCCTGAGTCTGGGCTTCAAAGACGCCCTGACGACCCAAGTAACGCGCGAAGATCCCAAGGAACTAAAAGACTTCGTCAAGAGCTCGGAGGATGCCATGTCGCGCACGTCCATCAGCCATATATCAGAATTCCTGAGAATTCGCTCGGGTCCCGAGCAGCCTTCCCCGCTGGTCACAGTGAATCCCCAAGCGATATCACAGACAGCGCAGCGACAGGTGGCTTGTCGCGAGTGCGGCAAAACCTTCACTTCCATAAACCAAATGAACGGTCACGATTGCACGTCGCAACTGCTCAACGAGGTATTCAACCCAAATAATCCATCCTTGGTACGCTTTAGAGCTAGCGGCTGCTTAATATCGTTTATCACGTGTTTCTTTCATAATTAAATTCCCGCGGTATTATCCGTCTGCTCCGCAACACTTTACCGCCAACTTAATCTAACAAGGTTACGTTTTACGAGTGATTTGCGCATAAATGAGAGATTACTTTTCTTCTTTTTTTAAGCAGTGATAGCAAAGCCGAAAGCGTACTTTTGAACAATACGATTGGTTAAACAAAGTATTATGCGCTGCGCTAGAAATAAAAGAGAATTTTTTTTATAAACAATGCCTCTTGAAAAAATCATCGACATCTCTATATTTGAAAAAATATTTAAAGAAAGCAGGCAAGCATCTTCAAGTTCGTAATAATATGTTATTTTCGTAAAAGAAAATATGTTTAACAGCATTATAAGTTCTTGGATTTATTTCCGAGTTACTCGGAAAAAAAGTATAATTTAATATGCTTTTACAGTTATATATTATATAATCATATGAAAATTGATATCGTGATTATCACTAAAGACGATTTACAAGCACAGTAAATTCTAATTATTAACAAATGGATATTATTTATTTCAAATTCTGTATCTATTATCAAATATTTTACGGGAATAAAAGCGAAAAATTATTTTACTCTGTTTAAATGCATTGAAAAATAAAAAGCTCAACATTCGCTTCTGAACTGCTAAATATTATTAATAACATTAAAGTTTTATTACACAACGTAAGATGTTTTATATTTAAAAATATTGCCGACAAGATTATTCAATATATTGCTTAAGTTTTTAAATAATCTGCGCATTATAATTGAAATGAAAAAATCAGCTAAAATAATTCATATTTATAATTAAAATTAATCATTTAATTTAAAAACAATTTCAAGCAGTTATTACTTTGGAAATAATAGATGGTTATTATAATTTTAACTATTATTTTTCTTTTCTGCAAAATGAGGAGGGAGGGTATATATTTTATACATTGATATAAAAAAAAAAATAACAATCTATTACAATACAAGAAAATATTTTAATTATTAATTTTTTTTTATTTAACATTATAAGAAAATTCGCACTATCAACGAAAAATGAAATTACTATTTTGTCTCCCATTCTTTTATTTTCATACATTCGGTACTTTTATTATCATTGTTAGTGTTATTATTATTATCATCATCGTTATTATTATTTTGGTTATTGCAGCATTATATTAAATCTATTTATGTGCAAATAAAAGTAGATTAAATTAAAAAAAAAAAATTTTTTTTTAAAAATTAAAAAAAAAAACTGGGCTACCGAATGCATTTCTCGTTTACTCGTATATTCGTTGTAATAAATTAAAATATACTCCACAGAGATGATAGCCCATTTATTTGAGATTAAAAAAATTGATGATAAATAAGCAGGTGACGGAGATGAGCAGTGGCAGCATAAAGGAGGAGAACCCGGCGCACATGAATGGGCTTGGCAGTCCTTTCAACTGTGACGTTTGCAACAAACCCTTCAAACGAAAAGAGCACCTATTCCAGCACCGAAAACTTCACACGGGCGAGCGGCCCTACGTCTGCACCACATGTGCCAAGGCCTTTAGCAGGAAGGAGCACTTGGTGCGCCACCTTGTCTCTCATACCGGCCAAAAGATGCACGAATGCGAGGTGTGCGGCAAGAGCTTCTCGCGCAAGGACAATCTGCACAAGCATCGTAAGACCCACGGCATGTCGGGCCCTTACATATGCGAAACCTGCGGCAAGTCCTTCGTCGTCAAACACTATTACCTCATGCATCTGACGACCCACGCGCCGGCCGTCGTCGATGGTCTCAACTGCATTCAGGATCCGCTACCCTACAAGTGCGACATTTGTCACAAGGCATTCTCGGTAAAACAGTACCTCACCACACACAAGCTGAGGCACAGGTCTAAGAACAACAGTCACGCCCAGAACAACGGTGCCATACATCAGCAACATCAGCAGCAGCAACAGCAACAGCAGCAACAACAGGTGCAACAGGCGAACTCAAGCACCGAGCTCACCGTCACAAGGGACATTACCAGTGCCAGTATGAGCAACGGTACCGGGCACACCGCCAACGGCTCCGTCATCGAGATTCAGGGCGTTGTCGACAGAGCCGAGCAGCAACAGCAGCAGCAGCAACAACAACAACAACAACAACAACAACAACAACAACAACAGGGTGAATCCTTTGTTAGTAGTCACTACCAGGGCAACGTGTCGCAGTTTCAATGAGATAAGGGGAAGCGTGTCTATTACGTACTCCTGCCCAATGGAAACAATCATAAGATCGTCGTCGTTTAAGGGCTAGGGATACATAGATACGCTTCGAGATTTCACACACATACGCTTACCAAATGTCTGGTATAGTGTTTTCGTTTGCTAGGTAATATGTCCTTTTCGATTCGGCGTCCAACCTTCAACATTCATCAAAAACGTATTCGTATTCGCCTGTAGAATAAAAACGGTAATCAGGGAACTTGCGTACGATACGCTAACTTTCATAACTCAATCGAGCTATTTACAATTGCATTTGGGTTGGAAAGGAAAGTAAAAATTGAAAAACATAAAATGGGGGCGTATTCCGTAATTATCTCGGTTGCCGCGGAAGTGTTCGATGTTATCGCTTTGACTCGCGAGGGTTAACGTAACCAGCGTGAGGACAAACAAATTGGATGCTATAGTTACACCAATTATGGAATAGATTCGTGATTTTAGAGTGATTTCATTTGAAAGAAATTTTTAAAATTCCTTTATTTTGTTATTATCAGTATTTTTCGTGATAACAAAATTTTTGTAAGCGTAAGCTGAAGGTAAACAAATATTAATACCAATTTTGATACATATTTCCTTTATGTAGAGATGTAACATTTATATATAAACGAAATGGTGAAATTTGAACGGGTAAATATTTTTCTAGTTTTCTTTTTTCTTTGATATTTTTACACATCACAAATACCGAAATTACTATACCCAAATAAATAAAAAAAATTTCTTGTACCTTGGAAGGAAAATATTTATAATTAAATATGCTGTATTAAGGAAAGAAAAATATAACTTATTAGAGTAACATATAAAAACCACATTCATAAATTGTCGATTTTTAGTGTCTTAAGGGGATTCTATACATATAAAAGAGTAATATATATTTTAACAAATCTGTATTATAAACACGTGTTATAAAATAGGATAAATTAATATTTCCTGAAAATACATAGGGACTGTTTTATCTGAAACTGATGACAGACATATTGCTTTATCAATTTACATAAAACCGATACAAACACTTTAAACCAAGATTTAATTACACAAGCAGGAACTGTACATTTTTTACTGCAGAAATATACATTATAAACGTTATCAAAATATAAAGCTTAACAATGAAGTTGTAAAATAACAAATGGACATTTTATTTATTCGAAACTTGTGGAAATCTTGGTCTAAATGGTTATACATCGTTATATCTGATAGTGAACGGTTTTTAGTTTATAAAACTAAAAACTCAAGTTATAGCTGGTGCTATATCATGTTGTAATATATTTTTCCAGTATGCATACACGGAACGAAACGCTCCAACATTTTGCATTTTGAGTAAAATTACACATGATTTGTATTAATATTCGTAAAGCTTCAATTAAAATCCCTACAATTATATTAAACGAATAATGCCTATATTAATCTTAATTTATTATTTACATTAATATTCAGGGAGATGCCAAACGCATGTATACTTACATTTACGAATAAAATGTAAAATTACATCAGAGTCTAGTAATACTGTATAATCGTGTATCAACTTTGGTAAAAAAGAAAAAGAAAAAAAAGAAAATGTTCTCACTCCAAAACGATTTTTATAAAATTATAAAAAAACTATATTAAAATTATCTACTTGTAAATTTCAATATTCTTAATATTTAAATATAAAATTTTCGTGCGTCATTTCTTATGAATACGATAAAAGTAATTGTTTTAAGTTTATTTTTGTTATCTACAATGAAATAAATACTTTATTTTTTAAAATTACAGTAGAAAACTTTCTGAATAAGTATATTATGGTCTGTTAAGATTAATTTTTATTTAAATATATTTGTGAAGTTTAAGTATATTGTACATATTATTTGAATTGACATAGCATATTAAAATAATATTTTATAAACGAAAAACTTTATAAAATAATATGGCATTCTGGCATGTATAAAAGAAATTGAATGTTCTATTTGGCCATGAAATATAGAAACAAGTAGAAAAGCAATTATGAAAATGCTTACACTTTATGACTTAACTATTAATAAATATTGAAAATTGCAAGTTCACCTCTTAAGGTATTTTAAGGTTACTTTGGTAAAAAATAACTTTTGGCTTGCAATAGCTTCTTCCTTTGTACTCAACACATATTAGCGTACCAATCTGCCCGTAAATAATAATTATTTTTATGAATTTATTAACTATGTATAAGCGATTTATTAAGTTTTATCAGCCCCGTTTTCAGTGAATTGAATGAAAGAATTATTTACATTAAAGGTTGCGCGAGTTAAACGATTAAAAATGTAAGGCGCATATTTCTTAAAAACTAAGAACTGTTTCTATGAAACATTTGTTTTCAAGCCATTAAATTATTTTTTACTGAACTTTAGTGATTCTCTTCAAATATATGTAGTATGAATCTCAATGAGCAAACGTTGAAAGGAATAAATGTTACTGTAAGTGTCGATAAACTTTATTACGATCAAAAATGTCGCGATTTACAAATAATTATGTATTTGTTAATTTTGTTCTACTTTCAAAAACTTGTAGTATTATTTGTTAAAATAACCTATATATATATATATATATATATATATATATATATATATATATATATATATATATTTTATATTATTGTTTTTGCTTTTTATTATATTTTTTTATGCTTTAAATTTTTGTATCTATTTCATAGTAAATACTTTTAGATTTAGATATAAATAAGTTTATATCATTTTATAATTGGCATTTCCATCTTCGTAGCTAAAAATAAAATTTGAAGCAAGAAAGTGGATTAAAATATAATTACTAATAGTAAAAAAAGAATAATTCTAAATGAACAAAATGAATGTAATCATTAACATAATTTTTTCATCATATTCCAAGAATGCATGAGAAAACGGTAACATGTTCCCTGCGTTAGAAAAAAAAGTAAAAACCAAAAAAAAAATTTATTTTACACGATAAATCGGGATTTATTGTATTAATATACCAATTAATGAATTTATATCTTATGTTATAAAATCCAAAATTTGTAGACGCGACTGATAATAAAATTCATTTCAACATTTAAACGGTCACGTACTTCTAAAAAATTATGGTTTAAAATTTATCAGAAGAGAATTTTGAATTTTTTTCTTAAATTTTGGCTTAAAATACAATAACCGTTTAAAAATTGAAAGAATCTACAAAATGATGAGTAAAATCATGAAAAAGAGTAGAATTAAATTTACATATTTGTGTAAATTATTATAAGACCAAAGATTAAAATATACTGTGTAATATATTGTAGTCATTAAATAGAGAAATAGATCTAATTCCACATAATTTTTATAACTTTTTTTTTGCGATCGATATACCTTCTTCAATTTGAAAATCCTAAAATAACATTGGGATGAAAAAATAAAAAATCTGAAAATCAATTAGATTAAGAAATAAATTGGAAGTCATAAAGCCTTTATTACTATTTAACTAATAAAATAATAATATATTATCCATATAACAAATAATATTATTGCATTATGAAAATTATATATAGCATATTTTCTACATATTCACGAGTTCAAAATGTAATGGATACTTGGTATTCGCCGATGAACTTAAAGACTAGTTTAACGCCTCGAACAATTGCCCATAACTTAGTACACGTAAATACTCCTACAAGGGAAAAACGTGAATATGAGATGCGCTTACATATTCATGTAACGAATGAACAATCATTTTAGGCCAATACTCTGTTTTTATAAACTAATAAATTTTATCTATCTTCTTAAAGATTAATAGTGTAAGGTCCTTTGTTGACAGAATAACATTATTATAACAATAAGAATTTTCATGAATGATAACGTAGATCAATTTGTAATAACCTAATGACTACGCATTATTATGCATAATAAAATAATAATTTAGGGAAAAGTTTAGGCACTGATAGGAAAATATATTAAAGGGCGTTATTTGCCACTTTAAAATTGCTAGACATAGTAATCTCTCTTAATATTAATGGGCATGAAATTTTATAAATTGTCTATTTCTCTTGCCAGCTAACAGTCAATTATTTTTGTTCATTGCTCATGGATTTACAGATTTTATTAATGTAGACATTAAAAACTTGCCTATTTTTTACATATAAAATATACAGAACAAAAATCATTTCATCATGTAATAAAATCAGAAAAGTGATTTTCAAAAACGAAGAATTCACTCTATCGTTTGATTAACAACAAAATAATACTTATCAGAATCGATGATAACTTCGAAAATTACTGTCGACATCAATATGAGTCTTATTTTTGCAACAACCATTTTATTTTGTGGTATTGACGTTGATACTCCAATGTATGGGAAAAATATTCTTTCAAATCCATATGCATCACAAATTGTTTGATCTGAAGAATAATCAAATTCATAATTGAATATTTTAATATTTAAAAACTTATCATATACCAATAGACTATTAATTTAACTAACATACATATATATAATATACATTGATTTGAATGGTTTGAAGAAAAAGAAAATTGACAAAAATTATAGTTTGGACTACATCATTTTTATAGTTATAATTATTAATTTTAAAGTAATTATACGACTGAGCAACAAATATGAAATGAGAAAAAAAAATCTCTGTTTGAAGGAGAAAATAATTTTTAAAAAATATCAATACCATTTAAAATATACTAATCATCCCACTCATCGTCATTATCGGTAAAATCACTTGAATCTTCGCTTTCACTATACATTGCTTTCGATCGTTCTACCAATGCTCTGGTAAGCGCTGCAGCTAATCCACCTTCCGCTAAATTTGGTGTGGCACTATTGGGTCTTGGTTCATTTACAACTGGTTTTAATGTTATTCCTTGACGTATTTCTTCCAAGAGATTACTCCTTGTATCTTTTGAAGTAGGTGACTTCGTTTCTTCCACATTTATTTTCTTTATAAAAATGATATCGATCAATGTTTGATGATATTTTATAGTCATTAGATTGTGAAATACATTAAGGTACATAATATTTACTTTAAGAGGGATGCCAGTTCGTATAGATTCCATAAGCATTGATCTAGGATCTGGAGCGTGTTTATTATCGAAATTGGCACTATTACCGTTATCCATATCCCCTGAACTACTGCTCCAATTGGGTAATGGGGGTGGAGGTGGAGCATTTGAAAGAACTTTTGGAACTTGCTCTTGAGGCAATGGCGGTGGAGGGGGTGGAGGAGGTAAAACAGGTGCTGGTGTTACTGATGGAGGAGATGGCCTTGATGGGAGTGATCTATGAGCAGGAAGTACATTTGGAAGTGCTGGAGGAATTGGGCTTTGAGTTTGAGATGGTGGTAAAGGTGGAGCCTTCCTTTGATGACTCTAAAAACAGGGCACTAATTAAACTTTGTAAATAAAACTAATCTTAAAATTATTAATGAAGTACATTAATTTAAAAAAATGTTTCTTATTAATTAGGTGATAAAATGTTCATAATTAATTTATAAGCAAGAAGTAGCATCTCATTTTCAAATATATGTTTCATATTCATGTACTGTCACTTAATGTATTTGTACAAATACAATTTGTACAAATAAAACATTGAATATCCAATAAATAATAGAGCATGTCTACCTACATTATTGGATAGTGTATTTGTATTAATTGGTATAGTTCTTGCTGGAACTGGTGGTGGGGCTTCTAATTTTGTCTGAGGTTTTGGCACTTGTACATTGGTCGGTGTTCCAGAAGATGGTACTATTTCCTTTTTAACTGCATTCATTCCTCCATAACGTTCAATAAAATCATAAATAAAGTCTCGCGTTGCCCGATGCTCTAAATGACTTTCTGATATTCCTACTTTATCAAAAAATTCTTTCAATTCTGGACTTACAAATCTACAATCATTAATATCAGTTCCACAATGCTGTACATGTCTGCAAAAGGTAAAACAAAATATTTATGTATATATATCATTATTATATTAATATAATATTAACGAAATACTATGTACCTAAAATCAAATGGCAAACTAATGTCATTTGTGGTTAATTTCTTCTTAGCTTCTTGATTTCTTTTTTTCTTTTTAGTTTTATTACTCATTGAAATATTAGACATACTTCTATTAACACTAACCGGCACAGGTGAACCATTTGAAAAATTATCAGGAGCATTTGATGTAAGTCCTAAAGAAGGAGTACTAATACTTTGATTTTTACGTGGAAGTGTCACTCCTCTCTGACTTTCCATTTCCATTTTCGAATGCCGTTCATTTCTACGCCTTGTTTTTGCACTTAATTTTTCATTAAGAATATTCCTTCAAAAATAAAAAATAAATAAAATATTATTTAATTATATTATCAATGTAAATAAGTAATTAAATAAAGATGTTAATACATTGTTTTTCTAATATTTTTAGACAATAGCTAATTTTGCATTGTTGAAACAAAGGTTTTATATGAAAGAAATTTATCTTAAATTAAAAAATTTTTACTCTAATAAGATATATTTGATAAAGAATAATCTATTTCTAATACAATTCTTATTAATGTAAAATATTTAAAGAGAAATTAACTAAACACGATTAATATTTTAATACGTAGAAAAATGTTTTATTAACAATTTAAGACCATAATTTACCTTAAAACAATAGCATCTGTTTCACTAGCAAAATTAAATGCAGCCATACAGTCTTCCGCTTCAAAGGTATGAAAATAATTTACAGGGGCTTTATATTCCATAGAATTATAAACTTCGTGTTCCCATAACAGAACTTTCCTTTGAATACAATATAATCGCAAGAAAAAACTACGTTTAGATGTGTCTCTAATTAAAGTAATGATTCCTGTATTTTTCTTAATCCATTCATTATGATTTGGTGGTTCTGTTAAATATAGTTGGATAATACCTGCTGCTAGACACTAGAATATATAAATTGCATACAAAAAATAAATCTTGTAAATAAAACATGTAAATTTTAATACAGTAGAGATAAATATTTAAAATTCTAAATTATTCTGATATGTAGATGTGTGTGCGTGTGTGTGTGTGAGTGTGTTGTTCTCGCGTGTGTGTAAGTATATATACATAAATGCATATATATAAATTATTCACATTGTGCATTATTTCTAAACATTTGTATGATTCATAAAATTGTTATACTAACAATACCGCACATCAGTAAACAAAAGAGTAATGTATGTGATTATTATTTATTTTACGCTTATATTACTTGTTCAATGTAACTGAAATATTATAAATTGAAATTTTAATTTTTACAGCTAATGAAGAATATTTATAAATAATCAATTACGATTTATACAATTTTCGAAGTTTATTAGTTTATTTGGTATAAAACGATAATAAAATGCAACCTATAGAACTAAAATGAATTCCAATTGCAAATGAACAGCTTGTCAAATTTTTAACCTTGAAAATTACTTTACGAATTAATCTGTATTTTGAAATTCACCTGACAACGATTTCCTATTAATCGGAACACTTGGTCGTTCTCCTCGGGTTTTAGCAACACCGAACCTCTAGGCTCATTTACGCTGCCAGACTTCATTATCTCAAGCCAGCAGTGTTATTATCTCAAATTTAATCACCCGTAGCTTTATCCACACTCCCAAAATGAATATTTGCGTATTACGAATTTCGACTTTCCTCGATGAATCAGTGCTACTCTAAATGATTGAGTACCACCGGAAGGGTTAGGTTTATTTCCATTTTTAGATGTCGCCTGGAATATCGAACACACGCGACGCAGCTTTAATATCCACAGCTGGCACTCGCCCCGTTATATTTTCGTACGCTTCGGGAATTTAAAATAATTATTCGGAAAGATGTTTTATCAAATGTCAAATCCCCGAGACTTCTTGTCTACTAGGCAAGCGCCTGGGGTGGGGGAAAAAAGAACTCGAATCTTAATCTAGTTCCACTTGAAGCCAGCAGTAATACTATACACATATAGCCAACATATATTTTCACCGCACTTGATAAGCATTTTCAAATCAATAGTACAAATAGTATTTTAATATCGTTTTTTTTTTTTAAATCTATTTTACTTCATTTATCCAATTGAATTTTCAAATAATCTCAAAATTCATTATATTACGCAGAGGTACTCTTGTCGAATAATTTTTGCTTAATTTTTTTTTCTCTCTCTTTTTTTTCTTTTTTTTTAATTATTGAAACTAAATGATTTATGTATATTTATATCTGTACATATATATATATATATATATATATATATATATGTATATATATAATCGTTAAAAACACATATATGAAATGTGTATGCCTACATTACTTAAGCAAAAATTACTAAAATTAATTTATCAATATTTTATGTAAATAAAAATAATTGTGTTTTATAAAATTCTATTTATTAACCTAATATCGTATATCCATGCCGTAAACGTGTACACACATGTATAAACATATGCATATATATAAATATATAAATACACATGCGCTTTAGAGTTTCGGGAATGGCAATTTTGATGAGAAGTGGCTACTTTCACTTCAATTGTAATTTGGCAACACCGTAAATATATAGCATAGTAATATTTTTTGTTTCATAGCTTTCGTCTATGTTTGTTGACATTTTTGAAACTGTGAGGGCATTATTAATAAATGTCAAATTTTGTAAATAACAAGTAAACTTTTTTGTTTTCTATTTATTAAAAATTAATCATGAGCTATTTAAAGAAATAAGAAATCTTATATAAACTTGTTATTGAGGTTACATCATTTAAACAAATGCACTTGTTTATAAAAAAAAATATTTTTACTTCTAAAACATCTTTTTGTGAAATATTTACATTTTATTCATTCATTACTGAACAAAGTTAAAATGAAGCGTGTAAAATCAGAATCTCTTGATCCGTTCAATACTCAAATTTTGCATACTGATGCGAAACGCTCCAAATTAAGTAGTCAAAAAAAAGAATATAGTTATAATTTGTTAGATTTATCAGATGATGTCTTACTTCATATTTTCAAGTATCTTTCATCGTTTGATATAATGTCATTGCACTTGTAAGTATTTCTTCTTTATATCAATATTAAATTATACAACAATCACATCGTCATTATTATTTCTACTCCCATATTTTATACATTATGTATACTATATGTGTATATATATATATTATAACTTATTGAAAATCATGTGAAATAAAAATATTATCAATACGAGTAAAATATTAATTAAATATCATCATCATTAAATTGAAAAACTATAAATTATAGAATTAAAAAATAATCTGATATGTAAATAAATAAAATTTAGTAATTTTTTTTTTTTTTTTGTTATTGTAGATGCTGCTTTCGATTAAGTGAACTATGCTGTGATAGAACTTTATGGAAATCGTTGGATCTACGTGCTCAGCATTTATCTTTAGAAGAATTAGAAAAATATGTTAGATTTATGCAACCGGTTACAAAGTTATTGGCGATTCGAGGGAACAAAAGAAAAAATGAGTTTCCAGAATTGCATCCAAGTTTCTTAAATACTGTTGCTCTAAAATGTGAACAGCTACAAGATTTTATTTTAGAAGATTACAGTATTTCACAAGAAAAAGTATTTTTATTTTTTAATACAATGGATTTAATAACGAATCCGATGTACCATTTTATTTTCATTATTTTTAAAATAAATTTTTCAATTTCAGATTCAAATCACAAATTTTCCTAAAACATTAAAAAAATTATCGTTAAAGGGATGTCAAATTTTTAAAGGACACCTTATGCAAATGAATAAATCTTACCTTAGTAAGATTGATATTCACATGCCTAATTTAACAGTAATTAATCATTGCTATTATAATATCAATCTCTGTATTTATTGAAGTATTTATTTTATAGTTAATTGTTATTTAACTAAAGTGTTATTTGTCACTAAATTAGTAATTATGAAACTAGATTATAAAATAAGTTAATTTTAATAAACAATATTAATTAAAGTTTCTAAATATAAATGATTTTTAGTGCTTAATACTTACAAATTGCAACTGGCTGAATTCACATTCGTTTATGGCTATTAGTAAAATACCCAAACTGAAAGAAGTAAGGCTAAATTCTTGTTATGGATTAAGCGAAGATATAGCATATGCGAGTCTAGCATGTAGATATGGGTTAAAATCATTGGAGGTAATTAAAATGTTTAATTTTGAACTATTTACATAGTAATATATATTTTTAAACAAAAATATATGTTAATTATAGGTGTTAGATTTAAAAGATACCTTCGTTGGAGATAGTGTAATAAGCAGCTTTAGTCACACATCCACATTAACCGATATATATTTGGAGTGTCCCAACTCAGAAGCAGTACAGCATCAACCAGACGAACATCCTCAACAACGAGAAGTGCTGTATGTTCAGTTACAAAGAGGACCAGAAGTAGTTTATCAAAATAATCATGTAAATGTTGAGGTTTGTTTCCTCAATATATTTATTAGACAAAAACAGAAAAAAAAATAGTAAATTGAAAATTATTTATTTTTTAGCTTATTAACGAAAACGATCTCCATCATTTAATTGTAAATCTTGTAAATAATGCAGACAGATGTCAAATTTCAGATAGGTCTATATGTGCTTTAGGTTTACGTAATAATGAAAATAATCAAGAAATCATACATAATCGCGACGAGGTGCAACTAGTCCAAGGAAGACCACGCACTTCAACAAATCCAAATTTAAAAAAATTAATCGTAAGGTAAATATGTTTTAAAGCTATCAATTAGAAAAAAATCATTGATTTCAATTATTATGAGAACGTTAAAGAATATAATAATAATTTTAATTTTTTTCATTTCAGAAACTATACAGGAGTAACGAATCAAACTTTGCTTCATTTTGTTGTAAATGGTCCAAATTTAGAGTACCTTGATGTGACAGGTACTTCTGTCACAAAAGAAGGTTTGCAATATTTTAAAATACAACGGCCTGATGTGAATCTCGTTTCATCCTTTGATGAAATTTAATAAACGATTTGTAAATACGATTATAATATTGAAAATCCACCATGTAAGATTGACACTGATGTATGTTTTATATAAGTGTTTATATCTTAAAAGTTTCGATATTTTATAGGTAATAGTACAATAAACTGCTTTAATAATGAGTAAAGTAGAAACGTAATTTACGTAATCTACGTATAATTTAATATAAAGAAAATTTTTCCATAAAATTTTAAGATTCTTCATGAGGTAATAAAAAATTATCAAAAATTTAAACTCACATAAATTTTTTATTAATGTTTATTTTTATCAATATATATTACAAACTCAACCTGCAAATGTAATTATAATTGAATAAAAATATTTTTTTGTTAATTGTTGTATTAAACATATTTTAATATAATCCAAGGTGATGTGGAAAATAAGAATATAATAATTCGACTATTGTATCACAAGCTTTTATTAAATATAAATATATTATGAGATCTAGCATTCCTTTATTGTAAATTTTACTAAAATATATATTTAAAATATTGATAATACAATTATGATCAATTTTAAGTAATTACTAATGAAATTGATTTTAAAAAAATTTAAAACAATGTTAGCATTTATTTAAAAATAATTGCATTCTGTAAACAAACAAATAAATTTATATGCATTATTGTTAAAACAAGAATTAATTGATATAACATCTGGGTAACATGATTTTTTCTTAGTTTTAAGAATAACTATTAATCTTAACTGTAATTTAATTAAAACCATCGTCTTCTAACAAAACCTTTTTATAATTATATTTGTACAATAATTGTCAATATATTAAAAAAATATTACATAATTATTTAGTTATATATTATCCCAATGTAAATATTCAAGTAGAATAAAAATATTTTTGCATAATTGAATTGTTTTTATTAAAATTTATAAATTCATAAACTAATTTTTTAAAGTTGTTTTAGCAATATTTTATATTTTCATTAAATACTGAGAAACGAGCGGTAATTACACTATTGTATTTCTGTTTAGAAATTATATGTATACTAGACACATTAATTATATTATTTTATTTTATTACTTTTAACAACTTAAAAATTTTGTAAAAAATAAAAATTTATTTACGATCATTGCCATAAGGTATAATTAATTATTTGTATATTAAAAATTGTGTTATAAAATAAGCTCATATATTCTAAAAATATATGAACTTTAATAATAAATAAAGAAAGTAAACTAATTTTTAATTTACAATTATTAATTAAACGAATTATGTAATAATATATGGATTTAAAATTTTCATTTATTCTATATACTCGATTCATCAGTTTAAACTGATAAATTTTCAAATTATTATTAATACAATAATAATTTTATATTAAAACGTAAAATTAAAGGATATTCTTATAAAAAATAATTGTAATATGCATTAAATTTGATAGAAATATGTTTTAATAGATACTTTTGTTACAATTACTTGCGTTACAATTTTCTATGAAATATTCAATTTATGCAAAATTTTAATATAAAATTTTTATTGCATATATTACAATGATATTATATACAGAAATCAAAATATTCACGTTTTATTATTTTCTCACAAGTATACTGATTATAATTATCTGCATATGACCTTTAAAATATGATTCAATTACAATTTTTTTAATTTAATTGATAATTTTAATTGGATTTTATAATAAAGCATTGGCATGTGAACTTTCAAATAGTATATTGAGCTAAGAAACATAAAAATCAATAATATCATTTTTATATATCACCAGAAGAATAAAGCTAAATGTAATTTTTATGCATTTCATAATAAGCTAATGCATTTATACTTATTATTTAACTCGAATTTATCAAAGAATTTTTAATGCCAATTTAAATTATTTAAACAAAAATATACAATAAACTATACTCCATCTTAAATAAATTCTAGACTAGCCATACAAATTAGTTTATTTAAATTTTAAATTTAATATTAATTTGGCTCTATTATATCCATTTAATAAAACATTGGTTAAATTTAATTAAATTTGTTCGATATTTTCTTAATCCCACGAAACGTCTAATTTTTAATCTCAGAAAAACTTTCGTTTCTCAATTTTTTAGTACAGTAGAATTTATTACTTTTTTTTACAAGAGCGCAAAATTATTTGATATATATTTCTTTTTCATTGTAAAAAAAAAATATAAAAAATATATATAAATATTTCTCTTGTAATTAATTGATTTTTTTGTTCATATTAAAAAGATAATTGAATAAATTAATTGTACCTTTCAAAATGTTCAGAAAAATTGCATAAATATTCTGCTGTCAGTATTATGGATAAAACATCTATCGATAATACAAATTACTTGACGCAATTACTCTTACACAATTTTATTTGCATATTTATAGTTTTATACCATTGCATAATGATTTGTCAAGCTTTTCAATATAGTTCAACTTTAACCTATCAAATTCGACTTAAACAATTTGAAATATTATGATATTTACATAATAACAAATTTGATAAATAGGTTTTGAAATATACGAGCCGATTAATAATGATATTTATTATAAGCCGCATTGGAGTTTTCATAAGTCGACCAAATTTTTTCCAATACTTTTTCCAATATTCACCATAAAGGGTAACTTACATACATTAATGAATGATTTGTTGTTAATTTACATTCGTCAAATTATTAGTGTAACATTTATATATAACAAGTTAAAAGCGCAATCTTACGTTGTCGTTGCGTTCATATAATATTGTATTTATATACATTTTAAAACAGCTTTTTACCGACTTACAACTAAGGCTTACAAAAGTAATGTTTTATATTTTACGTTCATAATTTTAAGCGAATTCATATATTCTTCAATTATTTTCACAAAAAATGTAAGATAAGAGAATAATCTATTATAAATCTTAATCAAAGTGTAACTGATTAGAAATTTTGTTTGACGATTTTACAAGTTTTAACCAGATATAAATCTGAGTGTAATAGAAATAAAATTTGTTAAAATAAGATTTCGTTAATCTTCCGAATTAAAATTATAATTATAATTTTATTGGTTTCGATTTGCGGAACGTAGCTGGTTTAACTCCAAAAGTTCAAAATGCACAAAGACTAGAAAAGTTAAAAATTTCAAATATTTAGATTGCTTGTGAAAATAAATGTATAAATTACATTTTAGCAGCACTTTTTCAACGATTCAATTATTCGGGACTATTGACTTTTTAAAAGTAATTCTACGAATAAATTGATAAAACGGTCGTATTAGCTCGCTCTATGCTTAATCTTGAAAATAACAGTACTATCTTTGTAAATTGAAGTTTTGATCTATGCTTAACCCTATAGCGTATCAAATTTCTTCGAAGTAATTTTTCCTGAAATTTTTTTATCAATTATTCTAAATCAAGAAGAATAAATATATCGAAATTCATTATAAAAAAAAAAAAAAGGCCACGAAAGAGAAAGAAATCGGAAGTGATAGATTTCAATAGTGGTAATAAACTTGCTATGTTAAACTAACAAATTGAAACATATCTATAAAAAAATTCCTAAAAATAATTGTAAGTTTTCTAAGTATAAAATCTGGCACCCCGATCTCTATTGTAGTATTTATACAAACAAACATTTTAAAATAAAATACACCTATTCAAAACTATGTGATATCGTTAATAATAAAAACAAAATATGTGTAAATATGTCTTTACGTAATATTTTATTTAAAGCGTTTAATAAAGTATCTAAATAAATTTAAAAAAAAAAAAATGTTTATAATTATCATAGAAAGACAACAATTACAAGAAATCACAAGTCGGCATTCAAATGACATTCAAATGTAAATTCAAATGTTTTTAAAGATTATAAAATAAATGATAGCTTTGATAAAAGCAATTTTTTCAATTTTTTGCTGAATCTGCTCATTTAAAACAAGTTGGTAAAACCATCGTTTACAGATATAAAAAAGTACTAGTAATAAATGGTGTAACTGCAAATTTCTTTTGCATAATCATAACATTAATAAACATGAAATCCACCAGTAACTTAAAAGAGAAAGAGAGAGAGAGAAGAATATTTCTATCGCGCCTATTGCTTACATTTACTCTTACATAAACTCAAGACCCCGAAAAATATTAAAATCCATAATTGAACGTAAATCGCTGTGAGAAAGTAGGTATACCTATCAAAGGCTTATAAAGTAATCCTGCGTTAAATACAATCGTCAGTGCGCATCGTTCTATTTACACGAATAAACTACGTTTTTTTAAGTTTCACAGCCCCTATTCTGTGTCCGCATTATCGAATCGAACTTGTCGTGGCATCCCAATGAAGTAGAGTGCCTGTAAAATTTGTAAAATTTTCACGTATCGAAATCTCTCCTCCTTCTCCTTCTCCTTCTCCTTCTCCTTCTCCTTCCCTTCCTCCTTCTTCTCCTCCTCCTCCTCGTCCTCATCCTCATCCTTTTCCTCCTCCTCATTCACCACCTATACAACGTCCGATGGAGATTTTTCGTAACGCGCGGGCAGAATGAATCGTTGGTCCTCTCGTAATTTCAAGACTTACAATTCCCGCAGTAATGTCATCGAGCTTGGCCAAGCGATCTAAAACTCTGGATGAGAATCTCCGGCGGCGAAGAGGGTGTAGTGTTGCTCGCCCGGGGCCAAGAGTGGCGCTCCGACATCCGGGTACAGGTGGTAGCGAATCGCTTGGTAGTGAAAGCCCGCACCGATTGCGACAAACAGGTGCCAGATTGCGTGGGCGCATGGAATACGGCCGTCTGACTTGAAGAAGACGATGCCCAGAAGATAGGCGAGGCCTCCGATCTTCAACTCTGGTATATTGTTGTACTCGTTCTACGGCACAAGAGAATAACACCTTTTTTCGTCCTTTTCCTCTCACTCGTCCGCTATTCCGGTTTTCGCGCTTCGCTACGCATTCCTTCGATGGTAATATTAAGCGCGCGCTACTTTTTTTTTTTTTTTTTTTTTTAATCCTTATCGCCGGCTCTTTTTTTTTTTATTCATAAACGCGGCCAAATCTACTCTCGCTTTTTGCTCGCTCGCGGGCATATTTTAATGGGATGTGTTTCGTTATCACTTGCTAGAGCCATCGTGCAATCGTTATCACGTGTTATTCATGAGGGACCGCGGAGCTCCGAAATGATCAAATATCTCATTATTGGCGATCGTTGCTCAATCGCAGCTGTAACGCTCCTTTCAACAATACACCCGGCAGGCGTTTACTTTTCTTTATGTATACTCACAATACCAATAATCGCGACACTCGGTCCAATCCCCATTATCACATAAAACGTCGTCTCCAACCATTTGTATTTCTCGTGGAAGATCTGCTGATAAAGTATACCAACTGCCGCCATTATCCAAATGAGAATTCGCATAGTAGGCAGTAGAACGTCACCTTGGAATGGCTCATGGTTTAACCATGGGAAGTACGTCGCCGCTATGAAAACATAGATCATTGCGCGATCGCATCGATGCAACAAGTCTTTCAAGTGCACGAATCGCCTAAAAGTTAAAATTACCAGCGAGTTAATACGGAGTCACGTTAATCTATAGATAGAAATTCAAATTATTATGACTGTTATTGTTACTATGGCTTCGATTGCTTTATATTACAATGCTAAGGCAAATAATGCAGACAGCGAGTAGTCGGCGATGACACTCGCGGAATTTTATAAGCTTCTACTTACATAAGCTTCGTCACTTAAGTATGTCACGAATTTTCCCAGTTGGCACAATTCTTCGGCTGCACCGAGACAAAACAACAACGCGACTGACTCTACTGTTCATATACAAATCGCCGAAAACAAAACAACAAAACAAAACAAAACAAAAACAACAAAAAAAAACAAAAAAAACAAAAAAACACCTGAAATGATTTAAAAACCGTCATTTGATACGTACCCCTTATGGTAGCAGTAATGTATGCTATGGAAAATAGTGGAGACGGTAAATAGAAGGAGCAGCGAGCACCCATAGATGAGTGCCGAAAGCAATTTTGGCCAGGTCGAGGCGCGCTCGATGAGCTCGAAAGCTCCAAGGAACGCCGGCACAATCCAGATCCCGTGGGTAAAAACGTTGGCCACGTGCTCGACGATGGTCGGCACGTAAGCCTCGTTTGTACAGGCCTGCTGATTCATCCATTTCACTCTGCGGCGCAAAAAGATGATCATTCGGTAACGCTCGCTGCCCGATAACCACCTACCTCATCTCGAATTTCCTTGAGCTGCGCGCGCATGACAATAACACGAAATTGATAGTAATGTAAGAATCGAACACTCGACATAATAATATATTTCCATGTGTTCTCAGAAAAGTATTTTCCAATTCTTAAGTAAACGGAGAAACCCGACAGTTTTTCATAATGTCACGTCATAGGATGAATGTAGATTTTTTTCCTTTTTGATTTTGGAATTGGAAAGCTTGATTTATCGAATGAAGAATTTTGAATTGACGATAGTGCATAAAAGTGAGCGTATAAATAATAAATTTCCTTTATATAAGCGATTAATATTTCTCGAATTTAATTTAACAATTATATTGTTTACTTTATTGGGAGGGGGGGGGCGATCCCTTATTACTTAAGTAGCGGCACTTTATTCCTATATTATATGATATGATCGATATTTTTCAATAACTTAAATTTTATGAAATTCGTTTGCATCTCTAAACTTATCGACATTTCAAGCGCAAGCGAATCATAATTAAAACATACTTTCACTTTTTATTTAGAAAAAAAATCTACAATGTTGAATAAAGCGTCGACATGAATCCGTGTTAATAAGAGAAGCAATGATATATTAATAATAAAAGGAATGGTAGATACCTCTTTATCAATTAACACGATTTAAAACGTCCTTTGAATTCAAATGATTTGAATGATTCCAAATATCTACTAGAGTTAAAAATATTATTTCAATCGATTCCGTCTATATATAAAAAAAATTATGATTATATAACAAAGCAGTTTAGATCTCTATATGTAGAAAGAAGCTTTATGAGAGTTTTCAAGTTCAAGCGAAAATTTTTGCCTAATACTATTGCGTAATTTAATAAAAGATTAGAAGAGCACGGTACGTTCGTCCTACATCGTTTGTATTAACAATTGCATTCTCACGAATGTATCTTTATTTTCATTTAAATAGAAACGAACGCGTGATATTTACATTTACAATGCTTTATATAGTAAAAAGACTTTATACAATAGAATATTTATTTATAAACTAATTATGTGCAAAATAAAAGTTGCTTTTTCATTATCACAAATTTTACAAGCTTGAGGTCTGCTTTTTTCTTATCAGCGATTTAGTGGAAAGTTGCGTTTTACGATAAAATTCTCGTGTTTAAGATAACCTACTGAAATATATTATCTATTATAGAATATGATTTTAAATTCTTTGCTGATTTAACTATTAGTTATAGAGTGTAGAAAATTCATCCTACAATTTTAAGATGTTAATAATAGTAATAATAATAATAATAATAAATGTGGCATGATACATATTTACTAAATGCACCGTTGTCATTATAAGCATTTGTAATAATACTCTTGGTAATTTATGTTAATGCAATTTATTTATTAATAATATATAATGACATTTAAATGGAACTATCGTGTAATAAAATTTATTGCTTACTCTTTAAGTCGACACATCTGCAGGATTCTTTTAATGTTTATATAGAATTGTTGGCGACATGATCCATCCATTCTTTTAAATAACTGTGCTTAGGATCCGATCAGTAAGATACGTGACCATGGATTTACCGGTGTTATTGATGGTTTATTTACTCCAAAATTTACTACATTATCTGTGCGAAGCAATAATGCAAATTATTAAAAATATATATTAAATCACATTTATTTATTTAAAACGTACGTTGTTATTACTTTCATAGACACAGGGCGGTATTGTTCAATTGTTTAACAATGAATTAAATTTAATTTAAAGGTTACTTATTTAGTTTATACATTATAAACTTGCAATTTTTAGGTTATAATTATTTTTAAAATATTGCTATACTGATTTCCATTTTTATTTTCTCATTAATTCCATATTGTACTTATATTTCTTCATAGAATTTTTAGAGACGACATAATAATTTGACTTGTATGGATTTTATAATTTGAATATTCATGTTTCATTATTCGGAAAATTGATTTAAAAATGTTGTTTATAATTACCAAACTTTAATAATTTAAGCATTCCAAAACAAATGTTAATTGGTAAAAGCTGTATAAATTGCGATAAAATTCAAGCGATACTACAAATGTAGGACATTCCAATTGTTCCAAACTCAAGTGTTTAAAAAAAAAAAAATTTTATTTCAAAGTATAATTTATATTACTATAATAATAATAATGTTAGTCAAGAATATAAATATTTAATTCTACTAGAGCATTTATTTATTTATTTATTTTTATTAATATTGAATAAGTATCGTCATATACCCTATATAAAATGAAGAAAAAAAAATGCAATATAAAACATTAACTTGCTATCAATTTTTTTTCACGAAATATATTGTTATTTGAATTATTGAAATAAGGGATACTAAATTAAAAAATTAAAAAATTATAATGAAGTAAAAGAAATTTAAAATTATAAAGAAAAAGTTCTTAGATAAATTAGCATTTTGAATGTCTTACAGTTTTAAACATACGAAAATATAAATTTTATGGATTGTAAAATGATTAATGAAATCAAATATGTTTACTTATTTATTATATATAAATAAATATATAAAAAGTATATATATATATATATATCCTTATGTTTTTAATCCAATTTGTAACAACTTTGAAAGGAGTCTTTTAACTTGCGCGTATTTTGGCAAATCTTTTTAAGAAAAATAGATTTTAAAATTTTGTTTGACAGGAGAAGTGAGTGTAATTATATAAAATTAATTTAATATTAATTACAAAGTTCTTATCTTCGTGTATTATATGTATTTTATAGATTTTTATTTTATTTATCCATACTACATAAGTTTCTTATAATAATTTTGTAAAAGTATTTGCAATTTATGAATCGTGATAATAGTAAGAAACCGTATTTTATTTTAAATTTCATACGATTAAAAATACCGAAACTGCTAAAATAGAAGAATTTTTATTTTTACCCTTCGATAAATTGAATATTTAATTCAGTAAAATTCGAAAGAATAAGACAGAAATTTTACACAATTTAAAGTTTAAAGTATTAACTCTTGAAAATTGTTTTTCTTTCTTACTTAAAATCAGTTCTCAATTGTGAAAACTAAATAAAATTAAAAATAGCTTGTTCGCATTGTGTGAATCGAGAATATTCAATTGTTAATTGAAAATTAATAAGAAAAGCACATGCGTGAGTCGAGATTTACAGTAAAAGAGCGAGCATTGGTAAGTAATGGTAAGTAATGTTTCACATCAAACCTGAAAACACAACGTGCAACTCCCCCACCCGCATCTAATCACTCGCGAAAAGTCGTTCAATTTAGACGACCGCGCGTGACACACTGAAATAGAGAGTTCTCTCTCTTTATTTCTTTCTTTCTTTCTGTCGTTGAGACGAAAAATGCAGTGCAATGTAAGCTACCAGAAAGAGTCGCGAGGGTGCGATAAGACGCAACGAAGGTCCTCGGAGAAACTGAGCGCGCGTTCTTCCGGATACGCGCTAAGAATTAACGTAACGTGGCGCTAATATTCGTTCCTTTTAAACTTAAGGATTGAAATGAGCGCACGAAATTGTCATATCGACATATATCGGTATTGGCTTTGGTACGTTACTACTCGCAACGTACAATGACGACAATTTTGCGATATGCAATATATGAGTCTTCGAATCGAATCGAATCTGGCCGCGGTTATGTTGAAAAGAGACATAGATTATGAAGAGCGATCGATCATACTCATTATTATAACTATGCGTTATCATTGAAAAGATTTGTACAAAAATCATATCCAAGATGTCATCTCATTAATAATAAGATAATGCGATAATGTATAATTACTAAAATGCGTGATCGCGTTATAGTGATTATGCTCCACGTAGAACAATCATCATTTATATCTCTGTTTATTGTAATAATGCGATTCTTACGAGCAAAACATTTTACATATTCTATATTTTGAAATAAACAGTTTACTCAAAATTATATTATAATAATTCTAATATTTTGGGAATAAATGTAAAAGAGGATTTATAAATATAATTTTTCAAACTAATACATACTAAATTGCTTTCTGATCTAATTCTCGAAATATTTTATTCAAATATTTTTCTAATATTCTTTAAAAAATTATCATGTGCGCGCACACATCGTAATTATACGATATTATTAAAAATAAAACCCATGTAAGATATAGAAATTAATACTAATTAAAAGTTTATCGATATATTACATCAAATATCGAAGCTAAAAAAAAGTCGATATAAAAAATTACAAAATTATTATTGAGGGATTGGATAAGACTGGAAATTTTATGTTCTAATCAATTGCAGATAATTACAACGTTCTTATTTATTATATCTAAAGACATGGAGTAAAAATTTTAAGAGATGCAAAAGCAATGTAAAATTATTATAAACATTACTAGAAATTTATAGGATTTTCTCAACTTTCAAACTATTTAATAGGAAAAAAAGATAATTATAACGAAAGTTATGGATTTTATTTTATTCCAATCATAAAAACTTGTAATTTTTACAAATATTTCTTTAATATTTAAGTACAAACATAATTTGATAATATGGAAATAAATTATTATTATTATCAATTAGAAAGTTTTAATGTACTTAATTACAAATCGCAAATTAACTCGTATAAATCAGGCAATTTCAACAAGATAATGAAAATGTATTATCCTATTCCAATTAAACGATCCACATTAAATTAAAAATACCTGTTAAAATATAATACGACATCGTAATGTTAATAATGTTGCTATGATAAAATTGAAAATGGGATCGACATTGTGCCACTTCAATAAAAGCAAGTAAATAGCCACGTAAGCTTATTCGCTCACACAATATGCGCCAATGTAAGTATGCCGAATAATCTCTTAAAGATCTGATCGTATTTGTCACGTTACACAATTTTATATCTGGATAAGTATACTCAATAATCTTGGCTTTTTTTTTTATGTCTACCAGAAACGGCAATCGATATGATTTGAGGCTTCATCTCTATATATGATGTTTGGGGCGAAGCTCACTGTTCTCACTCTAAATGATTCTCATCGTCAAAAACTGATCTTTGGACTGGAGTGCGATACGACATACGAAGCAGAGCAGAGAATCGATCAAATATCGTGTTAATGTACAGCGCAGAAGCGAGGCATGTTTCGTAAATTGAATGATAAAGAACATATTTGAGGGTCATTGTGTCTCCAATTTCCCCCCCCCCCCCCCCCCCCCCCCCCCCCCACCCCCCCCACCCCACTCACCCCTTTCCCAACCCCTCCCCAATCGCCAACCACATAACACAACATTATAATGTAATAACATACTCACATTTTTAGCTTGTAATATTTAGATATGGAAATTTTTTGTTTGAAAATTATATTACTTGTCTATTAGTCGAAAAATTATCCATTCATTACTCAATCGATGCAATGATAAAGTATAGGGAAACTATTTGTCTTTATATATACCAAAATTGTATTCAACGAAACATACACTTAATAAGTTAATTTTTAAATGATAATTTTCACGGGAAAGGAAAAAAAATTAATAAAAGTGCTATGGCATTATGTACTTTTTTCTGTAATACCAATAGCTATCACAATTTTTTATTACTATATGTAATTTTATAATGATTACTTCTTTTATTACCATTTTTATTATATGTAGATAGTATGATTATTGATATTATTATTATTATTATTATTATTATACTATTGTATCAATTTTATTTCATATTGTGAACAAAAATCAGTTTTACATATAATTCAAATAATTTATATATTTTCCAATGAGACAAAAAAATACTTGATTTTCTTAGGAATTATAATTTTCTCTTAATATTTATGTGAAATACTTATAAAAATAAATATAATGCCAAAATTTTAACTTAATTTGATTTAATATGAATAATGCCACACATTACAGAGACAATAAATTTTGTGTAATGCTGACAA
The DNA here is from genome assembly GCF_000503995.2 of Ceratosolen solmsi marchali. NCBI lineage: Eukaryota > Metazoa > Arthropoda > Insecta > Hymenoptera > Agaonidae > Ceratosolen > Ceratosolen solmsi. Next base: position 4,667,441 of record NW_011948423.1, read on the forward strand.
TATGATTTTATTATTAGAAATTAACGAAAGTATAAAAATAATTAAATTTATTATATACTATTGAGATATTGTTGCCAATACATTGTTTATTTATTTAATGAAATTACGGTTCTATACTTTTAAAAGAATCTGCAAAATCTATTTTAAGCATATAATTGTTAATTTCTGTACAAAACTTTTGCATTCTAATAAATTTTATTAAGTTTTACTCTTATTTATTGTTAATCGATTTTATACTGAAAGTCATACACGCAATAATTGATGTTAGTCTTATATACACAAAATAAGTATAAAAGCATTTTAAGGCTCTAATATCGATATCATATACTTAAGTTATATATCGTATGATTGTCTGTATAAATGTAAAGATCAATTGCGCAATATTATAATTAAGTTAATTATTAAGTTTATTAATATATATATATATATATATATATATATATATATATATATATATATATATATATATAATTATATGCATGGATTTTAATTAACGCACAAAGGATATTTTTAATTAGAATAAAAAACTGAAAATCATACTTAAATATGTACTCTTTATGAGTAATTTTATGTTTAATTTATTATGTTTTGTATTCTTATATCACTATGATAATTTACTTCATTTTACAACCTATTTAAATTTTTTTATTTTGTTTTATTTATGTAATTTTTGCTTGGAATTATTAAGTTAAAAATTGATAGTTATTATTCGTGTATGATTAGTTAACAATAAATTATCTGTAAAATATTAAATAATGTATGAGGCAATCATCCAGCAATAAAATAGATAGTATTTAAATTAAATATAAAATTACTTTAGTAGAACTTGACTATCTCGTACACGGTTGATTATACTGGTTTATGATTGGTGTTAACATTTATCACTGACACAGAATACATCAGTATTTAATTCTAATTTATATATCATTAACGAGATCATAAATAAATAAATTTAAATTGTCTACGAGAGGAAAAAAAGAAAGAGTCAATGTATCGCGTATAATACCTATGCATTATCACGAATAAAAAATGTGTAGCAATTTGGGCGATGAGAGAGCAAATCTTTTTGGCATTGAAAGTACAATATAAGCGCTCGTGCAAAGGGAAAGAAGGACATGTAAAAGGTCGAGTCGTGAGAGTGGGAGGACGATCGAAACTCTTTCATTCCTACATATTATACACACGTTATATTTTGCATGATATTACAATGAAACGACTTCCGCGCCGTTCTATTCGCGGATGAGAAATAAAATGCATCTGTTAAATACATACATATATATATATATATATATATATATATATATATATATACATACGCTACTCGTGGGAAGCTTCGACAAGTGAATGAATTGTAACTCTTCGATTATAATACGTAGCCTTTACTATAAAACTTGCACGAGTTACCAAGTGGTTTTTTACTCTTATTTTTTTATAAAAAATGTGAATGCCAATTTCTTTCAATTGGAAATGCCTTTCTTTTCGATACTGATAAGAAATACCTGATGTATTCTGCATGCACATTTCTCTTTCATGCTATCAGTGGAACTTTTTATTAGTATTTATATTATATTTCTTCTAACGACATTTTAGCAACGATTTCTACATCTACATGCACAATTATTATATTGAAAGATAATAATTTTTTTTTTTTTTTTTTTTTTTTTTTTTTTTTTTATGAAAGATTATAAATATGTCAAATAGAATTTTATAATATTTCTACTTTTTTAAGCAATACATCGATTATAATTTATTTCATAATTTTTTTCTGAATAAAAATATTATATTTAATTTCAAAACAAATTAAAATATTATATAAACGCCTAAAATAAATTCTTAAATTGGCGAATCTAAGTATACGTGTATGATACAAATTTATGAAAATCTGGAATATTCTATTTATTTTTTTTTTCATTTCTATAACATATTTTAAATTATTATTATTATTATAAAAGCCATTTATCGTAGAGAAATCTGTGCTTTTGCTCTACATTACTGTTTTTTTTTTATTTTTTATTTTTTATTCATATTATTTAATTATTATTCATTTTCAATGGAATATTTGAATTAATAAAGCATGTCTTTCTAAAATTGTTTCCATTATTATTGGTATTTAATTAATATTCCAAAAATATAAAAACTCATGTCTTTATTTATAGGAATATAACTTTACTTTTTTTAAATTATATTTATTCAAGAAAATAATATGGTTATAAATTAATTGGTTTTGTTCATAAATTATAATTAAAAACTAAAATAAGAGTTTTCTTAACGATAAAAAAGTCTTGTAGCAATAATTTCAGCATATACTTCCTTTAAAAATTCAAATTAATATAGAACATCTTTTGTCATGAAAAGACAATTTATAATTATATATTATAAGTCAAACAACTAATAATATTGATAAAGAAAATTTTTTAAGGGATTTCCAGAATATATAATATTTTCAAACGTTAGTTTGCCTATTAAATATAAAAGCTTTTATTTTACTCAAATTTCAAACTTACCGTAATCACTGTAATAAACAATTTTTATTTACAATATCTGTTTTTTATCGTTCCTTTGTTTTTTAAATATAATAACATATAATTTTCAATATGCATAATAGAATATATTTCTTTATATAAATAGAAACGCCAATTAGATAAATACCAAATAAAAGATTCTACATTGTATCATTATAATTTAAAATTACCCAACAAAGTATTATAATTATAATTTCATTGCTTTAGATCATGCAAAGAAATGGCAATGACTGGTTGTAAATATGATTGCTAAAAATGTTATTCTCGACACTTCAATCATATATTAAGAAGTTCAATGTTCACAAATGCACGTCCTTATAGTTATGGTACACGTGACACTAATTTGTAATTATTCAATACAGCTTTACTTATGCAGTAAAAGGCTCATTGAATGACGCGTTTGATTCAATCAGAATGGCCGTTCGACCAATGCAAGCATGCAAATACCAAAGTCAAAAATTGTCTATTTACATTTCCAATTGTTTAACCACGAAGATCCGCAAAAGTTCGCAGTACGACTACTAGGGGCAGGGACGGGGAGGGGGGCATTAAATTGAATATGTAACTTAATTTTAACAGAAAATGTTTTTTTCATGTAGTTCTTCTGAGCTTTTGGCATAACTTATTTCACCGAAAATTCAATATGGATACAATAGTTAAAAGTACAATCATATTATACAATCTAGCCTAATCGCGATATTGTAATATAATAGAATTTAATAATTGAAGTAGAAGAAGATACATTACATTGACTTTTTGCATTTATATTGCTAATGATTTTCAACATTAAATTGTTAATTGTTAATTGAATTAATAATTTAATTGTACGTGTGGATAAGGTTTTATGTAAACATTTTAAGAAAACATCTCGGATTAAATTTTTGTCCTTACTTCGTTAAATACATTAATGTAATTAAGATCTTTAGAATATATTTATAAGGAAATTCTTCTAATTATAATCTAATTACATTACGAGTGCAATTATACATGGAACGAAATTATATAATAAAGCAAAACAGTCTAAGAGAATAAAAATATTTCGTAGATTTTTCTTCCTTCACATATGCATATTTGTTTTATATTATTTATTTATTTATCAAATCACCATTTAGGATGATTCATGAATGAGATGTAGTCTTGAATTATCTCTTACAAAGATATTCGCGACTACAATTACGACAAAAGTTTTGACATACATTTACTACATACGATAATAAAAACTCATTAACATAATATAATTTTACTTATATTCATATTTATTATTATTACTACTATTACTATAATTACCACTACTATCACTGTAATTATTATTATTATTATTATTATTATTATTATTATTATTATTATTATTATTATTAGTATTATCATTATCATCATCATCATCATCATCATCATCATCATCATCATCATCATCATCATTATTATTATATACTATTCAAAACGTAAAATTGATCAATAAATAATAAGATTCATTATACATTAGCTAGCAAATTTATTAAATCTTCGTATAAAATTATCCAATACTCGTACATCACTACAATAGTTATTTTATCTTATATAACCAACAGATATGAGTAATAAATAGTGGAAAGAAAAAATTATTTTAAATTTATATATTTATAAATAATAAACTTGTAATGAACGATAATGTTCGTAAAAATATCATTCACAAAAATCGTTTGACAATTTACAGAAGACGAGTGAAGACGAATAACTTGTGTACATTTGATCGTAAATGCTCATATTCAATGAGGTATTTGCGAAACTAACGTAAATAACGTAAACAAAAATAACATTTACGGATAATTATAAAAGAAGAAATTTGTTAATTATAAATGAGGTTAAAAACAAAATGGAAATCAAAAATGATAATCGAATACTGTAAAGAAAAACAAAAAAACAAAAAACAAAAAAAAAGTATAATCGTAATTGTAATATTTTTGCAAAATACAGTTAAAAAATTTCAAATTAATATATTTAATTTAAATATTGTACCCATACACAAGGCGTTGGAATTGAAACAATATTGTTTGGTTGTTTGCTATTGGGTACGCGAAGTCCAAGAAATTTGTACCGTTAGGTGGTACATATTGTTAAAACTAAAAAAGAAAGAAAGAAAGCTATTTCTAATTCACGCGTATAGCAATAATCTCGCACGAAGCATGGCTTGATGGATGTTCATTCATTGTTCATTGTTATTTTAGTGCCCCGCCATACACAATTCTGCGTACTTAAAAGTACATAAATGGAAGTTAGCACGTGTAGCTATAGCAGCGCGTCTCATATCTTAAGCTAAGCGTATGCAATCGACGCGGGCATTTTATGCATTAAAATGAATAAATATGACAGATTATTTATAGATTACGCATAAACAAGAAGCCGGTGAGAGAGGCTGGCAAAGCTTCCGTATTGGCGATAATTTAATTTTACATACGCTAATTGTACGTTGGCTCAATGACAGGGAGAATAAGTGATTTAGAAAGCAATCGCACAAGCCTCATTATACAAAATATCTATTCTAATTAACAGTGGGCTAAGATAACAACAATTGGCCGGAATATAATAAGACGCGCGAAAGTAAAATCGCGTGCAATGTAGGCCCCGAAAGAGCGGATTTTGCCAATAAAATCGCTTGGCCGGCCGACCGATCGAATCGAAAGGTCGACGATTGAGACGAGGCGACGAATAATGTCCGATAGAATGATCCTCCCATCCCGAACGATCCATTAGCTGGAGCATATAGCACGGGCCGCCCTCGCGGCGGAGTATCTGGTCGCGTTTCGTGGGTGGCTTGGGGAGGGGGGTTGAAGAAGGAGTCGGAGGGCAGGGGCGTGGGCGGCGAGGACTCTCTTCCCGAGAGAGTGCGAAACGAACGAGAGACGCGATGAACACGGCGAGATTACAATAGCGCCGCAGCCGTATCGAACGCACCAACTGTCCGGTACGAATCAAAGGACACTTCCTCCTGCTCCTGCACCAACGCACATACACAGAAACTTCGTACATGCACGGCGATCGAGAGTCGCCCACAAAAGCCAGCAATAAATAAGAAAACAAAGCAATGCTACGTATTCACCTCGGTGAGAAGCTCGTTTCGTCTCGGCTCGCGCGCCCCTTTCTTCCCCGCGGAAAAAAGAGCGGCTGAGATTTAGGAAGAAGACTGGTCGAGGGGTCCGCCGGAGCCGCACTACATAATCCAGCGTCCGGGAGGACTGACCGACGACCGTCCGAACACTCGGCCGAGCCCCGGCCCGTCTGAGCATCCAGCTCATCCAGTCCGTCGAGATAACGTCGGCGGCCCTGCGCCCGCACTCCCACCCCCTGCTGACGCTCCACTCCGTGGCGCCCGACGGCCTCTCGCCACCATGGAGAGGGGCGCCGACGCTGCAACCTTACCACTAGGGCGGCGCGACGCTCGCGCGCGCACAGGTGGCGCGCCGACGATGCCACCCGCGAACATTCGAATGTGCTTCGACTTTTCGATCGTCGAGGAAGTCCGAACTCACGACGACGATCTCACGTTTGCAATGGTTTTTCGAACGTTCAAAGTCAATGGATTTTATTGTCCGATTGCTGCTCGCATCTCTCTCCTTCTTTATCCATACCTTTGATTCGATATTTTGATTCTGGTATTGCGAATGTGCCTGCTTAAACCAGAATTTATGAAATTTACGAGCCCTCGATAAACCCTATACTAGCTATCATACTACATGTAGTGGTCAGTGTCGAATGTGTACAAAAAAATTGGGCGCCCAGAGAAAGTACGAGATACTTTTCAATTAAACTACTCATCGCCAACAAAATAAACAATCATTTCGGTCTCGTTTGCCTGCACAATTCCATCTTCTATATATATATATATTGAACTATAATAATAACAATGATAACAATAGCAACAACAATAATAATAATAATAAAATACTTCCATACATCGTGGAAAAATTCAAGTACAAGTCATTATATCGGGTATTTTAAGAAGAAAATAAATCATAGTTTACTTATAATGCCACGTTTACTTAAATATCTGTGATACAGCTCTATGGAACGTTTTATCGTATTTCTATTTACATGTATCTTTAATTAATAATTTTCAAATTATACAATCTTGATATTCTAACTGTAGTTCGATATTGTCTATAATCATCACTTCTTAAACGACGTGTGTATTGTGTGTATTTTGTGTGTGTGTGTGTGTGTGTGTGTGTGCGCGCATCGTGCGTGTGCATGTGCATATGTATGAATATGCATGTGTTTGTGTGTGTGTGTGTATATATATATATATATATATATATATATATATTATTTATTTATTTATTGATGAATTATACAATTTTACGTTGAAATAAAAATACATAATTTTCACAAACTAAAAAATATCATTCGACCTTAAATATTTGTTACATGACATACATATTTTATAGAACATTTGCATTTGAACGTAAGAAACGAGGACATAAATTTTTATAAAAAATATGTTTGACTAATTGACTTGAATATATTGTAAAAAATTTGTTTCAACTATTTTATCTTCTAGATTTCTCTTTAAAAAGTGTTTTAGTGAAGTTTCAACGAGTTACAGACTATTTGTACAAAACTAAATAGTGAAGTTATGTAAGGAACATCGAGTATGATTGTATATTATAATTTCAAATGGTTTTTTTTTTTTTGATAATTAATTTGAATCTGTCCATCCTACTATCAAATTCTTTTTCAAATTCAATACTCGAGTGAAAACTTATTGAATTCGTGCGAATAATTGGCTAAACTGGCAATAAACATCGATAATTTTTTTAATCGGTTTATCATTACGACACGTTACTTATGGTAATCGCATTCGCAAAAACATTCGTTGTAAACGGCAAGGATTATCACCCTTAGCAACAAATCCGATCACCAGCTATCAAACGCGTCTCGCAACTCGCAAACTTTAAACAAAACTAAAATTCGCACACCCATTGATGCATCTCCGCATTGCGTTGACAATGGTTAAAACAAACAAAAACAAAAACAGAAAAAAAAGAGAAACAACAAGAGAAGGTAAGGACAACTCGTGCAGTCACTCGATCATAAGGGGCAAACGACAACGGCAATGTCCACGTGGCACGTATGCGTGATCAAATAGTTCGTTTATCTCGTCCGATCAGATCAGTTCGTCGGAATTACGTGTCCTCGCCGGCACCACCATCGTCCTCCGGTAATTTCTCAGCAATGGCGAGCACTCGTCGCTCCGAACGTAACAATTGCTATAGGGCAAATCCCCGCATGAGCTACGATCGCCGATTGCAGTCAGGTTACTCGGCGCCGCCGGCGCGCAGCAAATCCCTATGAACGAAATATTGCAGCACCACCAATGTTTAACCAATCTCGCGCCTTCATCAATGTTTCTCTTATTAATGGTATGATACCCGGGTGTGCACGCTTGCCTCCCTTGTCCCTGGTCTATTCTTTTTGTGTACGTGTGCTTGTGTATATGCGCGCGCGTGCGTGCGTGCACCATTGTAATGCAAAAGTGCATGCATTTGGACTTGAGTGTTTCGTTGAAAGGAAAATTACAGATTGACATTGGCTACGGAAAACTGCATGCTCTAGCTTCCACCGAAGTTAATGCATTTAATTACTCTAAACTTAATTACTCGACAATTTCCGGCCACTGTTCATTTAACATAAAGCTGCTATTTTCAATGCGTACGTAATTTGTTTTAATGTCAAGTGCTATTATAGAATGTTATATATTTCGAATCTATGAATTCTGCGTGTGCATAATTTTACTTCTCAAAAGAATGTGAAATATTTACCTTTAATGCACAATCTATTGGATCGATCGTAGATCAATAAATGACTCTTATAAAAATGAATGATTGAATTGTGTAACATCGGTAATGGTTGAGTTATGATAGTACATGAAATTTTAGAGTCATGTACTTTTGATTATTAATGATTTTTGTGAATTTTGTATATTAATACAATGGTCCTCCCCCGCCCCTGCATCCCCCCCCCCCACGTGAAACTGATTAAATTAGAATGTTACTTTACTAAAATTCTTCGAATGAATTGAGCTATTGATTAATCTACCATCGATACCAACAAAATTTACAAAATGATGGTCTGTATTGCACATCTTGAACTTATGTTTGTAATTTTCCTTTTATCACAAAAACAAATGCTGATGTCTGATGGTGATAGGTGATATTGAATTTTTTTTTTCTTCTGATTTTAGCTCACAATAATACCGATGGTGTAATGCTTGGGTTTCGCAAAACAAATAGTCCATAATCTTTATTCTATATGTTATCACGTGAAACTAAAGAAACAGACGATGCTTTCAATCCCTTAATTAATTGTTTTTAATTTCAACATTATTAATAATATTTTCCAAAAATAGAAAATTCGGTCGTTAAGGGAATAAACGAGAGCTTAAATAATACTTAATTCTAAAATAATTATAATCTAACGTTATTAAATATAAATAGATTAAAACATTTTATTTCATTAACAAAAATTGTTTTAATTTTAAAAGTAATAAAAGAGAAAGATGGCCATAAAAGAACCATTTTATAAAGAACTTTAGAAAAATGCTTTATAAACTATCTTACTAACTATGAACAAACTTACAGAATAAAATTTTTCCTCTTTTTCGTGCACGCTTAAAACTTAATTAATTGTACTTTACATGTATCATATATTGTTTTATATAGATTTGCTCTTCTATGAAAATATTTTGAATTATACTTCGGAAATTGTGAAGTAAATTGTAACACTCGATAGACCTAATCCATATATTGCACTTATCAATGAGGATAATTCACTTGTCCAGGTACAATTGGTTCCCGAAAAAAAAGCAATAATTTAATTTGTACACGTGATAAAAAATATATCCTACGTATAATTGATTTCATTAAAAATGCTTATAATAGTCTAAACTTTTTAAAATTTCAAACATCAAATTATAATAAAACTTGACATATTAAATATACTTCTAAATATAAATATGATTGTGTTTCGTACTGTAATTACTGTAATTATTGACTTATGATCTTTCATCTGAAAAGTATGTTCAAACGTAGTATCCATTTAACAGTTGGAAAAACTAGAATGAGAAGAGCATTACATTGCATATGTACATTACATACAATGCAACTGCAATATTTGCATCGACTTCTCATTATTCTCGTGTTGTTTTTATAAACCTCTAATTTTAGCAGATTTTTATTCTTTTTTTTTTTTTTTTTTTTTTTTTTTTTTTTTGTCTGAGATATTCGCATATGAAAACATAATAAATGCTCTTAATATATACTTTGATACGGTGAAATCGAGATGAAAACTCTTGACTTGCCGTCTGGAAAAGACTCTTATTCTCTTTTTTCGCTTTTTCGTTTTCACGAAATTCTTTCTTTATTTTTTGTTTTCGCTTGCTTGCTACTAACCATTCTGTCGCTTGGAATCGGTTAAGGATTCTTCGGCCATGCCTAGTTCATCATCGCATCTGCCAACCGGCTCGTCCTTTATACGATACACGAAGAACATCGCCAAGGCACCGACTATTGGTGGTATACCAGCGAGCAGGAACGGCAGGTGATACGATCCTTGAATAGAATTATCTCATGAAAAAGGTATTCGTCCATCGATCATTGGAAACATAATCATTATATTGATATACTCGTATGTAAATGTTACGAGTAATTTACGCGCGTATGAAATGAAATAAAAAAAAAAAAAAAAAAAAAAAATCCAAACAACACTCGATGTAATTTTGTTAATTTTTAAATAGAAGTGCTCAGATTAGCCGATGTCGACGAATTAAAATTGTTAAAAGTCACTACCGATTACCCGATAGAATAAAAATTCTATTGCTTATCTATATGTATTATCTGTTTATATAGTTATTTATATTATGAAAAAAAAAAAAAATAAAAGAAAAAAAAAGTGTAAATTTGCTATGAAAATGTTATCATTATAATCGATTAAATTCATGACCGGCTTATGAATGGTTGGCATGAAGCTAATGGAGACAGAAAATACATAAATTGTGATCGAATAAGTTTTAAAGTATAGAGAAAAGCAACGTAAATCATTACCTATATGATCGTAAATGAGACCAGCAATCGGCGGGCCAGCAGTCAAAGGTATCGAACACAATCCAAGTAAAAATCCAATTGCCTGGGCAGCGTCTTTTTGACCGCAAATATCAAAGGCGATAGGCCCAAGAAGTGAAATGAAACATCCGTCGAAGAGGCCCATACACAGTGAAATAACAAGTAGTACCGAAAACGATTTTGTTGAGGAAAGCAACATTGTCAAGATGCCTATACTTATGAATGAAATCTAAACATAAATAATAGTTACCAAATTTTAATGATTTATGTTGAGTAAATATTACATTGCAATCATAAAAGAAATCATCGATTCTACGAGCAAACGAGTTAATTGATATATAGTATAAATTGATGAAGGTTCTGGACTACAATATTAATCAACAATGTTTAAAAGATCGTTACAATGGGCAGAATCCCATAATTAGCAAATAGTACTAGCATGTCTTAATCAATTAAGACATTATCCAAACAAGTTTATTTAACAATATTATAAGCTTATAAATAGAGATCTTTATTAATATTAGCAGATAATAAAACAAAAGGATGAATATCCTTTACATAATTACATATTATTATCCATCATTAGTAAAAGTGGCTATAAAATTTTATATTTCATTTACAAATCTATTTTTATATTATTATGCATTATTCTAAGTATGCTAATCAATTTTTCGACAATATGCAATAAAAATGCAATTACGTTTTGTAAAAGTCATCGAATAAATTTAATTACAATATAACATTAATAATTGACTCGCGATAATGACGTCACATTAATACAGATTAACAATCTTACAACGTATAAATTTGTTCCTTTATAATTCTTACAAATTATTTTTACAAACTGTTAAATTTCAAATAAATCTTAAGCCGTTAGATTGCAAAACGATTATGTATATTATCTGTGTGCTTACCTGTTGAAGAAGAATTCTATTTACTTTCGGTAAATCAGCAATATATCCGAATATAAGGCGCCCAATACCAGAAGTAATACCAATACACATTACAGGCAATTTTTTATCGACACCTTGGAAAGATGTCTCAACAAATTTTCCTATATGTACGTAAGGTACGAAATATCTAATGGTGAGGGGGAAAAAAAAAAGAAGAAAAGAAGCGTTAATATTAGCGGGAAGAAAAAACTAAGACAAAGAATACGTATGATATTCTAGTAAGATCATGATACTATTTATATCGATAAAAATTACAGATACGTATGTGTTGGAAAATTATATACGAAGGTAAAATTATAGAAAGGTGACTGATTTATTATTTAATGAATATTCACCCTTATAAATACATTATATAAATATACATAAAATTAAAAATAAAATTAATTTTAATTATTTGTTAACACATTGAAAATTTTGATGTCGTTAAGATAAAAATTAGACGATCGTGCGAAATTTTACTGGAAATTCAATAGATGACTGTTTTAAAATTTATTTTTTTTTATAAGTCATTGTGAAAATATTATAATACCATAACATTGCGATTCTTATGTACTAACGGTAAATTATTATCATAAATATTAAAAAAAAAAAAAAAAAAAACACATACCATTTTCTTCAGATTTTATAAATGCTGTTAAATTTCACATTGTACATTGATAAATTCGTATAACTAAATTAAACTAATATAACTAAATCGACATTGCTAATAAGTACTTTTATCTTGTATTTCTCGCAATTATTACTTAGTCTTTGAAATAACTAAACGATAACTTACCCAAAAAGTGCAATAGGAATTGCTCCAGCCCAAACTACATACTTCTTTTTCTTCCAAATCGATACTTTTATGGCCTCTTTAAGCATTCTCAAGAAAGTTTTTTTGCGCAATTTTATTTGCTCATCATACGGAGGGTAAACTAAATCAAAGATTTATAATATGTAAGCGAGATGGGGTTGAAAAAGGGAAAATCGAGTCTTAAAAAAAAATTAAATTGCGAGTATGTTCGATCTATAGTGACTAAACGGACGTAATAATTGGAGAGAAGAAGGATCTTAATATTGTTTTATAAAAATGTACCATAAATACGTAAGCAACTAAACGGGAGAAGGGAACGAATACGGGGTTTAAAGTCATGAAAAATGGAAAATCGTAAGGGAACTCACGTGGAACCGGCTTGAAGAGTATGGCGCAAAGCATTACGATAGTGGTAAGTACAGCGAGACTCTTGAAGGTGCCCTCAAGGCCAAATTTGTCAAGCATAAGCTCCATGGCGTAAGGCAGCAGTATCGTAAAGACGGAGCTGCCCATCGTCACAATACCATTCACCAGGCCCAGATGACGCTTGAAATAGTGTCCTAGTATCACTAAACTCGGAGTGTACGCGAGGCTCGCTCCAAGTCCGTACATTACACCGTACGTTAAACATAAATACTCCACCTATCGACAAGCACGTATTACCCATATACTAATCACAGAGCTTATGGTATTTACATTCGCCTTCTGTCTTTTACATAGCTTTCACTTAACAACATTCTATCATTGGGGTAGGATTCATTCGTTTGCCATTGAAAGTCACTTACATTTTTCTTAAACTAATATAGTTGCAACAAAAAAAAATGTTATTTTAATTACTTATGTTTTATATTAATTTAAAGCTTAATGTCAACAGTGCTTATGTATCACGTAAACAATTGTAAATCTTTTTTTTTTTTTTTTTTTGTTTTTTTTATTAATGAAGAACTTTCGATTTACATTGCATTAATGTATGATAGTCTATACGAACGTTTATGTTCTGATAAATTTCTTGTAAACAATTTTAGACGGAGAGGTGCGCCAGTGCTAATAATTAAATAATAATTAAAATCTTGAATTTTACTAGATTTCCATTGATTATGAAATAGATTTATATCTCTATATTTTCCCTCTAATATAATTCATTATTATTAATTAAACAATCAAATGAGTTTTTTTTCAAAATTGAAAGATTTAAAATATCTTATACAACTATGTAAGAATAATTGGCGGAAAAAAATTAGTATTAAATTAGCAATAAAAAGCAATATGTACCTGATTTACTAGTAAAGATGATAAATACATGCCACCAACTGCTAGGGCACCGCCTAAAAATGTTGTTAGTTGAATACCAATTTTATCCGTCAGGATGCCAGCAACCGGGGATAAGAAAAACGTAGTACCAATCGTTAACGAACCCACAAGCGCTAAAAATAAAACATTTTCCTTATGTATTAAAATTCCTTTAACACATTAGTTTCATACAATAATTTCACATAATACCGATAATATATATATATATATATATATATATATATATATATATACATAAAATTTCATTAGTTATGATTGCCGATTTAGAATTTATATTTTTATAAGAATATTGTAAATGGATATTCAATTTTTCCTAATTGAACGATAATTTTGAAAAAGAATTTAATTTTAATATTAATTATATTTAGTACTTATTATATTATCAAAACGAGGTTTCTTCAATCTAATCGAAACATACATATGCAACGAATCATTGTGCTTGCATGTATGTATGTGTATAATAAAAACTCACTTGTAGTTTATTTTATTTTATTCTATTTTCAATGAAATGTAGTCCATATTAAACATTTTTATGTATTTCTTTTTAGTTGGCGATATGGAAGTATCATCAACTACACTTGGATTACAAGTCCATAATATTAATCATATGTATATAATTATATATTATAATCATTTTGATCTCATGGATACTATCAATTATCTTTTATTTTTATATTGATGTGGAATTTTATAGTTTGCAAAAGAAATTTTTAGAATGTATTTAAATAATCGTAAGCATGCATCAATCAATTCCTTATAATGATTTCATTTTATTAATAGAAAAAGTTTTAACGTGGATTTTATACGGTACCTCCTGTTCCTTACTTTATGTATAAAATACTTGGGTATAAATATTCAAATAGCATACTTATATGAAAATTAATTGAGCATGAAAATTTATAATTGTACTTTCAAATACACTGTATAGGAAAAAATTGTAAATTCTCAGTGGTTTTGCTAATAAATTTTCAATACTTATTTCTTAGAAAGTCTTCTATAATCTTTTAATTAACATATAAGGCCTAATTAAATATTTGAATTTATCTATACAAAAACAATCAACGTTTTCTGCTAAATAAAACAGTTTTAATTATTAATAATTAGATATTACTTTAAATTTTTTAAATAAAACAGATTTAAATTATTACTCAATGTAAAGTATAATTGAATATAATTTATCCATCTTATGTTGTTATTATTATTATTCAGTAGTTCAGTCATAATTTGATAATACACTGTAGATAACTTTTCTATTTATTTTTTTTAATTGTCGATAATAAACCATTGAGAAAATAGAAAGCACAATTCTAAATATCTTTGTAATAAAATTTAATTAAATTTAAAATACATATGAAGCATACCGTAAAATGAAAGTCCATAGATTAAGTTAAAAATGTTAATATTTTAAAATGTTTGATTTTTCATTACTACAAAAGTACTGAATATTATTTGTTTATTTATAATATTCGCTAATATGTGAAATATAAAATTCGTATAAATCTTAAAATTATAATTGCGACTTATAATTGCGATTAACTCTAAACAAATAAAATTTAAATACATCCATAAATATCTAATGTCATTGTTTAATATCAAATATATATATATATATATATATATATATATATATATGCGTGTACGTATATTCAATTATACATGCTATAATGTAATAAACAGCATTAATATGTCAGATCATTGTTGTTATTCCAAAAAATAAAATAGTAACTTAAATTATTCGTAGATTTTTCTGACAGATTATCTAATATAATTTTGATTATGATGCTTTATTTTCAATTTTTTTTTTCTCTTGCTTTACTTTCAATTTTAGGAAACTATTGTATAAAAATATATAAAAACTAGATAAATTACAATGTTTATATTGAAGTATTAAAAACTTTACTTAAGTAAATATTAACGAAAGTGCATTTGTTCTATTTTATTGAACGAGAAACGATGAAATTTTTGCAATATTTGCAATATTTGCAAACGAGAAAAATAAATCAATTTAATTCAGTGACCAGACGCTTATTTCCGTATTCGAGGCTACGATCACATCTACAAGATAATACGCAGCACTGCTTACTAATTACATAATTATATATCATAAAGATTACATAGTCACGAATGCAGTTAGTAATAATTGATCTGTTAGACATAGACACCCTGTTTGTAAAAATTTTTAAATATCTATCTTCTCTGTCACCCTGATTGAAAACATTATTGATTTTAAATTGACCAATCGTCAGCTAATACACGAATAAACATGTAACGAGGGAGTGTTTAAAAACAGTATTATTCAATTACACTTATTCATATATGCCATCATTACAGTGATTGACATATAGAGAAATAAACATATGTTATTATTTAGGATTTATTGTTTTATTAGCTAAATTTTAACAAACAAGATTGTACTTGCCGTTTGATGAAAATACTCAAGTTTTTACATACTTAAAATTGCTTCTTTAATTATGTAAGTTTTAATAATGTGTATGTTGTACACGATATAATGTTTATAGTTACAACATATAACGTTTATGTTTTTACGGCAATTATGGTAGATGACCATCAAATTTGTCAGACACAGCATCTATTAAAATTTTGCATAATTTACACATAATTTTGTTTTATTTAGACATTTTTTGTTTCTATATTGTATTATGTTTAAAGACTACATTAAAGTAACATGACAATTACTTTTTGAAATTTTCATAATTTAAAAATGTATTAAATATCATCTGTGATATGTGATATGTCAATTTTTCTATTATAATTATTACTGACGTGTAAATTTACATACTAAGTAATTTTCAGTTCATGGTCTTTTTTAATTTTATAGCCATGAGAAATTTGTTAACATTCATTATACAGATTCTGCATTCGTAAAAATACAAAATAGCACGTGAGCTCCCTTATATGTTATTATAAATAAAGATTTTTTTAAAGCAAAGACGTTGATATATGTAAGCTTATGAAATTGTTAATATTAAATCATCCAATAACTCACTGGGCTGCAATCACTAATTATAATTGTGAATAAATATTTCAAAAGATTCAACGAAAATTGCAATGTTGCAACAAAATGATGTCTCATCTTCCGTTAACCATGCAAGCGAATGAAAGTAAAATTGCTTTGATATTCGCGCATTGTAAAGAGCGTTTCTGCTGAAAATAACCAAAGCCTCGAAAAATGAATAATGTTTTCAAACATCTTGTGAATAGATAAATATTTATTACGGCTACATTTTCACGTAAACAATGTTTATAAATAGTATAGAAAAGCACAGAAATGACGAAAACGACGAGTTATAACAATAATAAGTAGTGTATCGATAAGGAATGAACTCATTGCTATTGCTACCACTATCTTTAAGCCAAGATCATTCATCCATCGTAAAATTTGATTAGCCATGCCAGCGTGCGCTCGATAATATACTCAGAAGGCTGTATCAGTGCGCAAATATTCTAGTCATCGCGCCGCTTATCTTTGACTCAATGCCGCAGACTCCACTGAATTACAGGCGATAGCCCTTCGTCCGAATTATTATGCCCGAACTCCGAGCCAATGGACTCGTACGCTCCTTAACGTCCGTATTCCATCTCGTAATGTAATCTCGTAATATAATGTTATACATTATACGCGCGCTTAAGTTTCACATTCGTCTCGTGCGCACTCGATAATGCCATCATCGTCGCATGACATTAGGGCGACCCTGAATATTTATGGCCGACTAGATATGCTCCCATTGACTTTTACAGTTATTTCCTTTCCCCGATTACTTGACGCGTGAGGCTGTGCGTCGCGAGGGTAGGTATCCTCTTAGGCTTCGGCTCTTAGACTCGAGGTGAGATGGAACAGAGGCAATTAGTAGGCAGTGCGATTAGCTGGAGCCTCGAGCGCAATGTGTATTATGAGAAAATGGCCTCGTTCGCGAATGGTGGTGAAATTTCAGCAGAGGCGAATAAAAGAAAACAGCCCAAGTACGAAAAATATTTGCTCGTCGTATCTTAATTGTTTAATTATTATGTTTATGAAATATTTTGCACTTTATATTGCGCATAGCATAATCATTGTTGACGTATATTACATGAAGTTTTGGAGTTCATGGATGTTGGGAATCTTTGCATTTTCTTATCAATGGATAATAAAAATATTTATTTGCATATGACGAGTGTTTACAATCTTATTAATTTTTTGCAAATGTTAATGACATTATCGTTCGTTAAACTATGTGTTTTGTTGGGCGGTTGTAAAGGGAGTTTTTTTTTCGTGAAAAATATAAATGACGAATATTTTTGCACAAGAGATGAATCCCAATGAGCAATGAAGCAGTAAACACCGACAGAGACGAAAAAAAAAAAAAAAAAAAACCACGTATGAAACGTTTTATGGCTTCAATTATAAATTCAATTTAAAAAACAAAGGAATGCTCGGACAGATAGCAGACCATGAAGAATGCTTAATGAGCCAAACTCTTTAATGATCATTTAATTAAGCCGTCCGACGAGAGATGAAAATTATTTTAAAATACTCTGTGTACTGGTACTTGTCCTAAATTGCAGTTTATTGTTCGTAAATCCTGTTTTAATTGCAAAACTCAATTAAATACTTTGACAGTTGAATTGCGCGTATATTTTTCCTTTATTGACGGACACTAATATCCATTGCCTTGTCACACAATATATTTCTAATGCATAATATAATTCTAGTTCCATTTTCTTGGTAAATATAAGATTTTGTCTTGGCTTCATTTAATAATTATTACGCTTCTTTGTGCAGCCTGTGATATCATTCAAATTATATTTTTGACTTTCATTCAAATAATGTACAATCATCTCGATAAGCTTCGTTACAAAATCTTCATTCTGCATTTCTTGAGAATGTAGCTATTGTACGCCTAGGAAACTCAACGGCGCCCTATCACTTAAGAAATTCAACTTTACGGCATAGTTACAAAATTCTCAGGGAATTTAAAATCCAAGCATATCAATAATGTAAATATATGATAAAATATATCTATATTAAATGTAATTTTCAATAACAAGAATTAATTTGACGAGGTTTTTTACTGATTTTAATTACGAATTAGTAATTAATTGAAAAACTGCAATTAGTTGAGCAAATTGAAAAAATTTATCAGAAAGTGAAATGATGATAAAAAGAATCGGTTTTACAAGTATCGTAATGTGTTTAATAAAGTATAATTAAGCTTGAAAAATCTTACCGGCTTTAGATGATACTTCGGTCTCACCACTCTCCTTCAGTCTTTTCTGCAACTCCAAGTAAATAAGTGAATACGTGTTTATGATGCTGAATAACACGCCATTAATCAGAAAACTCCCAACCATAATGGACCATGCTCTAAATTGATAGAACAACAAGGTAAAATAATAATCACGATTAACTCTATGTCCATATTGTTCGATTATGCTGCTCGATAGTCTTTCAAATATTCCATTGATAGTTTTACATTATTTACAATCGAGCATGATATATTAATCAAATATTCATATATGTATACGAAGATGGTGAGATTGAGCATGGGAAAGGGGTAAAGTGGCAAAGTGACAATGGGGTAAAGGGGAAAGGGGAAAGGGTATTGGGAATGAAAACGGGAATGGAAACGGGTGCGAGAGCTAGGTAAATAGAAAAGGGAAGTAATAAATTTGCAGCTTAAGAGCTTTAAATACGTGCCAGTTTCATCGCTACGAAACTTAACGAAACTGTCCCAAAAACCAATTTCTCCTCTACGGGGCGGGCAACATGTGTACGAACCTCAAACCGCCATCCGGGGGCTCGACGCTCAAACGCCTAGTAGCATCGGCCTCCGCGGCCTTCGTCGAGCTATCGACCGACATAGACATCGTCCGTCCGTTCTCCAAAAGTGTGTGCGAGCTTCGGGTAAAGGGCTTTTTGTCGCCGTTCTCCGGTTCGTTGAGCGGCACGTGATCGCGTGCCGAGCCATTGCCCTGATGCAAGCCCGGATGCTCGCCATCCGCAACGTTCGCCGTCGACATGTCAGGAGTCGCCGAAGCTCCGCACTGGGCGAGAGATCAACTCGGTCGAACCTGCAATTACTATTGTGCACCTGCTTAATTCATGTCTGAGGGGAGGCGTGACTTGAACTGACAACAATTTTACATTAAATCGCGCGCTATTGGAATTTTTTCATAACGTTTGTAGTATTTCGGTGAAAAATTGATGCTAAACGTGACGATTACTATTAACGGAGAATGGGAATGTGCTTTGTTATTTACTGGAAAACTAGAATTTGGAAAATTATGGATAGTGAGTGATATACGATAATGTTTAAATAGAAAATGATCCAAAAACAGTCTTATACTTCTTATTTCATATCTACTCTCGCCACCATATACCGTGCAAATTCATCGATAATTCATGGTTCTATTTAACTTTCACATTAATT
This sequence comes from Ceratosolen solmsi marchali, assembly GCF_000503995.2. Taxonomy (NCBI): domain Eukaryota; kingdom Metazoa; phylum Arthropoda; class Insecta; order Hymenoptera; family Agaonidae; genus Ceratosolen; species Ceratosolen solmsi. The sequence goes on from NW_011948423.1 coordinate 4,687,541, forward strand.
AGATAATATATTCTCTAACATAAATATTTATAGAGTTTTTAAGGGTACGCTATCGTATATCTATCTAATTGTTAAGTCTAAGACTACTTAGTGGAATACTTAGTCGAGTGATCTACAATATTTTTATATAACTGAGATCACAACATTTTAAATCAAACAGAACAAGATAACGCATAACATATTTTTAATTAAAGTTTTCAAAATACCAAATAGAATAAATATTTAGAATATTTATTCTATTTATTATTACGATTAGCCATCATTAATTATACTTAAGATAAGATAATACTGGAGAAACGAAGCTACTCTAGCACATAATGAGTAAAGCGTTTTGTTTATCAATTAATTAATATTAAAACGTAATTTTTAAATCTTAGACGTTTCGATATATATATATATATATATATATATATATATATTCAAAATTGCGCAAAAAATTCATTATTGTAAGTAGCACATGCATAAATAGCTATTTTAATTAGTAATAATCTCAACTTTTTTATGTGACATAATACAGAGTTTCCGTTAACTTTTATTATTTATAATTAATATATTTTTCTAGATAATTATTCGCGAAAATTATAATTTAATAAAAAAATTTACTATCTATGAAACGAAATCGAAATAATTATTAAGTGATTGTAAATATTTCATGATATTATTGAAATGCTTTCGTTATAAACGATTAATATAAAGAATGCTTTTACATCATAAGTAACAATTATCGGCACTTAAAATTTATCTGACTTAACTTAGATTAGTTTTCTTATGCAGTTAAGTAACTTAACTATATATATATATTTACATGTGTACACGAGATACGTATAGTCCAAAATAAAAAAAAAAAAAAAAAGACTTACGTAAGCCTAAATTACACACAGATGAATTAAGAATAGCAAAACCACGTAAATATGATTATGAAACTGTATATCGAACTGCATACCGAATACAATATCATAACGTCTTCTTCGACTGGTAATTTTTAATGATAAATTTGCAACAAAGCGGTGTATTTAAAGTAAAAAGTTTTCTTAAAAGTTTTCTTAAAAGTCATGCATTCTAGATTGCATTAATATCATTTTCTTCTATATCCTAATTACGAAACATTATTACCAAATAAAGAAAACAATTTGCTTGATATTAAGAATTTGAATTTATTATTGTAAAAAATCCTGTAAATATATTACTCTAACTTTCACATGTAAACAGAACGAAAAAAAATAAATAAATAAAAAAAAATAAACATTTGCTCTTAGTATTATTTTATAATTTCGACAATCCTATTATAAAGATAATTGAATAAATAAATATGCTTTTATGAATGATCGTCATTTACGTATGTCTATATTTATAAAAAAACATTTAAGTATATTTAATTAGTCGTACTCGTTACTTTACATAGACATTTCATTAAACGAATGTTTAAATATATCATCAATTTATAAATAAAAATATTTATTAAAACTTCGTCATGCATTTAATGTAAAATAACCTTATGACTACAAATTCGGATTTCCTAGGAGAAAATAAATTTTTTTCTATTATTATTTTGTGAATATAAAATTTGAGCTTAAACATGTAATATTAGAATTTTGACCTGATTATGGCACAGCGATAAGACGCCCCAATACTCTCTTTGTTGATTTTATCTTCGAATGTTTCTTAAAAAGATAAGTCTAACAATGAACAATGAATCCTATGAATTAATTAAAATTTTTCTAAGTCAGAAATGTATAAATATTACACTGTAACTTATAATATTGCTACATACATTAACATTAAAAACATTAAAAGATAATAAAACACTAATCAAAGTCCAATTCATTAATTAATGAGGGACTAAAGACTTAAGATACTTAACCTCTTAATCGAAATTTTTCCGAAACAAGATTATAATAATAATTTTATATAAAGATGCATTAGTGTTAATATAAATTTTTAATTAAGTTATTTATACTTTCAATTATTGTGATTTTATTTGAAATATACACTAGGCATCAACTTAGGAGAAGAAATAAATTAAAAATGCTTATTGCTTTCCTTTATATAAAAATGTAAATAATATCAATGTCAATAAAACAAAATAATAACAAGAACATAAAAATGTTCAAAGTCACTCTTATTAAAAGCTAAAACTTGACTGAATAACGAGAACTTAAGAGTTTTAAACTGTCAGTTACATAATAAATCACATACAATAACATATGAATAAAATACAGTGTTTAAATAAATAAATAGTATTTTAGTTGTTAAGCTATATATTGTTAAGCTATCAAATTCCTTTAGCGATATAATTATATTTTTATAGCATTTGATTTGAATTTTTATAGACTAATTTGAGTTGCATCTTTTTAATTTATTCAGCGCACGTATATACAAAATACAAATATAAAAATCTGATATATGCGCGTAATCATTCACTCGCTCTAATTAAGATATTTGGTAATATAATAATGAAGTGATACTGTTTAAAGAATAGATCATGTTCGCAAATTAACGATTGAGAAAAGTTATGTATGAAAAAAAGTGAATGCACTGTTAAAAATTAATTCTTTATGTATAAAATTTTGAAAAATCTATAACTGGCCGGCTTACATTGTTTACAATTTGAAACGTTTAGTTTAGCTCAATTTAAGCATACAACAGCTATTTATATTATTAATTTGATAATAGCACGTCACCGATAATACATGATAAATAATAACTGAATAAACTATATATACCTACATTTATCATAATTTTTAAAATTCAATAAATCAATTTAGTCAATGATTTGATAACTCAAATTAAATATTTTTGTACGAAAACTTGAAAACAATATTAGGAGGAGTAAATAATATTTATGCTTTATAAAGAGAATTTAATATTATTGTATAAAATAAAACAATTAAATCGTTTTAATATTATGAATTTACGTTTGTTTCAGATTACACATTTAATTTGCCAATTTACAACAATTTGAAAGAATATTGAAAGTCTAGTACTGATAAAACTATATTTAAACAATATATAAACTATAAAACTATAAATTTGTACAATTTATAATAAAAATTTGCAATGAGTAAATACTTTTATTACCTGGCATAATGTAGATATAGATGTATGATTTAAATAAAAAATTACTGAAAAAAGAAACAATGTTTTGCTACTTCGAGTAACAGAACAAAGTATCGAACATATATTAAAAAATAAATTGACTAAATTAAACTAAACTAAATTATAGTTCTAAATAATAAAAAATATAAATTTGCTGATACCTCAATATTGTAACTTGGAACTATTAATAATGAAAAACACGATTGATTCGGATTTCTTAATATACGGATGCTTTACGAAATTCAATCATAATTTGTTTCGTTAATTCAAGGATACAAAGTTAGCACGCTTAGTAGGCACTTTGTTAACTAAAAATTTGTCAAAACGAACTTGATTCTTACTCTATCGTAAGAATGAATTGATTCGACGTTTCTTATGAATCTCTTATAAAAAAAAAATATATATATATATATAAAAAAAAAAATAATATGTAAAATGATGTTTTAGAGATAATGCATGTCTGTGCATTGAAGAACTTTAAATGTTGTGTGTTACATGAATGAAGCTATGAAATTTTGTTTTTTGTACGTTTTTCAATAATCATATTTAATGATTTTACTGAATATTTGATAAATGTTTAATCATCTATATGCATATGCACAAGTGCTGGGTAAAACAAAAAATGTAACAACGTGTATTGAATTATAAGTACACGCCGCACTTTTAATATAACTGGTCCAGGGAATGAGAAGGCTCGATTATCTCGTTAAATTGCTATAGGTTACTATTTTTAGACAATAAACGTTTTGCGGCAAATGCCAATAAAATCAGCCGTTTTTTCATTCGCGCCTTTTCACGATTTCTATTCTAATAACATAGAATTATAAAAATAATTCCCTCGTATATTACAATTATGTTGCACTTTAAACAGTCGCATTCACATTAAGTGTTGCGCATGGCTTTGAAATATACGATTCAATTCGATCGACCAAGAGATCGAAATATCTTGCGCGCCCTAGCAAACGAGAAGTCACCGCTATGCTATCCCCCTTAAAACTGCCGATCGTAATAAACTTTGGCTTTCGTCGCAAGAGCACAAGCATGATTTCCAGGCAAGCTTCATGATTTATGAAGAAAAGTGGCCCGAGGCAGAAGCGAGGCCGGGAAGTCGCGCACTGGAAAACGGGCGCGCACCAGAGTATCTCGCGACGCCTGGAGCCAGCCAACCTAAGTCCAAAAGCCATGGCGTACGAAAATAGTTGGCGAGCCTCGACACCCGCGTTATGGACGAAAGAGACAAGAAGAAAGACATGCGCCGAGCCACGTGGTACGGCGCCTACCTCGTATCTCCGGCGTCGCGGCGACGACCCGCGATGAGATCCAAACGACGACCTTCGAGATCCAAACGACGTGCCGCAGCCGGCTAATCGGCCTCTACTGGCTTGCACTCCCGATCTAATGGCAAGCTCTGGCCCGTGAATGGAGACGCATGCGGACTCTGTGGAAAGGGACGCCGATAAAAATAGAGAAAGGGAGAGAGAGAGAGAGAGAGAGAGAGAGAGAGAGAGAGAGAGAGAGAGAGAAAGAGTTCCTCTGTTTCTCGTAGCGCACGAGCTCGGGCTTGAGTCAATGTCGTCAGAGGCCTGGTCAAACGCTTGAACATACCGACGATTTCGCCATATTAATGATTATTAATGATAGAATTATTAAATAATTGTTAGGATAGTGGAGTGCGTGAAGGGGTGAATTTCTCGTGTTAAAGCGGACATTGAGAATCTGCCGTATAATAATAACTTACGCCTACGAGTCAAAAACATGCGGTTTGGAAAGAATATTTATTGCCGCTGACAACGTATCAAGTGGGGAGTCGCAAATAAACGATCTATCGCTTATACGTGTGTGAGATATTGGCATTATTGATCGAAGATTTTTTAAATCGATTAAAAAGTTTAGCTCCGTGTGCATCTAACTAACTATTTTAAGCGAGATGTACTTTTGAAGGCGATAATCCTGCGATTTCAGCGCAATGTCGACTGATCCCTTAGTAATTCTCGATGAATTTCTTGATCCAAGGAATTTGTTTTTACAGCTCACTTATAATTCTAAGCGCTGATATTTGCTGCGAATGCAAAGTAAAGATGCTATTTTTAAATTAAGCGAACAAGAGACAATTTACAAAGTAAGAGCTTATGCTTCATTTACAATGGGCAATTGCAACATCTAAAGGCGAATCTCATGAATTTCTAGCAATTTCAATAAAGTATCTTCGAAGAAAGCTATACCAGCAAAGACATCGACGACTGCATTAAATTATGGTAATTGCAGGATTACGAGTTTGGAAACTATTTCTGTGATAACATGTATTACATTACACGACACATTTAATCACTTTATAAGACGTAATATAATTGTCTTACTCCCATAAAAAAATCATCGTTCATACATTCATTAATACTTATAATTAATCAATTGTACAATTTCTTGCATTATTTATATAAAATCCAAACGTAATGGACTAAGTGATTTTAATGTCGGGTGAAAGTAGCGGATAAAATTTTCCGCACTCTATCCCGAACAAAGTTTCCTTACATATAAATCTGGAAAAGTATGTAAATGATAATTAAAAATTTTAATTTTGTTTTTTTTTCTTCTTCATTTAATTATTACATTACTCGGTTTCTAAACTTCAAGAAAAATATATCGTCTAATAGCTTTTAAAAATATGTAATTATAACTATAATTTTGAAAATCAAGCAGTCTTGAAAAAATCTTCTTGCATACAGAATAAATTTCACTTAAAAATTTTCTTAATTAAGTAAAACATTTTAATAATTTCTAAATCACATTACAAGCTATTTAGAATATATATATTTAATAAAATTAACGAAAAAAATATTTAAACATTTCTAAATTCAATTGAATAGGATTTATAATACCGAAATGTATAAACGACATATTTATATACCTTTAGTTAAGGAGAAAATTATCAAAATTATTACACAGTGTCGTAATATCTATAATAGCATAATATCGACAATGGTGACAAATAAATAATTATTATAAAATTAAAAAAAAAAAGAGTTATAGTCTCAAAATATATTCAATAAAAGTAACGTAGCTGCGATAAAAAAAAGTACAGGCACATTTTGCATAGCTAGTAATTACAAAATATAATTGTCTCTAACATTAAATACCAAAACCATTATTTTTATAAATATCAACACGTTCTATCTATTTTTATATACAAAACATTCTATTATATTGAGAGTAATAGCATACTAAATTTTCTTTTAAATAAATGTTTGATAGATTCACTGATTTCAATAAGAACTTAATTATATATTTTAATCAAATGGATTGAAATATATAATATATAATATTAAAATTTGTATTTCAATTCTTAAAAATACGATAAAAAAAAGACGCTGTATTGCGTTTGTCTGTACAAAAAATAAATAAATAAATAAATAAAAAAGGATATAAATATAAAAAATATAAAAAATATAAAAATTCTTAACAAAATATCTAACAGCGGTATAATCAAATATACCAGTTTACGATAATATTTATCCTTGCTAAATAATAATTTAATAATCGATAAATATTCAAAATGTTAAATAACGAAAAAACAAAGAAATCTTTTATTTCTTACTTCATTGTCAATTTCTATTTATTTAGCTATGAATTAAGAAATCTGATTTAAACATATATAAATATTTTTAGAACGAAAGTATTATTTTAATATTCAAAAACAAATTATAATAATTGCATTGAATTACTTGCTTTAATTGATAAGAATATTAAATATATTATTATATTATTATCTATACATTTGTTGATCTCTACACTATTGATATAATCGTTTTTCAATTATGTAATATCTTGCTGTCGTGGATAGGATTAATAATTCAATTAATAAAAGTTTTTTAATAATACGCGAATAGAGGAAAAAGATATAAATAGATGCTTAGAAGTTATATAATTTCTATGAATTGTAAATGAAAAATAATATTTTTCGACATATAAAAAGACTTTTACATTAAAATAAGTATGGTGAAGAGATTTAGATCTTGGAGAGATTGGAGGGGATGATGAGATTCAGCAGTAATCAAAATTGAGTCTAGTGGGACGCCGTACAAACCAGTTTCTGAAAATAACTGAAAATAATAATTATATGCTTATTAACAGTTTGCTGTTAGCTGCTCGTGTTTTTCGTAATAATTTAATAAAGGCAATATAAATTTTTTGAACATTTTTAATTTATACTCTAAGGTGAACTTATTTACTTTCACTTTTCAATATTTTAATATTAATCAATAGTTGTAAAAATTATAATAATATAAATTGTTAATTTAATACATAATTAAAATAGGGGCATAAGACTTACAGAAGTTTTATGAAATTACAAAATTTTGTATAATTGATTTAAATTTGTAAAAACAAGCTAAAGTAAACAAAGAACATAAAAAATATATTTTATAATACTTATTAAATTAATATAAAATTTTCAAAAGAGGAGAAGCATCAGCAGCGGAAAAATTTTATAAAACAATATTAATGATGGCAAGGAGAGAAAAGCGATGTAATGTAAGAGACTATAAACATCCGCTTTGATTTTCATTATTTCATTTTGATTGTAAATATTTAAGCAAGGAGTTGTATTGTACATTACGTTAAATAACGCAATACATAAATTTTACTATTACAAATAAAATAATACTATAAATATAAACTGTGAATAAATATAAGGGGAAAAAAGTAATCAATTTGTTTTATTAAAATATTGGAATATATATTATTTTCAAATTTTAAAAGCAATCAGTAAATAAATTTTTATCAAATGATATTAAATAGTAATTTTTATAATTAGTTCTAATGAAATGTTAATTCAATGAGTCCAATAGCTGGTGTTGGAGTGTTAGAATGTTGGTTCCAATCAGAGAAATCCAAACGAGAAATTAAATTGATTTAGAGTAATTGGCGTTATATTTTACACGTGTAAAAATCATTGCTTGATCATAGTAAATTATTATTGTTATTATTATTATTATTATTATTATTATATATTTTATCAGTTAATATTATTATTATTATTATATATTTTATCAGTTAATATCAAATTATAAAAATAACTATCACAATACGTTTAAGAGTCATATTATTTACGAAAAATTGTTATAAACTATCATTTTTTTTTATAATTGTAGAAGCAATGTCAAAAATGTGTAAATGTTATTTTTACTTAATATTTTTAAAAATATTTTTTCAAACGTGCATTATCTGTATAATAATAATAATTAATTTACTTTATGTATTCATTTTCAAGATTTTAAATATTTTTAAGCGAATTTAAGTGAACATAGAAACCATTTAAATTAACATAATTCCCTAATTAAAATTTGACAAATTATATGATGAAATATTATTCATTTTTAGATTATACATATGCAGCTTATAATTGCACTTAAATAAAAAAAAAAAAAAATTACTCCCAATATATTTATTACTGATTACCTATGAACTTATAAAGAATCCACTAAATAATGAGACGTGATAAAAGAAAGTGTTATAAACAATTCATATATAGTGATATTCTTAACTATACTAAAAACTCGAAAAACCAAATATAACAATTAACAATTTAAAAAATTTTAAAAATAAAAAAACAACTACTAATTATTTATATATAATACATAATATTTAAAGACGGTATAAGAATTTTTATATTTTCTCGAATAAAACTATACTTTGTTATGTATATTATAATGGTCGGAAGTAATTATAGTAAAGAATTTGTATAACTCAATGTACATCATTTTTTATTTACAAAGAAAATGCAATTAGTTATAAATAGATTAAATATTTATTTGTAAATAAAATATTTGGATTCACTTTATGTTTAACCATTGCTTCGTGTTATCATTAAACTATAATTTGTTCCTGAAATAAGAATCTAGATAAAACTACTAAAAATATCAACCGATTTTTATTCTTATATCAACTAACTGAACTGAATCCATTGATATTTGAACTAACTGAAGCCATTTATTTACAATGATCATATAAGAATTATATAGTATTTTAAAATGAAATTGTTATCTTTATTTAATAACACTTAGAAAAGGGTATACATGCAAATCTATCTAATCTAATAATAATATCTAATCTATAGCGAAAAATAGCATATGTGAATTATATTCCACTTCATGGATAACAGTTACTTATGGAAACAATATATTCACAGTATAAAAAGTAAATGGGAATATATTTAAAATGGTTCGATTAAGTAATATAGATGATTGATTACTATGTGTATATAATTTATTACAAGCTGTTATGACAAAATTTAGGTAAGAGAATTTATTTACCTAAAATGATATTTAATATAGATTTTGTAATATAAAAATTGTATAATAATGTAACTATTACAAGCACACCAATTAAATTATATTTTAATATTTTAATATTTTCAAAAAATTGAATATCAAAATATATATTATACAAAATTTTATATAAATATAATTTAATTTCACTGTTTATCATAAATCTTTATTTTACATAATATATAATTACAAAGGACATGCTTAAAATATTATGCGTTAATTTTTAATAGGCTATTGGCATATTGGAATTCTAAACTATTTTCATATTCGCACATATCCAATGCTATTACACAACTTTCGCGAACTACACGTTTATCGTCGTCCAAATATTTCTTTAGAATGTTAAAGCACAGAGGCGAAGCTATAGCGCCTAAAGCCTCAGCGCATTCATGTCGTACCATTTCATTTTCATTTACGTTTTCAAGAGAAGCTTGCAAGTAAGGTACACTTTCTTCTTCTTGTAATTGACCTAGTATAAATGCAATTTCATGACGGAATAATGTACTACCTGCATTTAATCCTACAAAAATAATATACCATTTTAATTGTATTGCGTATATTTATGCATAACTCAAATTTCTATTTAAATTTATATAAATTCGATATTTGTACGAATCTATAATGTTAAATTGAAATGAGATAGTAAAAATTGATGATGTCATGAGTAATTTAGTCTCTTTTCTAACCTTTAGCAAGAGCATGAACACTTTCTTTTGTTTGTAAATTTCTTAATGAAAACATTGCTCTATATCGATCAAACAGAGGTATATTCTCATTTAAAAGAACATCTGTTAACATTTGTATATCTTTTAATTGAGCAGGTGGTGCAGGATCAACAGATGCAAAAGGATTTTCTAACAAATCCTCGTCTTTTATTTTCGTATCATTAAGCCACCTTAACCTATTCAAAGCAAGTTCGCATGTTTCTGCAACTTCTACAATCGATTCTTTACTATACTCGTTTAAAATGGGTATTACACAATTATTACCAATAGCACCCAATGCCTCTCCTATCAAATTCAAATTTAAATTATTAATGAAACATTTGAATGAATGAGAAAATATTAGTTTAAAATAGAAAAGTATTAAAATACGATAACGGATATTTTATTGCAAGGACTAGTATGCCTAAGAAAATATTTAAAAAAAAAATATTTTAATATGCATTCTTTTGTGTTTCACGATTAAATATTTCAATTAGAAATTAAACACTTGATTCGTTTTATAATAATCCTTGGAATAAAATTAATACTAACCAGCTTCATGACGAACAATTGGTTCCTGACTTTTGTCTTTTAAAACATCTACAAGTATTGGTATGGCACGCGAATCTTGCATTTGCCCAAGACAATATGCAAGTTCATGTTTCAATAATGCTGAAGGATCCGCAAAACCTTTTTCAATTTCTTGTATTGCTAATGATCCTCCAATATTTTTTAATGTAAATAAAGCACGAAATCTTTCCTTCAATGGTCTACATGTATTATTCAAAACTTTTCCTACAGCTATGATTTCTTTTTCTTGACAATTTAACATTTTGAATTTTACTCAAAAGAACTGTCTAAAATTGACAATAAATGTTTCATTAAGCAATGGGTATGTTCATTGTTATGTAAATGATTATTAGGTTTTACAGTTAGATGTTTCTGTTTGAATTATTTATCATATATATATGATATAATAAATGAAGTGTTTTTTTTTCACTCAACAACAGAAAGATATGGACAATATGGGCACAATGCATAAAAAAGTGTTAAAGCTCATTTGCAAAGTGTGCGAAACATTTCTTCTATTTTCTACAGTCATAATGCAAGGAAATAAATAACAATAATAATAACATATAAAATTCTAAATGAAAAATCTATAATCATTTTTGTATCCAATACCAAAGTATTATATTGATTGGACTAACCTTATCAAATCATGGAATATTTTCATCAAATATAACGTAACGTAAGCCGACTATACAAAAGACAACTTGAAATAAAGATTTCATGATATGTTATCTAAGAAAGAATAATATTTTCAATATATTACTCGCTTCGATTATCATTATGATAATAACAATAATAATAATAAATACAAATTAAATAAATTCTCAAAAACGTTTGACTAGAATGTAATTCGATTAATTGTAAACTGAGGAAAACGATGTTCCTTTCAATTATTGACGTCTGCGCACTAAAAATTGTAACTATCCTAAATAGTTTATTCACTTGGCGCATGCGCCTCAATAATATGCTCTGCATGAAAATTTGCCTATTTAAATACACGACACACAACACGAGATTATATTATTGATTCTATATGATGCCTAAAAGGTAAAAAATATAACAGAACGACGTAATTTCCCTAGAAACAATGCTCTCCAGTTGCATTAATAACTTAAATAAAATACTCAAGCAAATAGATGCTCAAAACTAGTAAAAAAATATAAACTCAAATTATGTGGCTTTCGTTCAATTTCCTTGAAATCAACAAATGAACATGAGAATTTTATATTCTTTAAATGAAAGAAATTACTTTAGTTCTTTGCTATATATAACCGAACAAATACTTTATGAATGTCTATTCGCATTGACATTGCGCGCATTCGGAAGATGACGATAAATTCAGAATTCCATTGCCTACGTAACACAAAAATACACTATCTGCATACCTGACAAGACCAATACGATTTAATCTTCAGTGCGGAAGCGTCTGAAAGAGCCCGATATCCATATAATGAACTGCACTTCCTTTCAGCCCGGCCACAATATGTATAAAGTATAAAAATATCCATTTCTTCACTCTAATTAGTCGCTCTTTACAGCGTGCGTTCGGTTGGAAAAAATGAAGAAGAAAAAAACAGTATGAAGATAATATTATACTTAAATATTTAAATATTTTAATCAGTTTAAATATGTTTCAAGATCAAACTACTTTTCTTTTTTTTTCACCGTAAAACACTGATATAAGTAAATAATTAAACATTTTTCTACCACTAATAACTTCAAATTTGTTTATCATCGTTTCAATTCTTTTTCTTCCGCACATTTTTTGATTAAAAAAAAAAAAAGAAAAGAAAAAAAAAAGGATTTGTGTCATCCAACTTTCAAATCTAATATGGTAAGAATAACAGTAAGGCTTTAATTCAGTAAAAAAAAAATAATAATAATAACAATAATAAAATAGACGAATAATCATACAATAGATTAGACAAACATTTTAAAAAGATAATATTGAAAAATAACACCAAACGTTCGTATTGAGAAGTATTCAAAGAACTCAACAATGAAAAGGACGCATAAAAATATAAATGTAAAATATTGAAAGATTAATAATCATACGCTATTTGAGGAAAATTAAAATAAATCATACGAAAAAGTGTAATTTTCACAGTATTCTATTTAACTAAACCAAAAGATAGGCATTTTAAATTCCACGGACATTGAGAAACTTTTTGGAAATTAAATATCAATAATTCATTTATGTTATCGTTTGAAAACACTCACCGTAATGAATTTTAATATTTAGATATTTAACGCTTGAAATTTAACACTCCGTACAGTGATATTATTACATTGATTATCGGATAAATAGAAAAAAAAAAAAAAAAAAAAAAAAAAAAAAAAGCTTTCCTAACACCTCTCAATAACATATAATAATAATAATTTCAGTAGACTTAATGGCCATATAATTTAAACAGATATATCTTGCCTTTATTTATCTAATAATACAGAGAGTCATTTGATTTACTTAAAACATACTTTTAGTCTTACAATTAAAAATTTGTCTTTCAGTAAGATTTAACGTTTGAGAACATTCCGCCTTGATTTTCAACTTGATATTTCGAATTGAACGCCGACAAAATCTGTACATTTATTTTTATTTTTAATACAAACGTATTCAATCTGCCGAGCTCAAATTCACTGCTGCAAAATCTCAAATTGAACATATTCACATCTATAGTACTATAGTTTATGCTCACAACTACATATAACGAGATTAAAACATCAGACTTCGTCCAAAATGGTGCTCGAAAGTACTATGATATGGTAGGTTAATATTTTTATTTATCTAATCATAATGGTGAGTGAGGTCTTAATGCATTGTTCAAATAATATAAAAGATTGCTGGTTGAATTTTTTACGTACTAATAGTAATAAGACTATCTTAACAATCAGAAACAATTATTTGATGTTTTGGCATGTTTATGCAGTGACACAGCAAAGTCGAATGAAACTTCTTAAATGCCTATTATTTTATTTAGTTTTTACGTGCCGTTAGTATAGTTGCGTTTGTTGAAGTATATTTTTAAGAAAAATGCTGAAAAGGTTAATAAATATATGATTAATAATTTTTTTGCAAAGACGTTGGCTCATTTTTTGTGATTTTGCAAATTAATTGCATTGATGTTATTGTTCTATTTAACTTTGCTATACAAAGTTTACAATGATATTTGTTGTAATGCTATTCATTGAATACTTATTTTTTCAGCGTTGATAATAGCGATTATATGAGAAACGGAGACTTCTTGCCTACTCGATTGCAAGCACAGCAAGATGCTGTTAATTTAGTATGTCATTCCAAAACTCGTTCGAATCCTGAAAATAACGTTGGACTTATCACTCTTGCAAAGTAATTATGAAATTGTTTTATGTCTATACCAGTTAAATGTATTATTATCATTGTGCCCATGTAACAAATCATTATATATATTTATATTTGCAGTGTCGAAGTATTGGCTACATTGACTAGTGACGTCGGCCGTATTTTATCAAAATTACATCAAGTTCAACCAAATGGAAATTTATCCCTTATTACAGGAATCCGAATAGCACATGTAAGATTAATATTTTTTTTATATATGATTATTGATCAGCTTGATAATTATATAATATTTTTTATTTCAATGTGTTAAGCTAGCCTTAAAGCACCGTCAAGGGAAAAATCATAAAATGAGAATTGTTGCATTTGTCGGTAGCCCCATTCAAATTGATGAAAAAGAAGCTGTTAAACTTGCAAAACGTTTGAAAAAAGAGAAGGTTAATGTAGATATAATAAGCTTTGGAGAAGAAAGTGTAAATAACGAGGTGTTAACAGCATTTGTAAATGCCCTAAATGGAAAAGACGGAACGAGCAGTCATCTCGTAACAGTTCCTCCAGGACCACATTTATCAGATGCATTAATTTCTTCACCCATTATCCAAGGTGAAGATGGAATGGGTGGAGCCGGTATGAGTGGTGCGGCATTTGAATTTGGTGTCGATCCTAATGAAGATCCTGAATTAGCTTTGGTAAGTCCATATCGACGTACAAATAGATTATTAAAAGATTCGATATTATATCCTTGTCAATTCTCTTTATAATTCTTTGTTGCATTACGATGCAGATATTTAAATTTGTTTATTATTGTTAAAAACATGCGTGAAAATAGAAAGTATGATAAATATCAAATAACAATTTAATAAAACAACTGAAATATTTTTATTTACATTTGAATATTTCAGGCATTACGTGTTTCTATGGAAGAGCAAAGACAACGTCAAGAGGACGAAGCAAGAAGAACTCAAGGTCCTGAAGTACTAATACCAACTAAAGAACCTGAATCGATAAAAGAAGTTCCTAACGAAGAGGCAATGTTAAAACGTGCTCTTGCCATGTCTCTTGAAACGAACGAAGAATCTTCGACATCAAATGAAAATACAGCACCTGCTACTAGAAACGTTCCTGACTTTGCTCATATGACAGAGGAGGAACAAATAGCTTTTGCAATGCAAATGTCTATGCAAGACCAACGTAAGACAATTATTTTCAATTATTAAAATTTTTACAACATTTAAAGTACTTTTGATATACGTAATTGAGCATAATTAGTATTAGAGATACTTTATACCAATGTATGACTAAGTATTATCAAAAGTTTTAAATATTTTCAAAAGTATTGAATGTAGTGAATAAAAGCTGCAATATAAATTGTGTGATTATTAAAATTTTAACATTTAAATCATAGAAGAACTCGAAGGAACTCAAAAGGAAGAGCCAATGGAAGTGGAAGAAGACTATGCAACCGTAATGTCTGATACGGAATTTTTACAATCTGTGCTTGAAAATCTCCCTGGAGTAGATCCTCAATCTGAAGCCGTTCGTCAGGCAGTTGGCTCATTACAGCAAAATAAGGAGAAAGAAAAAGAAAAGGACAAAGATTTAAAAAAATAATATCATTAAGATACACATTTTTATAATAAGTTTGTATTATTGTACTCAATTTAATTATAAAATATATCATTTAAATCAAATAATTCTCAATGTAGCTATCATTATTAGGGACTTGTAAAAAATATATTTTATCAAGTTTGAGTATAGTATTTGATTAATACAATTATAATTTATAAATTGTAAACATAAAACAAATCAATAAAAATATTAAATACTACTTACAGAGTTGATTAAAATATATTAAAAATGTTTTTATTTTAAATAATATATATATATATATATATATTTAAAAATGCACATAATGACAATCATTTTAAAAACATTAAACTTTTTAATACATTATATTTTGCAATTTTTAATTTTAAAACCTAAACTACTTTACATTTACTGAAAACTTATGTATCGATCAATACTTATATATTGATGAACACTATTCTTCATTACTATAATTACAACAATAATCTAATGTATATTTTCATTTTATTTAAGCCTTATAAAATACACATGTATAAAAATTTTGTATGATTATACTCTAACAACGGTATGTATAATCATAATTTCATGCATAAATAATTAAGCCAAAATGAAATTGATATGATAACTAATGATATGATACTCGAAGAAATAAAATTATTTACAAAAATAAAAACAATAGATGAGCTCATAACGCGGATTTTAAAAACAGATGATATTTAATTCGTAACCAATTCTCTTTGCCGATTTACATATATAAATTATGACTTATAAAAATTTCAAATAATCTTATGAATTATTTTTTCACTCACATATAAAACAAACTGATACCCAAATTTAAATAAACATGATATATAAAAAATTACTTTTTGGCACATTTAGTAAACGAATATGGATCTTAATTAGCCTATGGTAATTGAAAAACATAAACTCAATAAGGAAATCAATTTTAGGAGATATTATTTTTAAGCGTCATCTTTTATTTTACCATCATATAATTATAGTCCAATATGTCAATTAGTTTTTATACCAAAGTATCTATTTGAATTATTCATTTGTAGTAATTTTTTTAATAACGCTATAAGAAATTTATAAAATGAAGGTTAGCAAAAAAAAAAAAAAAATTGCTCAACTTGGCGATTGGCTTTCGATTACAGGCGGATACGAATTTTAAATTAAGTATATCTATATATATATATATATATATATATATATATTTTTTTAAATAAAAACATTTTTAATATATTTTAATCAACTCTGTAAGTAGTATTTAATATTTTTATTGATTTGTTTTAGTATTGTATATATATATATATATATATAAGTATAGTTACAATGTAAAATACGTTTTAAAGGAAAATATAGTGACTCCTAACGATTTAAGTGGGACAAATTTTGATTTTAAGACTAAGCAATTTATTATTTATAATTTAAGCAATTTATAATTAGCAAATTATAATTAAAACCTCTTCGATCGGAAATAATTGAGTGTCAATAAAAAAAAAGAAAAAAAAAATAGAAAACGACTAAATATACAAATAACATAATTTTAATTTGATTTAAAAGAAATAATATATGAACAACTTATTAACAAAAAATATAATTTTCAATATAAAACTTTAATTAATAGATTTTTGCCTAAAAGAAATACATTAATATAATTTGTATACAAATATATAAATAGATATAATTATATATATATTAAATATTTCTCAATGATATTCATTTTTTATAAATAAGAAATTGCTCCGAATTTTTAGCATTTATATTTGATTGTATATTAATTACCACTTTTTAAAGATTAAAATTTGAAATCGTACAATAAATTGTAACATTACTTATCCATAAATGTGGCTTATTATTAATAATTACCATTCCCTATAAAGAATGAACTTCGATTTTCTTCGAATATTGGGATTTAAGCAGAATTACTTGAAATTCGTTTTATAGATGATAATAATTATATATATTATTGAAATAGAATTGAATATTGTATTTATATATTTGTCTTATTTTGTTTTATTTTTTTTATAATCATGAATTATAATTAAAAAAAATTACATTTGATTAGTCAATATCTTCCGAGAATAATACAATTGTATATGAATTGCTTACAAAATTTTATTATAAATTTCATTTCGATTCAATTTCATACTACATACTTCATGTTAATTAATAATGAAATTCATTGTTAATGATATTTAATTGATGCTAATACAAGTAAGTAATTCTAATTAATTAATTTAAGTTTAAAAGCTTTATAATAAATAGGTACGGAATTAAAAACTGTCTAAATTAATATTTATAAATTAAAAGTATTTCTCATATTAATTGCGAATTCATAACTGTACATACTCATTAATTTGATTTTTATATAAAAAAATATATTCATTTTGTCATATGTATTGTACATCTTATAAAATAGAAAGTTGGATTATTCCATAAAACTAAAAATTAAAAAACAAAGGAATAATTTTATAATAAACATAATTTTACTCAATTTTTTTTAATACTACGATACGTCCCTATAATAAAAAATTATTGTTATTGCGTAAATGCATTACATACCTTCAAATTCTACAGTTTATTAAATATACATGAAAATGGTGATCATCGATAAATGTGAACCGAATAATTAACTTTCTTAAAAGAGAGAGAGAGAGAGAGAGAGAGAGAGAGAGAGAGAGAGAAAGTCAAATTCTTATAATTTGTTGATTTATTAATATTCAATCAATATTCAAATAATTACTATTTAATTTTAATTCATTTGTTAGTCGATAAGTCTTAATCGTCAACAATATATAAAGTATAAAGAAATTAATTGACAATCATCGTTTGTCTTGTTTTATTAGTAACATATATTTCAATTCATATCATCTAATGTTGATTAGCCTATATATGGTAATTTTTAAATTCTACACTTTTTTTCAAATGTAAAATACTACGTCTCATGGACCATGAACTCCATTATTACGAATTTTCTGGCATGAAGTCGTGGACTATGGATCGATCACCCAACCAACCTACATAGCAACATATCTATTTCGCAATGACGGAAATGACGTCGGATACAAACGTAGTCAAATAGTTAAATGAAAGAGCTTGTACATTTAAAAAGAAAAATATAAATAATTAGATGGAATAAAGAATGAAATGCTGTAATAAATTAAAATAAAAACTTTTTTATATTTTATGTACTATAATCGTTATAATTGAAAAGCGATGAAAGCATTAATACGTGTCGAAAGGACTTTGGTTACTTGGTTAAGCCGTCTTCCTCTTCTGGTAAAGGCTAGAGATTCGAAGAGTGGGAGGGAGCGAGTGAGTGACGGAGCCACTGAAAGAGAGAGAGAGAGAGAGAGAGAGAGAGAGAGAGAGAGCGAGAGGAAAATAGAGCGAGCATATGATAGGAGAAAGGTAAAATCATTAGACGGATGAATCTAGTATCCCATTGTTATCCCACCCTTTTGACGCTTGTTTCTAAATAATTTGACTAAGGTACTGGAAATAGAAAATTTATAAGAAAAAATAATGAATAAAACGTATTATTGATATTGGATAAACGTGTATTTTAAAATTCAACGTAAATTCTATCTGTTGCTGGGCTATATTAACCAGCTAAACACAGCGTAAAAGGGGCTAATAAACGTCACGCATAACTGTTTCCCCATCACGTGACGGAGGTAGAATTGTTCTGATTGGTGGAAACAACCTCGCTTGACTCGCTCAGTATTTACCCTCACTCCTCTCATCGAGGTCGACCTCGAATACGAAGGCTTCTCTTCCTGTTCTTTCCGTCCCAAATTGTGGCACGGGTGAGTATTATTTTATCTCCTTTACGTTAAATTCTTTTAAGTTTTATCTTCATATTCCTACAAAATATTCAGAATTTCTACTTTTTTTTTCTTCAAAATCGTGGTTATATTCCTTATTTTCACACGAGGCACTTGTTTCTCAACTGAACTCGTTCGATCAATTTTTATTACAGAGAGCTTTGCTGTTGTAGACAATTCAATATAATTTGAGCTACCATTCGTAATATCTTTCAAAAGGACCGAAATCTGTTATCATTATAATATGTAAGTATATTAATTTTTAATATTATAGATGATTGATTTTTTTATTCAAAGAGATTTTACTCCATCCGTACTAAATTTAGAAGTAAGGACAATGACGGCCATTTTTAGAAATTGCAGAATGTGCGTGCCACTGTTAAATAGAATAGTATTGTACGTTTTTAATATTTAACCATTTAATTGTGTTATGAATTATTTTTTTTTTTATTTTTCAAACATTTATTGCCAATATTTAAACCATAAAGAGTGCGTTTGTTATAAAGTTAATGAAATTTTAAGATACCTCTTATTTTGGCATGACTCCATTTTGTATCTCAATGGAGCATGAATGCTTGTAAGAGGGAGAAAAACGTGAACAGTGCCTTTGATGTCCACACTTTCCAATGTCTGGATTATTAATTCTCTACTTTCACGACAAATTTATTAAAGCATTCAAAAGACTTTTTACCTTCAATTATTACTTTGTGAAATTATACTATAATTTTTACAATTTAACAAAGAAAAAAAAAATTTGAACCCAAATAATAAAATTAAATACGATATAAATTTTTAGAATAATGTCATTGTTTATTAAATAATAAAACAATAAGTATTTATTTTTTAAATTTTAACTAAATTAATATTAAAGGATTTTTTAAATTGAATTAATGATATATTGTATGTATGTGCAGGACTTACGCAAATTCATCTACCAGTGGCTATCGTAATAGCGGAGCTGGTCAGAATCGTGGTTCGATAGGAGGTGGACAGCGTAGTTTCGGCGGTGCTAGTAGTGGTAGCAGTGGTTCCCGTTTCAGCAATGGAAGTCGTGGTGGAGTTGGTAGCAGCGGCATTGGGACTAATCGTGTAGGACCTCGTATGGGTCAACGACCACAAAATAGCAATAATGCTGGTAACAATCTTAGAAAACCTAACTGGGATCATGAAACATTGAGACCGTTTAAAAAGGACTTTTATATACCTCATCCTGACGTTTCTAATCGGCATCCACGTGAAGTGAATAACTTCAGAGAAATTCATAAAATTACTTTAAAAGGAGATAAAGTACCTAATCCAATACAGTACTTTGAAGAAGGAAATTTTCCTGATTATGTTATGCAAGGTGTGTGTTAAACGATTGGCTCCGTAATTTATAGTTCATTAGTTGTTGTTGTTTTTTTTTTTTTTTTTTTTTTTTTTTAAATTTTAAAAAAAA